>NC_141150.1:96843782-97168782 GCF_053477565.2 Lygodium microphyllum | reverse complement strand
TCCTTTACAGGCTCCGAGGCCTTATTGGTCTTAGTCGCTATTGAAGGAGTGATCCTTAGCCCACGTCTTCTTGTCAAGATGCTTTTGAATTTCTTTCGACAGCATTAGCAACTGCCGGAATGTTAAGTTTGGTTTAAAAGTGTCTAGGTCTTTGACCAAGTCATAATCTTTGATAGGATCCACAGGCTTCTCCAGCTTGCTGGGGAATGGGGCTACACCCATTTTCATCTTTCCCTTTTCTTCTAATAATTGTAGCATCGGCACTTCTTCTGTTTCTGGAGGTGCTTCTGTCTCATCTATCTCCTGGACCTCTGGTCCTGTCTCTGGGACTGTCTCTGTAACTCTGTGGCACTACAATGCTCTGTACTGCACTGTTCTGTCCTGTACTGCTCTGTCCCTCTATTGGCAAGTTGGACTTCACAGTCTTGGTAGGAGAATTATTTTCGTTCTGAACAATTGGTTCCTTCTTCTTGGTGCACGTGACAGCAGCAACTTCCAACTCTAGCAAATTGGAGGCAGGCTCTTGTACCTTCTATTGGCTATCAATGCCATTGGCCTTTACAAGGGCTGGACTTGGACAGTCCTTTGCAGTGTGGCCTTCTCCTTTGCATCGGCTGCATAAGGGCTTGTAATCCATAGATCGTCTAGGGTTTGGACAATTTGGGGAGATATGTCCCTTTTCTCCACACATGTAACATTCCACGTCTGATCTCTGACCACCGCCAGACTGTCATCCTCTGTAACTTTGAGAGGGAAACCTCCTTGGACCGAAATTAGGACCAAATTCTCTAGGCTTTGATCCAATATCTTGTGTTGTCATTTTGGATTCCAGCAAGTTGAATCTTGCATTTTCATCATTCTGTCTTCGTTCATGCATCTCTTTCAGAGAGCAAATATCCTCTGTATGGTTCTTCCGCAAACAGTAGGAACAGAAGGCCCTAGGAATGGTTGGTTTTCGGGTACATTCAATGGCTAAATGTCCTGCTTGATGACACTTTTTACACCATGTATTAGAGCGCATCACATCTCTTCCAGCTCCCACAGGAGTGGATATATTGGCAGTATTCACCTTCAGCGTCTATAGCTGCTCTGTAATCACATCTACAAGCTCTTTCTTGATACTTGTAACTGAGTTGGATAAGTAGTCCTTCAGATTTTTATCTCCTGAAGTACTTGTAGTAGGATTTTGGGAAGCTTCTGTAATTACTACATACACTGGTTGGGTCGATCCAGAAGGTCCTCTGTTCTGCCTCTGATTCAGAGCTCCTGCTGAGACTTGGGGTTGTTGATTCCAGTTGGTAGGGTTCCACTGTTGTTGAGTTGCCATTGGAGGAACTATTTAAGGCCATTGTTGTTGTGGTTGAACCATCATTTGAGGCACTGACATCCGACCATAGTGGATTAGGTGCATTATACTGTGAAATTATTTGCATCTGGGGATAAGGGTAGGGAACTGTCCCTGGGAGTGCATTTGGTGGATATACCATTCTTGGTATGGGAGGAGGTAAGACTACTCTTCCTGGAGTCATTGACATCCTTGCTTCAACTTCGTCATACAATCTTGTACCTTCCACTACAGCTTGCAGATTAACTGGTCTTCTCAATACCACGAACTTGAGAACTTCTGGTTGTAGACCCCTAAGGAACGCTCCTTTCTGGATTCCTTCGTCCAAATGATGGTTAGTCCATTTCTTCAGGATGGATTCCATTCGCGAGACATAAGATTCTACTCTTTCTCCAGAGGACTAACTTAGGTTCATGAACTCCTCTCGCATCCACTCTTCAAAACCTTCATGCCTGAGTTTAGTGAGGAACGCCAACTTCAAATCATCCCAAGTGCCAAAAGTTCCTGCTGCTTGTCTCTCATACCACTGAAACGCCGCGCCCTTGAAAGTGGCGGGGAATATTGCTAATCAATGCTCAGGAGTTCTGGCATTGTTAGCCACACATGCTACCATAAATTCTGCTACATGAAGATCAGGGTTTTCATTCTACTCTCCCTTAAAAACTGGCAATGGGACTACGTTTGCTGGCCTATCATCAATATTTCCAAGACGAATCTGACTAGGAAGGGAACCTTGAGTCGCCATGGGGACTTTTGTAAAGAGTTATTTTAGGGTGTCAAAGGAGGCTTCTACTGCAAGCTCGTTCTCAGCTTTGATTTTTGCCTTCTGTCTTCTCACGTACCTCTGGACTCGTTCTAACGCTTGCCTCTTTATTGCGTCATTCATCAAGGGGTTGGCTCCAACTAGTTGGTCTGTAATCAACATGATAGTATCAGAGAGGGCTTCATTGTGGGAAGAAAGGACACATAAGGCCACAGTGTCATGACCTATGCAATGAAAGGCGCAAAGACAAGGGAAAAGAGAAAGTGTAAGATAAGTCTAGTATCTACTAAGTCAAGTGTTAAGATTGAAGAGATCAACGTTATGCAGCCCAAGGATTTTGATGGGGATTTTATCCTTGTACAAGCTTCATCTAGTTCTTTGCAGATGACAAAGATACACTTTATGTATGCACAGTGATGGCTCTTGGATTCAGGTGCATCCTTTCAAGTGACACATTGCTGAGAGTGGTTCCATTCATATAATTCTGTTTTGGATTCTCTACACTTGGGTGATGACAGGTCTCTTGAGATTGTCGGCATTGGTGATGTTAGGTTGCAATGTCCTTCTGATAGAAGTTTTGTTATGCATGATGTACATCATGTACCTGCATTGACACATAGTCTCATGTCTGTTGGACAACTTGATGACACAGGATATCATGTATCTTTTGGAGACTCTGCATGGAAGATTACTCGTGGCAGGCTTGTGCTTGCGAGAGGTGCCAAGGCTGGCAGCCTCTACCCCTTAGTTGTTTCTAGATCTATGATTGATCATGCTTTGTCTATGGGGTCTTTACCTCATGTATCTCTTTGGCATGCCCGTGTGGGGCACATGTCTATTAAGGGAATGAAAATGCTTTTTGGTCTGCAGTAATTACCACCCCTTGACTATTCTCATTTTGATTCTTGTGATCATTGTCTTTATGGCGTGCAAACTAGGTCTACACATAAGAAGTCTAGTATGTCATGCATGAGTGAGCCCTTGGCTTTGGTTCATTATGATGTCTATGGGCACATGCCTTGTCAGTCTATGGGTGGTGCAAAATATTTTGTTACTTTCATAGATGATTTTTCACGTAAGATATGGGCTTATCCCATAAAGCAGAAGCCCGGATAAGCCCGATGTCTTGGCAGCTTTTCAGAGATGACTTGCTTTGGTAGAAACCCAGTCTGAGAATAGGCTGAAATGCCTTAGGATAGATAATGGGGATGAATATGTATCACGTGCTTTTGAGCAATTACGTGATGAGAGGGGTATAAAGCATCAGTTGACCACCCCCTAACACCCCTCCCTAGAATGGTATGGCTAAGGCGATTAATAGGACAATCCAGGAAAGGGTTCGTAGTATGTTTAGCCATGCAGGCCTACCCTAGCACTTTTGGATTGAGGCAATTACAACTGCCATTGGATGTCAAGATAGCTTTCTTAAATGGGGACTTGCATGATGAGATTTACATGGAGCAGCCTAAGGGCTTTGCAGAGCCTGGCATGGAGTACCTAGTGTGCAAGTTGAAGAAAAGTCTTTATGGATTGAAGTAGGCACCTAGGGAATGGTATCATAAGTTCGATTCCTTTATGCAATCACAAGGCTACAACCATAGTGCTATGGATCGGTACTTGTATTTTAGTACTCTATGTGGATGACATGCTATTAGTAGGGAAATCTCATGATGAGCTAGATGCTCTTAAGGCTCAACTCAAGGGGACAGACCTCTCACATACTTGGTATGCGCATTAGACACGACATGCATCAAGGACTCATCTACTTGTCGTAGGAGTACATTCATAAAGTCCTTGAGCGCTTCTGCATGCACGACGTGAAGCCTATTGGCTATCCATTGCATTCTTATGTAAAGGTATCATAGGTTGATTGTATGAAGGTAGATGAGCAGAGGAATGAGGTGGCCAAGATTCCCTATCCATCTATAATAGGCAGTCTTATGTTTGCCATGATAGCCACTCATCTAAATATTACCTTTGCAGTTGGTGTTGTGGCACACTATATGGCTACAGCTAGCAAGAAGCATTGGGATGTCGTGAAGGGTATCATGAGATACCTGAAGGGCACTACAGATATGCACATATGCTATGGCAGCCAAGATACAGGAGTCATTGGGTACATTGACTTTGATTATGTAGGACATGCAGATAGTAGGAAGTCCACTACTGGCTATGTGTTCGCTTATGCTAGAGGTGTGGTTTCATGGATGTCCAGGGTGCAGAAATGCACGGCCCTTTCTCCTATAAAGGCCGAGTATGTTGCAACCACTGAGGCTTGCAAGTAGGCCATTTGGTTGGGTTGTTTGGTTCATGATCTTTGTATTGATACTATCCCTACCCTGCATTCGGATTCTATGAGTGCTATGACGTCTTTCCTCATCCTGTTATACATGTGTACATGTTGTATTGTCTTTTATTTTTCTTTTCACTCCTCACCAGGACAGATTTTTCTTTAAGTGGAAGGTTATTGGGGTTAAAGATGCCTCTGCCTAGCCGCCTGTGTATTATTACACTGACAATACCTATCACTACACACTACAGGTGGTAGGCACCCATCACTGTCACACATTCTTTATTCTTTCAGTGACCTTTGAATGAAGGAAAGGTTGGTCACACATTGTGACTGTTGGAGTTCCCACATTGTGACTCTCTCTCTCTCTCTCTCTCTTGAGAGGAACAGAGTCATCAGACAGGAGATACGGCATATTTATATACAGAGGACATGGGTCAGCCCTGCACAGCCACTACCATCGAAGATGGCACATTATTATACACAGTTCTTGAGGATATCAGAGCAGGGATTCATAGAGATTCCGAGATATATGCAGATCTATATGCCACATCGATTGAGAGCTCTTATTGGACAGCTCAGGGTATCATCACATCAGCTTATGATTGAGAGTGGCAAAGCCAGTGGCATCCCACGGGAGGAGAGGATATGCCCCCTTTGCAAATCAGAGGTGGAGAGTGAGGAGCATTTTGTTCTCAGATGCCCGGCATACTCAGAGTTGAGATCTAGATACACATTGAGCAGCTCACTTTAGGGATGTATGACTGATATGGATCAGAGATCATTTGGCCGTTTTCTGGGAGAGGCATGGCACATCAGAGAGCAGAGCACACAGCGGGTCCCAGTCAGAGAGGGGCCCACCCAGACGACTATTACACAGTTCTTTCAGACAGACAGAGTGAGAGCTACTGTACCAGCCTCCAGCCAGACCTCCGGGCTCACACTACAGCAGGCTGAGGACCAGCGTACCCGACGCCGCACGAGGATCCGTGGGTTTCGGACCCCACAGCCACACCGACAGGAGATCCGGAGGATTCTTGATCTACATCGGCAGCAGACTGAGATCCGACGACACTCGACACATTGGATCTCAGATCTCCAATTTGCTCTTTCTCCACCGCCGATGTACCACATCTTGCATCCAGGAGGGATCACCTGCTATTAGCGACTTCGACGACTGCTACTACATCCCAGGATAGTATATCTCCCTGCATCTGTTACATATACACATCGCACCACTTTATCACAGCCGACAGTTGTTCCCCTATCACAACTGACATTTGTTCCCCTTTTGTAGCCATTATCTGGAGTACCAGAGCTATATACGCACATACACATACACGACACTTATCACACTCACAGCACCATATTTTCAATTTTCAGTTTTTAGCTTTTCATTCAGCACTTTTATTTTGGATAGCTGGACCTCATCAGTTGTATCACAGTTTGTCTCATAGGCCAGTTTTGGTCTTTAGAAGACGTTAATATAACTTTCTTTCTCTCTCTCTCTCTCTCTCTCTCTCTCTCTTTAGCTCTTACTCTCCTGCCATAGCTCTCACCATGCAAATCCCTTAAGTTTCTCCATGTGTATCTCTTCCTTTAATTTCCCATTAAGAAAAGCAGTTTTCACATCCATTTGATGAACTTCCGAATCAAACTCAACAACAAAAACTAACAAGACTTGAATACTAGTAATAGGATCAATAGGTGAGAAAGTTTCTCGACAATCAACTCCTGCAATTTGTAAAAAACGTTTGGCAACTAGCCTTGCTTCAAAATTTTCAAATGTTTCATTTGCTTTTGTTTTAGTTTTATAAACCCACTTGAATTTAATAGTAGTACATCCAAGTGGTAACTCAGTTAGAACCCATGTACCTTTACAGAGAAGAGATTAATACTCAATTTCCATAGCCTCTTGCCATTGTTCCTTTTGTGGGGATGACATGGCATCATTGTAGGAGGCAAGGTCTTCACAAATATTGAGAGCATTCTCAAGAATATCAACATCATAAACATGATAGGTACCATGTAAATTTTCAATTGGGAGATCAATATAAACATCAATGCCAAGGTCATCATTACCAATAATAGGTACAGGATGTGAATCCTAATTTGAAGAGTCAATATTATCCAGTGAAGAAGGTTCATCATCATATAGAAAAGGAAAAGTAGTGAGTAATGACTTTTTGTCATCAATATCCTCCAATGACCACGTCCTCCTAGCATCCTCTTGAGACCATGTGTTGCCCATAATTTGCTCATTGAAAATAGCACTATGACTTATGATTATTTGCTTGGAGGATGGATCATAAAACTTTTATTCCTTAGAAAAATAAGAATATGTAATGAAAATAACTTTCAAACTAGAATGGTCAAGTTTTCTAGGAGTCTCTTTGGGTACTTGAATATAAGCAATGCATCTAAAGGTTCAAAAATATGAAACAGAAGGAGTTTTCCCTATCCAAGTAGCAATCAGTATTTTACAAGGATCAGTCATAGAAAGATAATTTTGTACAAATACTATTGTTAAGATTGCTTCAGCCCAAAAGTATCAAGATAAGCTAGAATGAATGAGCATACATCACATGTCATTGAGGATAGTATTGTTTTTACATTCAACAATACCATTCTATTGAGGAGAGTAGGGAACCATATATTCATGATGAATACCCTGATTATTATAATAATCATCAAAATATTTTGAAATGTATTCTCCACCATTATCACTACAAAGTTTCTTAATGTGACAACCAATATGAAGTTTGACAACTTTTTGATATTGCTTAAAAGACAATAAGGCTTCTAGTTTGTGTCACAAGAGAAAAACAATGGTGTATCTTGAAAGGTCATCAATAAAAGTCATGAAATATTGATCTTGAGATTTTGATGGAGAAAAAGATCCACAAATATTAGTGCAAATCAGATCAAGAAAACCTTTGGAATGAGTTGTGGTGGAAATGGAAAAGGGTTTGTAAAAATTCTTTCTAAGTGTACAATATTCACAAATACCCATGTGAGGACTAGCTTTGAATTCCATACCTTGAGCAAGGTCACACCAATAAAGATCGACAAGCTTAGAAAAATTAGAATGATCAAAGCGATGATGCTATATTTTACTGTTAAGATCACCAAGACGCTCTATTACAATCTGAATCAAAATGCCTCTTTAAACATAGATGGGTTGATGATAAGGAGAATAATCTCTAGATAAACATGGTTGTTTATTTGTGATACCATATTCTTCATCATATTGTTTTGCCTACTAGCAATCATCTGATACTGTGATCATTTCTACCACAATAAGAACAACATCTGTTAGGAAACTTGAGATGAGAGAAGTCACCACTATATGTAAAGCATGGAAAGGAATGCCTTTGAGCAAATAAAGCTTGATTGATTTGTTCTGACTATGTCCTATTGTGAAATCATAGCGATTTCTTGATTTGTGTGTTGTCATTCATGTCGTTGTGAATATTCAATCAAATATATACAATCTTGATCCAAATTGATCCCATCTTTGTCAGATAATATGGTAACAATATTATCATAAGCAAGATCCTTTACACTGTCAAGAAGCTATGTCACCAATTGTTTTCGTGCAATGGCATCACCAACAGAGGCATCAAGCTAATTGATAATATTCTTAAATGATTTGATATGTGTTGTCATAGAAGTTCCGATGTTGTATTGTAACTCAATGAGATGAATACAAAGATAAAGTATCCCTGTGATAGTTTTATTCTCAAAATTTGTTATCAAATACTCCCATATAGCTTGTGAGTTAGAAGTTTACATACATCAAGCATAAGAGATTCTTGAAGAGTAAAAAGAATATACTAATGAGCTACTTTATTGCCTCTGACGTACTCATTATAAATAGTTTTCCATTATTCAAAGATAGGTCCTTTAGCTACAAGGATATTATCACAAGTAAAACCTTAGCTTTATAGGCTGAAGCCATTGCATCCTTTAGGAGGCTATTTTTGGGAACACAAAGAGAATAGATGCATGTAGTAGTAGAAAAGAAAGGGGAAAGCTAAGGCTCATATTGCATGTGAAAAAAGCAATGTTAGAGAGAAAGAGAGCTTTATGGAAAGAAGTGTCAATTAAGGTAGTCAAAGGGAGAGCGACTAATCGTATAAGCAATGAAGTGGGCATGTTTTATGTTTGTAGATGATACTCATCATCAATCTAAGGAAACTCGGATTGCTATTGCATTGCATATGGTGGATTTAGAAAAAGCTCTGATGTATGAAGCACTAAATGGGGACAATGCTATAATTGGATGATGGAATCAGCGGGCATGGAAGAAGAATGAATCCACCATCCCCAACAATATACTTGGGGAATATAAGACCATGATAATCAAAGAGAGTGCCTATCAATTTTTGTCAAACTTGGTAGTGGCAATAAAACCCAAAGTTTTTCAAAAGCTTGCAGACATTAGTAAAACATGGACACCCAACATTCACATCAAGGGATTTCATGTTGATGTCACATATGTCTTGAATTATCATGATGTTCATGTAGTAGCGATGAAACCAAAGGCTCATTTGGAGGAAAAATCATATTAATATGAGTGCAATCTAGGGCCCCCTAGCAATCGGAGAGGCCTTGGTGAGATCTAGATCCATCCTTAACTTTCTCCAGTGGAAGGCCACTACATGGAGTGGGTCCCACACTACATGTTGGCATCCACCACCTCTTAAGGTGGAGCAAGTGTAGCCAAATGTGTAACTTGGCTATGTGATCATGGATGTTGTTATAAGTAAGCAATATCACAACAATGGCAACTTTCTTCTCCACTAATAATATGTGTCTAGGCATGCCTCGAAAGCAAACATGTATCTCTCCATGTGCTGTAAGTCTAGATGCAAGAGGTCACACAGAGGTATGGAAAATGGATATGACAATTTTAATAGCTCCCTCTGGTGGTCATCGTCCTCCCTTGTGTAGAAAAATAAGTGATTCCACCAGTGGATGGAGGACCACAACTTAATGTACCATGGTGGAATGTCTTCATTGTACCTAATGGAAAATGGGGACCACCTTTGAACGAATTGGAGTGAATGCACACCAAAGCAAAGGAAGGTACTACAACCATGAATGAAGAGCTCTGAAGAGTTTCCCAAGTAGTCATTAGTTGATAAATATCTATTTTAATGAGAGGGGAAAGACACCATATTTGGGCTCTCATTTGCCTATGACATGCCTCAACATCACCCAACAAGGAGGCTTGAGACCAATGGAGTTGATAACTTCTCATTTCCTACATGATTTATATGTTAAAATAATAAAAAGACAAGACTCTCACTTAACTCTAATAAAGAAAATAGACAATTAAGATGATGAATGTGATCAAACCAAGCTTCAAATACATGATTGTTGAGAGTGGAAAAAGACTAAATTTTTTATAGATTTTTGTTATTTTTGAGGTCTGAATGATTGATTTTTGGATGGATTTAGAGTGATGTATGGTTGATAATGGAAGTGTTTGAGAGTGTTTTGGATGATATTGATTATGTTTTGGAAGTCTATGATTATTTTTAGTAAAAATACGAGGCTATGTTATGTCCTGATAGGTTTTGTTGAGGTTCTGATTCGTTCTGATACCTTCTGTATAGCTTCTGTTTTGTTCTGATTTTCCTTTGCATGAAGCATAGATTGATTTTTTATGGAGGTTGAAATATTTTGGAAGTTTATTGAATAGTTTTTGATAGTTTGGAATGGTTTTAGTATGATTTATGAGGATCTATTGTTCTCTGATGACCTTATGTAACCCTATGTAAACCTTCTGTAGAGCCTCTGTATCTATTCTATCTCTGTTCTATATCTACTCTGTTCCTGTTTTGTTCTATTATGTAGATCTTTGTTCTGTAGAATGTATGTGTGATTTTGGAAAAGGTTTCTTAACTTTTGTAAAGGATGAATCTAAGTTCAAAAGAGCTAAAACAAATGGAAGAACCAGCTACTGAAGACTAAAGAGAAGACTGAAGTGACAGTGACAGTAGTGCGCTATGAAGAGACACTATAGTGGCTCTGGTGCCTCTTCACATTGGACATACCTCTTGGGATATGCATCCACGACCTAATAAGGATTATTGAGAGTCATTATTGAATATTGTAGTGAGGAGATGATGTACTATTGAGAGAGAGAGAGAGAGAGAGGGAGCCAGAGATAGCCAATTCTATCAAAATAGTGTATTTGTATATGAGAGATTGAGAGAGAAAACTATGAAGACATTGAAGATGAATACTATGTGATTGATTTCCATTCAAAATTGGTGTATTCTTTTGTGTTCCTTGTTCTATTGATGGATTCTATGAAGATGTTGAAGATTATGGTTGATCCTATCAAATCCGTGGGAGATATCTACTATGATGATGCGTGAAGAATTGTTGTTTTCTTTGTTTTGGTCATCAAAAGAATGAAATAAAAGCTTGTTAATGTTACAAGATAGATTTTCTTGCAGTAGAATCCCTTTTTCCTTGGTGTCTCTCTTGGGGCTCCATGTTTTTGGTGCACAGCTGGAGAAACTTGCTATCAACAAGCATCAGAAGAGGCTGAAAATGAAGGAAGTGGCATTGCCAAGAAGAGGAGAATTCAATGGATGTTTGTAAAGTTCCTTCTTCCATTGAAGAGTTAGAGATTCTTATTGCCAAAGCCACTTTCCACAAAAAGTTCATCCCACAATGGTGGAAACATATTACCATCATGATGCATACTCCATGTGGTGGACTATTTCCTCTTCCTATTGAAGTAGCAGAAATTTGCATCTTGGTGGCAAATTGTTTGGGAACAAACTGAAGAGCAGCAACAGAGAGAATGACTATCCATGGAAGATTTGGTATTCATTGAGAAGTTTCCAGACATCATCAAGTGGGAGATCGTGAAGAATCTTCAGGAGTCATGGTCTGTGGAGGTTCACGAAAACAGGAAGGAAAAGAGTTGGAATTTGTTTGTGGATGCTCAACAGCAAGATACATGGGATGCTTGGTGCACTGACAATCTTCTGTTTGTCGAATTAGCAACCCACTGGAAGTTGGTAGACAGAGTGTTTTTCACAACATAGACTGTTGAAACCCTCAGAAGCTGGCATTATTATAATGATGGCACAACAAAAATCCTAAGAAGAATGAGTTTTGATACTTTCAGAATGGAATATCTCCCTCTCTGTAGTGGTTTGAAAGCCAAATTCAAATATGTTGAAAAGAAGGAAGTAGAAGAGATGTTGGCTAGAGAATCCCCTAGAGATTGAAGCCTTCTCTGATACTATTCTGTTGAGTATATGCCAACTGGTTGGAGCCAACCCCCTAATGAATGATGCAATCAAGAGGCAGGCGTTAGAACGAGTCCAGAGGTTCATGAGAAGAGAGAAGGCAAGAATCAAGGTTGAGAACGAGCTCGCAGCAGCAGAAGCCTCCTTTGACGCCCTAAAAGCACTCTTTATAGAAGTCCCCATGGCGACTCAAGGTCCCCTTCCTAGTCAAATTTGTCCTGGAAATATTGATGGCAGGCCAGCAAATGTAGTCCCATTGCCAATTTTTAAGGGAGAGTACAATAAAGACCCTGATCTTCATGTAGTAGAATTTATGGTAGCATGTGTAGCTAACAATGCCAGAACCCCTGAGCATTGGTTAGTGATATTCCCGACCACCTTCAAAGGCGCGGCTTTCAATGGTATGAGAGACAAGCAGCATGAACTTTTGGCACATGGGACGACCTAAAGTTTGTCTTCCTCAGTAAATTCAGGCATGAAGGTTTTGAAGAGTGGATGCAAGAGGAGTTCATGAACCTAAGTCAGTCCTCTAGAGAAAGAGTAGAAGCTTATGTCTCGTGAAGGGAATCCATCCTGAAGAGATGGACTAACCATCATTTGGACGAAGGCATTCAGAAAGGAGTATTGCTTAGAGGCCTACAACCAGAAGTTCGCAAGTTTGTGGAATTGAGAAGACCAGTCAATCTGCAAGATGGAGTGGAAGGTGCAAGATTGTATGACAAAGTTGAAGCAAGGCTGTCAATGACTCCAGGAAGAGGAGTCTTACCTCCTCCCATGGCAAGAATGGTATACCCACCAAATGCACTCCCAGGAACAGTTCCCTACCCCTATCCCCAGATGCAAACAATGCCACAGCATAATGCACCTAATCCACTGTGGTCACTGCAAACAATAGTGCCTCAAATGATGGTTCAACCACAACAACAGTGGCGTCAAACAGTTCCTCCTATGGAGACTCAACAATAGTGGAACCCTACCAACTAGAATCAACAACCCCAAGTCTCAACAGGAGCTCTGAATCAAAACCAGAACAGAGGACCCTCTCGATCGACCCAACCAGTGTATGTAGTAATTACAGAAGCTTCCCAAAACTCTACTACAAGTACTTCAGGAGGTGAAAATCTGAAGGACTACTTATCCAACTCAGTTGCAAGTATCAAGAAAGAGCTTATGGATGTGATTACAGAGCAGCTACAGACGCTGAAGGTGAATACCGCCAATATATCCACTCCTATGGGAGCTGGGAGAGATGTGATGCGTTCTAATACATGGTGTGGAAAGTCTCATCAAGCAGGACATTTAGCCATTGAATGTACCCGAAAACCAACCATTCCTGGAGCCTTCTGTTCCTACTGTTTGGGAAGAACCATACAGAGGATATTTGCTCTCTGAAAGAGATGCATGAACGAAGACAGAAAGATGAAAATGCAAGATTCAACTTGCTAGAATCCAAAATGACAACACAGGATATTGGACCAAAGCCTAGGGAATTTGGTCCTAATTTCAGTCCAAGGAGGTTTCCATCTCAAAGTTACATAGGACGATAGTTTGGCGGTGGTTAGAGATCAGAAGTGGAATGTTACAAGTGTGGAGAAAAGGGTCATATCTCCCCCAATTGTCCAAGCCCTAGACGATCTGTGGATTACAAGCCCTTATGCAGTCGATGCAAAGGAGAAGGCCACACTACAAAGGACTGTCCAAGTCTAGCCCCTGTAAATGCCAATGGCACTGATAGCCAACAGAAGGTACAAGAGCCTGCCTCCAATTTGGTAGAGTTGGAAGTTGTTGCTGTCATGCGCACCAAGAAGAAGGAACCAGTTGTTCAGAACGAAAATAATTCTCCTACCAAGACTGTGAAGTTCAACCTGCCAACAGAGGGTCAGGGTAGTATAGGACAGAATAGTGCAGTACAGAGCACTGTAGTGCCATAGAGAGTTACAAAGACAGTCCCAGAGACAAGACTAGAGGTCCCGGAGATAGATGAGACAAAGGCACCTCCAGAAATAGAAGAAGTGCCGATGCTACAATTATTGGAAGCAAAAGGAAAGATGAAAATGGGTGTAGCCCCATTCCCCAGCAGGTTGGAGAAGCCTGTGGATCCTATCAAAGATTATGACTTGGTAAAAGACCTAGATACTTTTAAACCTAACTTAACATTCCCGCAGTTGTGCTGATGATGTCTCCTAGCTGCCAAAAGAAATTCAAAAGCATCTTGACCAGAAGACATGGACTAAGGATAGTTCCTTCAACAGCGACCAAGACCAATAAGGTCCTGGAGCCTGTAAAGGAAGTAGATGTGGCTAACACCTTCCTAGATCCTGGAACCCAGAGATTAGTGTATGGATAGAAGAATGCTTTATTTCAGATGCATTGATTGATGGAGGCTCATCAGTAAACATAATGATGGATGTGACAATGAAGGACTTAGGGTTGCAAGGAATTCAACCTACACAGTGGCTTATCAGATTGGCAGACCAAAGCAGAATTAAACCATTGGGTATCCTCCCATACGTAAAAACAACCCTTGCATAAAGAGACTATTGGCTAATGTATTTGGTGGTCAAACCAAATTCTTATGGGACCTCATACCCTCTGTTGTTGGGAAGACCTTGGATTTTTGAAGCAAGAGCCAAGACGGACTGGTTCAAAGGAACCCTAACCCTAGGCAGAGGACCAAACAAAGTGGTGTTGAAATTGTATGTATCACAAAAAGGCAATGGATCCACACATAATTGACTCCTCCAATGAGGTAACAGATGGTACATCAGGAGATGAAGATGCTGTTAAACAGATCTTTCCCAAGAAAACAGAGGCACAGTCCCTAACAGTGGGCACTGTAAGTCAACTACCAAGGGAAGCAAAGTCCTTGTCCATGGGCGAATACCTCCTGTCTCAACTAGAATTGACTTTTGAAATCACCTTTGACAGTGAAATAGAAGCATGGATGTATCGTTCTCCCTGTTACATGGCAGTCGCAGAGACAGCAGCAAAGATAGAGCCAGAGACAAAAGCAGAAGCAAAAACAGACACAGAGGTAGAAGATCTATTCTTCTCCTAAGAGAGCCTCTACAGAAGCAGAGACAAAGCCTCTAGAGGAAGAGGATGAAAATGATGAGGAAGGAAACGAAGCAGGTTATGAAAGTGTAGAGGAAAAATTTCATATGATAGTAGATGATCTTTTTGATGTCCCTATAGAGACCTCAGAGTCCGAAGATCTCAAGATGTTGGAGGAAATGACCATGGTTCCATTTGGGTTGACCAATGGACCACAAAGTATGCAGAATCTACATAAGCAATGGACCAAAGGCATAAAAATTAAGTTCAACAGTGGCTCTTCTCGCCCTGACTATTCAGTCTAGAGAAAAGATGATGATGATGTTCCCTGCCAAAAGAAGCCAGAGCTATCAAAGCCTCGGCTTCTAGAAGGTCCGTGCTATGTGACATTCCTGGACACATCCTCTGAAGATGAATCCCTAAGTCTAGAAGAGATCACCACTCACACAGAAGCAAACAAAGCTCTGATACCCTTCCAGTAATCTCAACGGAAAAATGAGTCATCTGTTCAAAAGGAGGACACTAGTTCTAGTGGAACATTAGAGAGGACACTACTCCCTTGAAAGAGTCAGACCTCTATCCAGAAGCAATCCATGGGACATTTATCCGTGAAGTGGAAGGTGAAAGACAAGTGACGTTGCTAGATACTAACGGTACTGAACGTCACCTAAAAGTGGGTCTCAATCTTCCAGCAAAAGAACTAGTGGTCTTGCAAGATCTACTAAAGGAGAACTTAGACGTGTTTGCTTGGTCATATAAAGACCTAAAGGGGATTGATCCCATAGTATGCCAACATCACATTGACCTAGAGCCTGATGCCAAACCTGTAAGGAAAAGACAAAGGCATATGAATCCTAATTATTCTGCTCTGGTGAAGGCCGAATTATTGAAGCTCCTTGAAGTCGAGTTCATTTATCCTGTGGCTAATATTGAATGGGTTTCGCCCATTGCGGTACTACCCAAGAAGAATGGGAAACTTCGAATATGTGTAGACTTTTGAAAGCTCAATTCGAAGATGAAGAATGATTATTTCCCTATCCCTTTTACAGACCAACTGTTGGACACAATGGCAGGCTATGAGCTGTATTTTCAACGAATATAACCAAGTCGAAATTGCAAAAGATGACCAATCCAAAACAACCTTCACCACAAAATGGAGGACCTATGCCTATAGAGTGATGCCATTTGGGCTCTGTAATGCTCCTTCCACCTTCCAATGAGTAATGATCGTTGCCTTCCAGAATCATTTACATGATTTCATTGAGGTGTATCTTGATGACTTTTGTGTCCATAGTTTAATCCGTGAGCATTGGGGACACCTAGAGCGATGTTTTGACAGATGCTGAGAGTATGGGATTTCTCTCAACCCCAACAAATGTGTCTTTGGCATCTCATCAGGAGTTCTTTTGGGCCATATTGTCTCTGCAAAAGGAATTGGAACACACCCGACGAAGATTGAGAAGATTGCCGCCTTGACAGCACCAACAAACCTCAAGCAATTAAGAGGATTTCTTGGCCATGTGGGCTACTAGAGAAGATTTATTGCACATTTTGCAACCAAGGCAGCCCCTCTGCACAAGCTCCTAAGGAAAGATGTTGATTTTCTTTGGACTGATGACTGTGAAGAAGCCTTTAATACCCTAAAATAGTGCCTTATCCAAGCACCTATCTTACAGCCTCCTGATTGGATGAAGGAGTTTCATGTGCACACAGATGCATCAGTTGAAGGGCTAGGTGTTGTCCTATGTCAAAAAGGCCCCTCTAAATTAGATCAACCAATATATTATGCAAGCTGGAAGGTCACTGATAGGGAACGGAGCTACACAGTGAGACATAGCTTGAGTGCTTAGCAATGATGTTTGCACTGGAGAAGTTTCGACACTATTTATTGTCAACGCATTTTAAGTTCATGGATCATGAAGCCTTGTCCTTCCTAATGAACAAAGCAGATGTTAAAGGGCGACTAATGAGATGGTTTCTCCTATTCCAGGAGTTCGATTTTGAAGTGATCACTAAGCATGGCCATTCCCATGTCCTAGCCGATCATCTATCACAGATCCCTCAAATTGCAGAAGAGGAACAGGATGATCCAGACCTTCCTTATGCTTCCTTATTTCTAGTTATAACAATTACTCCCCGGTATGCAGACATAGCCAACCTCCTGGCAACTCAATAGTTTCGTCCTGGCATCTCAAGCCGTGAGAAGAAGAAGCTTCTGTTAGAATCAACCCCCTACACTTTGCTAGGCGGTGCATTGTAAAAGAGAGGCAAAGATGAAGTGTTGCGAAGATGTGTTGCAAGGGATGAAATCGACATAGTATTGAAAGCATGTCATGATGAACCATGTGGTGGACACTTTGCAGGAGAAGCGACAGTCAGGAAGGCTTTGTTAGCAGGATATTGGTGGCCGACCCTCCACAAGGATGCATATGACTATTGTAAGAGATGTGATGCTTGTCACTGAATGGGGAAACCCACTAAAACAAGTGCCATGCCACTGCAACCTATTCTTCCCTCAAAGCTGTTCAAGAAGTGGGGGATTGATTTTGTGGGTCCCATTGATCCACCTACCAGACAGAGAGTAGAACAGATTCATCTTAGTATGTACGGATTATGTCATAAAGTGGTGTGAAGCTAAAGCCCTGAAGCGAGACGATATAACAATGTAGCCCTATTCATGTACAAGAATATTATCATCTGTTTTGGCAGTCCTCTCGAGCTAGTAAGTGACAGAGGTACTCATTTCCTTAACAAAATCATGAAGGAGCTGATGGAGCTGTATAAGATTTGCCATCGCAAGTCCACTCCTTACTACCCCAGAGCCACCAATCGCATCCTCTGATCGATCCTGACAAGAAAGATTGTTGCATATCGTCGCGACTGGGACGATCGACTTATAGAGGCCCTTTGGGCATACAGAACCTATCATAAGGTAGCTACACGAAAACCCCTTTCTAGCTAGTGTATAGTACAGAAGACGTCTTCCCTGTTGAACTAGAATTGCCCTCTTTGCGAGTGGGAGTTAAAGAATGCTTGGGAGATGATGAATCACTGCAATGCCACCTCCTGCACTTGGAATTCTTGGATGAGATATGGTAGATGGCCCTACAATGCATGGAAACCACTCAAGCACGATGCAAGGCCTATCATGATAGTTTCATCAAGCTGAAGGAGTTCAAAGAAGGTGAGCTTGTCCTAGCCTATGATTCGAGATTTGACAAGTTTTCTGGCAAGCTTCAACAACAGTGGATGGGCCCATACAAGGTACTTGCTATCAATCCTAATGGCTCTGTTCAGGTGCAAACCGTTGATGCCTCTGATGATCCTTTCCTGATCAATGGCTATCGTCTGAAGAAGTACTTCCCTCCTTGGGAATCTTGATAATCACGGTCGACCTACCCTCTCCCTTTTGGGCATTGCACTGTCATTCTCTTCGTGCTTCTGATAGCCCTTATGATTCTTCTCATGAGGCAATCTCATTCTGTTAGCCCCTCTCACAGATACCTCTCAACCCGACCTTGTTCTCTTCTCGTCTGATCCAACAACGATGGCGAGGTTGGTCCTGACACATGGTATTTCTACCATTCTCTTTCTTAACGAAAAAGAAAGAAGGAAAAAAAAAAAGAAAAAGAAAAAGAAAAAGAACAAAGAAAATTGTTATGGGAGAAAAGGAAGAAACTCCCTGTCATAACAAGCCTCGTTCCAAGAAAAGGTGGAAACACTCCTGGGCGGGAAGCTGACTGCGGAAAAGTTGGTAACGCCCCGCAATTCAGGATAGCTGACTCACCAGCAGAACCCTTCCAACAAGTAATTTGAATCCACCTCCCTTGGCTCGCTGTCTCTACAATATCAGTTTGTCTATCCTTCTTAATAGACGACCTTTCTTACAAATCATTAATGTATGAGACTTGTTGGCTGCCTCCCTAGGTACACCTCTTCTTCAAGATCCTGATGATAATAACCAACATGATCTTCATCACCAACCCCTTGAGTGATGTGAGCTTTCATCCTAATAGGATGGGGATGTGAGTATGGGCTGCCCTCTGTATCTATCAATGAGTGTGACACAGAGGGTGGGGTGAGTGACCAGTTTTTCCCTTCAAATCAAATGAGAGGTGAGATGTGTGAACGGAGTGTTGCACGCACGGAATGGGCCTCTCAATGCATAATGCACGATCTGTTCTTGTGCACTGCACCATAAGGCTCCCTAGCTTTCCTTCTTGCACTATATACCGGCACAGGGCGGGATGCATTAATGCACCATCAAATGCGCACAAGACATACAACCTCTGCACAAGTGACAATGAGGATTACATCAATGGGTTTAAGGAACGGGTTGCCCTCTTGGATCTTTCAACAGAGAGTGAGACAGAGGGTGGACTGAATGTGACAAACTTTTCTTCAATCAATTATTGAGAGGTGCGGATTGAGGGACATTACGACAATTGGAGTCAGGTACGTTTCTGTTTCCCTATGCACCCACGAGATGGGTCTCTGCTATCAGCATAGGACACATCACTCTGTTCTGTACACGGTACTGCAAGGCTCCCTGGCCTTTCTACTTGCACCTATGCCAAACGGGGTTGGGCGCACTAATGCACCATCAATTGTGCACCCTCGCATTCCTAAACCAGATGTGAGATCTGGGTTTCCATCAATATTTGAGTGATGTAAGTTATGGGGCGATTGACTATTCTCTCATTCCATTTGAGTGCCAGTGAGTTGAATGACTATCCTTCGTCTACGACCCCTCCCCCAATGGACTTCATCAACCAGCTACCTGCCTGGGTGCTGCTGCATGGTCCTTGCCATGCTGGTTGAATGTTGGAGTGAGACGTGGTACCTCTCCTGCAGAGTCGACTCCAACCCTTCTGTAGCAGTGACGGTTCCTTTGACCATACGTGAAACGGGCTAAGTGTTCCTAACTCTACTTTTTTGTTTACAAGTGTATGTGATGTTTTAAGTGTGGGGATGCCAGCGTCCAGTCGGTTGATAAGTCTATAGTCGTGTCGATAAATCTACTCTATCCGTTAAGGTTTTAAGTGTGGGGACACGTCCCTACGCGTCTGATGTGCGTACCCCCTGCATATGCCTCAAGTTGATCATGCACGTATGACATGACCTCTTTCTGCCCTCATAGGGTCCCTTTCCCACCCTCGCCTAACTTTCCCCCACCCTTTGGGCCGTTCCTTCCTTATTTCCCTTTATCCCTTGTTTTGACGTTTTGCATGTGAACGCATCCTACATTCACCAAAATCCAAATCCAACCTTACAGCCCTGTTTGTCCCTTCGAACTACCCATTTTTCCATTTTAGCAACCCCTGTTTTGATAGATGGTTCTTGAGTTATTAATTTTTGACGCAATTTCCATAAATTGGACGGTTTTCCATGTGAACGTGCCTTTATTGCTTCAGAACTGTGATTCAACGTGCCCCCCTGGCAGCCCCCTTTCCCTTGATATTTTTTATTTTTACTCTGTGTCCTTCTGATACGCGGTTGGTCCTCTATTAATTTTTGCGAGTTTTCAGGCCCTTTTCGTGCCTATTTTTCACATTTTTTCATGTGAACATACCCTATTTTCACTGAAATTCCAGTTTAACTTGACTGTCGTGTCTCGCCAGCCTTTCCCCCACTTTTTTATTTTTCCTCCCCCCTCTTTCGATTGTTGGATTTCTAGTTATTAATTTTTCCATGTGTTTTCGGGTGTCTTTTTTGTGTTTTTTGCATATGAACCCCTCCTCCCTCTGTCAGCCGTGAGTTTTGACGTGACAGCCCTGTGTATTCCCTTCCTCCGAACATTTTTTATTTTTATTGTCCTCTATTCCGGTGCACGGATCATTCCATATTAATTTTTGAATCCCTTTTCGGATACGATTTTTTGGTTTTTTCCATGTGAACGCGTCCTCTTTTGGTCGAAACAGTGTGTCGACATGATAGATTTGTCGAATAACTTGTTTGGCACATTTTTCCTTCTTTCCGCCTTGCATTCCGATGAGCGGATTTTTTTTTTCATATTAATCCTCGAATGTATTTTTAGAGCCATTTTTCGTGTTTTTTCCGTGTGAACACCCTGCTTTTGCCCTGAAACTCGTGTCGCATTTTTTTATCATCTTCCCCTCGTCTCCCGGCACATTTTTTCTTTTTACGATTTTTCGATCCAGTGAATGTTTTGGGTTTTATTAATTTTTCGTCCTTTTTGTCGTGTGGCCGTGTCTCACGTGTCGCGCGTGAACACGCCTGTTTTTGGTTTTAAGTGCCTCGAGATGCCCTCATGGCCTTTGTGCCTCGCGTGTCACCGTCCACGCCTCGTTTGATCCCGCCGATGAATTTTTTTTTACTCCCGCAATGCGCATGCGTGCAGGACGGAGGTGCGCTCACTTTTTAATGACAAAACACAAACAACACAAAAATTAACAAAAACAAAACTAACATTAGAAACAAACAACAAAAAAAACAATAATAAATAAATAGATAAATAAAATACAAACCACAAAAAGAAAAACCACACCCAACACACAACACAACAATAACTAACAACACCTAAATAAAATTTTCAAAAAAAAAAACCAACAAAACACCAAATCACAAAAAAAAAACAAAAAACACAAAAAAAACAAATAATAACATACAAATTTTTAAAAATAATCATAACTCCACCAATTTTTTAAAAAAATAAAAAATAAAATAAAATAAAATAATACAAACAAAGAAAACACAAGAGAAAGAAACCCTTACATGTTCGTTGTCCCGCGGCCTCTCTCCTTCCCCATGCGACATCTCCCTTTTCCTCCTCCTCGCGCTCTGAACCTCCTCCCTCCAGCCTCGTCGCGCCACCTGCCCCACCGGCTAGGGTGCTAAGATCACCGTCGCCACCGCCGGCCTGCCCTGCCTCAGCATCGTCGCGACCCTCGGCGTCTCCTGCCTCTCCACCCTTGCCGACCGTGTCTGCTCTGATGCCAAGGAAGTCTGCTCCCTCCTTGGCTCCCGCAGCCCTGTCCGCACTGCCCTGTATGACCTCTCCCGCGTCATTGTCGAGATCTTAGCCACCTTTGCTGCCACACACCTTCTCTCCTCCTCCTTCCTTCACCGCCTCCGCCGCTGCACACCTTCTCTCCTCCTCCTTTCCTCAGCCGCCTCCGCTGCCCGCCGTCTCCACCCCTCCTCCTCCTCCTGGTTAGGTTCCTTACTTAACCTAACTTAATTAAATTTATTAACTAATATAACTTAACTAACTCACTTAATCACCCTACCTAACCTAACTAACTTAATTCACCTAATTAACCTAATTAACTTAATTCACCTAATTTACTTAACTCAACTAAGTTACTCAACCTAACCTAACGCACTTAGATCTCCTAATTAACTAACCTCTACTAACCCCAATTTCCCATGTTTTAGCCCCCTTTCCTACCCCTTCTCCACTCTACCCCCACTCTCCATACGCAGCGTGCAGCGCTGGTGTTCGGGTGTTCCTGTGCGTACGGGAGTGGCCAGTAAGTGTTTACGCGCGAGGACGCCCGTTTGATCTTCTTCGTGCAATGGTGCATGTCGTCCCGGAGCACACACAACTGTTCACACGCAATCCGTGTATTTTTTTTATTTTCTACAAACCCGAGAAAAATACTCTAAAAATACCTAAAAATAATTAAAAATATTAAAAAATCATAAAAAATCAATTAGAAAACAAAAAATTTATTGAAATTTTTCTTTCTAAATTGGGTGCTTTTTTGGTTGATCTTGTTGATTATAATGTAGATAATTAATTGCAAACAATACTAACATTTAAAATCCTTTTAAAATTCACTAAAAATTAAGAAAAAATCATTAAAATCCCTAAAAATCAGGATTAAATTCAAAAAATCACAAAAAATTCCATCAATGCATTTGACTATTTTTGGAATATTTTAAAATAAAAATTATACCCAAAAAATAGAGAAATAAAACATAAAATACAAAATAAAAACACACCTAAATTAAAATTAAGAAAATACTAATAACAATCTCACCCACACATTAATGAACATTGTCTAAACCAAATGTGATCCCACTAACATTGCCTTGATATTTCTTTTGTCTTTTAAAAAAAAACCAAGGTGTTTTATTTTTTCCAATTAGTGGTTTTTACTTTTTTGTTGGATTCCTTGCATTTGGGACTACTGAGTGCGCCCTCAGTCTCTTGCATACACACCCCTACCAAGTATCTATTTTTCGTGCTTTATTTATTTTTGGTAATCCCTTAACTACAATTAATTATTAAAATAAACTTTATTTACCCACTTTTTCACGCACACTCACGCTAAACACACATTTTTCTAATAAATTAAAATCAACCCACTGTTCACTTTAAACGCGCTACGTGCACTTCAGAGGCACTTTAATTTTAAATAAAAAAGAACCAGCCCTCATTTTAAAAAAAAATCCACGCGCTGAAAAAGAAGAGCGCTTCAGACACATTAAATTTTTAATCAATGAATATGCATTTAGAGACTTGAGTCTGGGGATCACAGTTTGGGTTTTGTTAAAAAGCACCGTTTCACATTAATAAATTGTAATAACAATTTAAAAGTGAACCGTCATTTTCTTATTAAGATTTACAACCTAATAAAATTTCAACCATTGTTAATAATTTCTTAAAATAAACCCTTCACTAAAATCATTCCCCTCACTGCACTTTTTTTCATTTTCAATAAATACCTTTGTGGGATGGGAACATATAGTCTTTTAAGCTGACATTGTTTATCAAATTTCTAGTTATGTCGTAATTATGTTTTTGAGGTATTATGGTTTGATTATGTGATACGATTATGAGAGCGATCTGTAGTTTGATTGTTGAGAGTGAAAAAAGACTGAATTTTTGACTGATTTTTGTTGTTTTTGAGGTTTGAATGATTGATTTTTGATGGATTTAGAGTGATGTATGGTTGATAATAGAAGTGTTTGAGAGTGTTTTGGATGATATTGATTATGTTTTGGAAGTTCATGATGATTCTCAGTGGAGATATGAAGCTCTATGATGTTCTGTTGAGCTTCTGATTGATTCTGTATACCTTATGTATAGCTTCTGTTTTGTTTTGATTGTCTTCTGTATGAAGCATGGATTGATGATTGATGAAGATTGAGATCTTTTTGGAAGCTTATTGAATAGTTTTTGATAGTATGGAATGGTTTGAGTATGAGTTATGAGGTTCTGATGACCTTCTGTAACCCTCCATAGACCTTCTGTAGAGCCTTTGTCTCTACTCTGTCTTTGTACTATAACTGTACTGCAGCTGCTCTGGTACCGTACTGTAACTATTCTATAGACCTTCAGTAAGTGTTCTATAGAAAGTATGTGTGACTTTGGGAAAGTTTTCTAACGTTTGGAAAGGATGAATCTAAGTTCAAAAGAGCTAAAACAAGTGGAAGAAGCAGTTGCTGAAGACTGACGAGAAGACTGAGTGACAGTGACAGTAGTGAGCTGTGAAAAGACTCTGTAGTGGCTCTGGTGACTCTTCATATCAAACATACCTCTTGGGAGGTGCATCCACGACCTAAGAAGGATTATTTAGAGTTAGTATGAGAGTATTGTAGTGAGGATATGATGTACTATTGATAGAGAGAGAGAAAGAGAGAGAGAGCCAGAGATAGTCAATTCTATCAAAACAATGTAACTGTATATGAGAGATTGAGAGAGAGAACTATGAAGACATTGAAGATGAATACTATGTGATTGATTTCCATTCAAAGATGGTGTACTCTTTTGTGTTCTTTGTTATATTGATGGATTTTATGAAGATGTTGAAGATTATGGTTGATTCTATTAAATCCGTGGGAGATACCTACTATGATGCTACACGAAGATTTGCTATTTCCTTTGTTTTGATGATCAAAAGAATGAAATAAAAGCTTGTTGATGTTACAAGATAGATTTTCTTACAAGAGAATTCCCTTTTCCTTGGTGTTCCTCTTGGGGCTCCATGTTTTTGGTGCACAGCCGGGGAAGCTTGCCATCAACAAGTATCAAAAGAGGCTGAAAATGAAGAAAATGACATTGCCAAGAAGAGGAGAATTCAATGGAAGTTTGCAAAGTTCCTTCTTCCACTGAAGAATTGGAGATTCTTATTATCAAAGCCACTTTCTACAAGAAGTTCATCCCACAATGGCGGAAACATATCACCATCATGATGCATGCTCCATGTGGTGGACTATTTCCTCTTTCTGTTGAAGCAGCAGAAACTTGCATCTTGGTGTCAAATTGTTTGGGAACAAACTGAAGAGCAGAAGCAGAGAGAATGACCATCCATGGAAGATTTGGCATTCATTGACAAGTTTCCATACATCATCAAGTGGAAGATTGTGAAGAAGCTTCAGAAGTCGTGGTCTATGGAGGTTCACGAAAACAAGAAGGAAAAGAGTTGGAATTTGTTCATGGATGCTCAACAACAAGATACGCGGGATGCTTGGTGTACTAATTATCTTCTGTTTGTAAAATAACGATTACTAATTAGACATGTGAAACTCCTTCTATTTCATATTTTTGAACCTTTGGATGTATTGCTTATATTTATGTACCCAAAGAGACTCATAGAAAACTTGATTCCATTGGATATTCAAATTTTCCTAAGGGGTACAAGTTTTATGATCCATTCTCCAAGAAAGTTATCATAAGTCGTGATGCTATTTTCAATGAGAAACTTATGGGCAACACATGGGGGTCTCATGAGGACACTGGGAGGACATGGTCATTAGAGGACGTTGATGAAAAAAAGTCGTTACTCATTGCTTTTCCTTTTCTATATGATGATGAACCTCCTTCACAAGATAATATTGACTCTTCAAATCACGATTCATAACTTGTACCTATTGTTGCTAATGATGACTGTAGCATTGATCTCTATGTTGATCTTCCAATTGATAATCTCAACTTCCTTCAACAAGTAAAGAAGGTTTTATCTTTTGCATTTGATATGGTGGATCTTGCAGACATGCACTCATGTCTTGGTATTCAAATTCAATGCTATTAAAAAAAGGGCATTTTAATACTATGTCAAACAAAGTTCATTGAAGATATTATTTATAAGTTTGGTTTGGATTCTGCACATCGTACTAGTACTCCTTGTCTTATGAGCTCTACCAAAAACTCGTACTTTTTGCACCAGACAACATCTTAGTTCTCAATGCCTTAAACATTGGACTGTAGCTAAATAATTTTTGAAGTATTTGAAAGGCACTAAAGATTTTGGGTTGGTTTATCGACACCAACAAAACTCTAATTCTATGCATTCAGTTCAACTTTTGGGTTATACAGATGTACATTGGGCAAGCTCTCACTTATCTATGCATTTTATAAGTGGGATTTGTTTCTTTATCAATGGTTGTCCTGTTTCTTAGACTAGCAAGAAAGAAAATTGTGTTATTGTTTCCACTACAAAGGCTGAATATGTAGCTCCATCTTTAGGCGCAGCTCGAGAGTTAGTATGGCTTCAACAAGTTCTATCAGATATTGGCCATCGTCCTCTCTCCAGCATACCACTTCGATGTGATAACCAAAGTGCCATTAGTCTTGCTAAAGATTATGTTCAACATAACAAGTCTAAGCATATTGCAATGCATTATCATTATGTTTGGTATGAAGTAAAGAAAGGCATGATCATGATTGAACATTGTCCAAGTGATCAGAGGATTGCATATATATTCACTAAAGGACTCAATGAAGTACGCTTTACTCTGCTAGACTTGGAACTTGGAGTTGTCTCAACTTCAATATTTGGGAATTAATCTACTATGACATTGTAGTGCCATTGTACATACTCTTTGTAGACACCATACACTTCACACATGCATATACATCTCAGAACTCTTGGTCATCTTTGTAAATACATATTCAATTTCACTTCACACGCACAGATTCGCTTTACATCACACAATAATCCTTCTTGATCATGGTTGTAAATTTGTATCTAGGAGCTGGGGTTTTTCCCTTGTGCTCCCTAAGGGTTTTTTCATCTGCAACTGGAGACCTTTGTTTGAGTGGGGATATTGGAGCTATATATAGCTCACCCTATCTAGACTAGGTCTCACATATATATATGTAGATTGTGATTAATATGAAATAGTCTTCGGGAGTGTACATGGTGTGTTTCTTCTCTCCCTCTCGAGTCTCTACATATATTCTCTCTCTACATCTCAACAAAGACTACGATCATCATTATCATCTATTATTGGAGTAGTGATCAAAAGCTTTTGATTGTAAGACTTACAAACAAAAATTTAAGTACATAAATGAAGGTTTCAAAACATTTTATTCATTTTGAAAGCCTTTGACTAGTTTTTTCCCTTTCTGCTTCGCCTCCAGCTCAACTAATGGTAGTCCATAGGTACATTTTTAGGGATAATTTTATTTTAATTTTAGAATATTATTTAAAAAGCATTTTCTATTTTAAATACTTTTGTTGTGCTAGAGGTCTCCCTCATACTTTAAAAGTATTGTTAGAATTTTAGTCTCCCTTTGTATATGTGTGGATTAGAGGCATGCCTCACACTGTAGAAATAGGATATTAGGATTATTCATTTGTGTTATGTTGTATTAGAGGCTTGCACTTTCTTTCATAATACAAGCATACAATTTTCTTGGATTTGCTATTGCTAGTACTGAAGGCTTGCACTTGCATTCCAATAGTAAGTCTACGCTATAAAACATCCATTTTTATGTCTATTAAAGGCTTGCATCACATTCTACGAATGGATTTAAACTTTGTGCTATTGTGTACTTGTGTTGCATTGGAGAGAGAGAGAGAGAGAGAGAGAGAGGATTATTGCGTTCGTTACGTGGGATGATATGATGTCTTATCCTTGAACATTGTTGCATCCCGCGGATCCCACATGCAACGGCGCGTAATCCGAGCTTTGCTTATAAAGTGTGCGGAGAGGGGCGGCTCCCACTTCATCTGTCCCCGGTGGGCTCTCCTTGTTGCAGACCTCGAGTCGGTGGGGATACGATGCAACGGCCAGAGACGATGGCCGGGCCGAGTGAGCTCTCTCTCCATGCCACCCGTCGTCCGAGAGCGCTGTCTCTCGGCGGGGGGTAAGGCGTGGACGAGATGCTCTGGGAGGCTTGGGACGGTCCCCCTGCCCCCACCACCAACCACCTTAAAACCTTAACAACAACGAACGGAACAAAAACAACCAACCGCCGCAAGAAAGAAAGAAAGAAACTAAAAATAAATAATAAAGATAATAAAGCAAAAGAAAAGAAGAAAAAGTACCCTACCCGCCCGGCACGGCCATCGATCCACCCACCGTTTTTTGAGCTTAAAAAGAGAGAGCTTTAACCTTAGGTACATTATATTACATGCAACCCGTCCAAATGAGTGTCGGTGTATGCATTCGAATGCTTGTCTGTGTATTTTTAAAAAATTATTCTAATATGTTCGTCCGTACGTATTTCTGGACGGCTAGATATTTTGAAGATCCAGACATACTGATATGCTAGATATTTTGAGTGGCCGAAGTCAGCGGCACTATTCCTACATTTTGGTTTGCCTCATGAGATTGATTGTATAGATAATCTATAAGCTAGGTGAGTAAGGGCTCATGCATGAAGGGCCCAATGTTTTTTATGCTGAAACATGTGGCATTGTGTACAGCTACTATGAGTACATGCTTTTAGCATTGTTTTGGAGAATCTTTGCATCTTTGGAGGGAAAGAAGGAATGGATATCTTGAGAACACCTCCATGCATAATCCAATGGGCATAAGCTCAATGGCCATAAGTCTGGTCTAATATCTAGTGCGAATTCAAGTGTTGATGATATGTGTGCTGATTATCCTAATCAATCGGCATGATCAGAGCTAAATCTAAAGAAGGGTGGCATGCAAAGTGTTGGGCTACAGCAACACAACATGTTACACGTTGGCATTTTGGCTTGTAAGGCATGTTTGTAAGAAAGCACATATGGAATTGCAATTATGCTTGGCATAGTGATCAACTTAAGACAAACAAGCCTTAAGAAGTCCTATCAAGGGGCTCTTTCCACACTCAATCATCTGAACCTCATGATAGCTTGTGGCCTACCTCGATGGTGATCTTCTTCGACTACAGGGTTGGCTTTTAGCTATACTCCATTGGATTTATAAATTTGACTCTAAGAAGGCACCAACAAGCCGCGTCTCTCTCCATGCTTCCATGCTTAAGAAGACAATCGAGCAAAGGCAACATTGTTGCAAGTCCTACTCTCTCCTCATGAAAAGTACAAAATCCTTATCATGAGAGCTAGCACCGCCATCATTGAACTCCTTTAGTGTAGTCTATGGCTCCTCCCTACAACCATAAGGAGTTGAAAGCTCCTTGTTATCATAGCTATCATTCAACAATGGCATTTTATGGTGATCAAGGAACCTTAGAAAGAAATATGTGAAAACAAGAGAAGTGTATATCTACCAGTGCATGTCCTTTCAATATATCGATGTTGAGTCCAATATGAGATGCCATGACAAGGTTGTAGAATGGGGACTGTATGAATCATGAAGCTGACAAGGACTTTAAGAGGAATGTAGTAGGGAGTAGATGAAGTTAGTAGAAAAGTATGTACATGTAGTTATGCATGAAGATTTGGATATGGATTGTAGGGTATGAGTAGTTCAAATATTTATTGAGGTAGAACAAATACAGTTACTGTATCTAGTCATAGATATGCGAGAATAGGAAATTACTGAACAAAAGCCTGAGTAGACGGAGAATTTGGCAGTGGAAGCAATTCAACTGATTGTAGAGGAAGTGAGTCTATTTAATGGATAGGACATATGTAACCATATCAAAGATTTTGAAGAAAGGATGCAATAATTTGATGTCCTAGAGGATTATAGGATTGAATGTTTAGAATGCATTGATGAAAGCAGTGTCGTGATGCTGCGCATCCACCACTGCGAACATGAGGGTGGAGTTTTTCACCAGGAATTTGAAACCATTAGTCAACGTCATTAGGAATTTATTTTTTGTTGTCTGTGTGTTTTTATTTGCATTTTTGCATGACGCACGAGCACATGTGGATAGGCTAGGCACATTTTCTTCATTCCATTCATAAATTTTGTGTGGATCATCATTCGATTGGTTGCATAGCATGGATTCAATTTTGCATGTCCTCTTCAAATCACAAATGATTGAGCACGAAGTTCTATTTCAAAGCATATTTTCTTGCTAGGACACATTGTACAGCATTAAAGCAGCATGTATGTCCTGAAGGCAATGAGGATTAACCGTTTGATGAGAAAGCCTTGTGATGTGCCGTATCAAATGCAAATGGGAAGTTTATTTTCAGTTCATTGCCTTGTGGACAGTACAAGCTTGTGCCTTATTACAAGGGAGAAATTACAGTCTTTGATGTTTCACCTACTTCCATTGAAGTAGCTATTGGTCATGACAATGTTGCTATCACTGAGCCATTTCAAGTAATTGGGATCTCTATTGGTGGCCAAGTTGTAGACAGTTAAGGCACTGGTGTGAAGGGAGTGGAGATATTCGTAAACCATGCCCAAAAAGCCACAATTGATGTGAAAGGGTACTACAAACTTGGAGCTTCCACTTCTAGACGTTGAAGTGATGTAGGATAATGCAGATACCGATACAAAGCTAGAGATTACTGATGATGTAGATATTCTTTCTAAGGATGATTTTTTACTATCTAACATGAAGGTGGATGCTATACTTATGAACATATTTCCTATAATTATAGAATCAGACATAGTGTTGGAGGGTTGTGATTATGTAGAGGTTTTGATTCATGATTTTGCTATGTTTTTACTATCCAGATTGATGCTTAAGATGGAGATGCATTGATAGATGTAATGCTAGAGGAGACTATTATAAGTGCTATGGTTGACAGATCTAACATTCTTAATGGGGATGTGATGATGGATCATATTGATGCTAATGTCCAAAGGATGGATGATGCTATCAGAGTTGAAGGTATGAAAGAAATATATGCTTTGGATGAATACACCAATGAGCTCAACCTTCATTCAAATATGCTTGATTGGTGAATGGTACTTGACTTGGAGAAAAAGCAAGAGAAGGAGAAAAATGAGTCTTTAATATATACTATCATGGATTGTGGGAAAAAAAGGAATTTTCATTGCATGCTTTCAAGAATGAAAAGGAGGGTAGGGGTGCAACATGCATTCTGGTAAAGGAGGATGTTCATGTAGGGCATTGGGGGAATACTTTTATGCACAAGAGTAGCCAATGTGTCTTCCCTCCTATTTTTCTTTTTGCGTATTCCCTAGACTACATTAGAACACACCTTGCTAAGGAGGCCAATGCTATAAAGAAAGGAGGGGAGCATCCGCACAATGGACTCTTGGTTGTCTACAAGAAGATTCTGAAGCTTAATGGCCTACCAAAGTTTTACTAGGGTTTCAATAGTTCCTGTGTTGAAATCATTGTGTATACCATGACCAATACTTTGGACTATATGACTCTCTAAAGCTAGATGTGCTTGTTGACAATCTTCATATTTTGGAGTCTCTTATAACTTTGACTCTATTGATGGATATCGACCGCCTACATGAAGAGGATGGTGTTCTCTTGTGTGGATCTATTGGGACCACTAGTGTGGTGACAATTCAACCTGTACAAGGCCTTCATGACAATTCAAGAGATGACTATAATAAGGCAGAAACTCATGAATTGTGGTCTAATATCTAGTGTGAATTGAAGTACTGATGATGCATATACTTATTATTCTAATCAATGGGGATGATCATAACTAAACCTAAAAATGGGTGGCATGCAAAGTGCCGAGTTGTAGTAGTAGAACATGTCACACATTGGGATTTTGTCTTGTAAGGAAAGTTTGTAAAAAAAAAAACATATGGATTTCCAATGATGCTTAGCATAATGATCAACTTAAGAGATACAAGCCTTAAGAAGTCCTATTAAGAGGCTCTTCTTATGCAATCATATGAATATCATGATATCTTGTGGCCTACCTCCATGCCAATATTCTCCAACTATAACACTGCCTTCAAGCTATACTCCATTAGATTTATAAACTTGAATTCAAGGAGGCAGCAACTCGAGTCTCTCTCCATGCTTCAATGCTCTAGAAAAAAAATGAGTAAAGGCAACACTATTTCAAGTCCTACCCTCCCTTAACGAAAAGTACAAAAGCTAATCCTTTTGTTTGCCTTATCATGAGAGCTAGCTTTACCATGAACTCCTTCTATGTAGTCTATGCTCCTTGCTACTACCATCAGGAGTTGAAAGTTCCTTGTTATCATAGCTACCATTCAGCAAGGACATCTTATCGACTGAGGAACCTTGGAAAGAAACAAGTGACAACAAGAGAAGCGTATACCTACCCTAAGAGGAAAATCATGCTACACTTAATTTGAATATGTTGGAGAAGTGGAGAAATTGATGTAGCTATCACAGTTCATCTTAACTTTGTTTATGTATGTGCTGGTCAATGCTTTATGGAAAGAATGCAATGAAGGAAGTTAGGCTTTATCTCATGTATGAAAACATACTTGAAGTTTTGAAGTGACTTAATAAGGGTTAACTATTGAGGCTTAGTCTTGATCACTCTTGAGAAATTTTATGCTCAGATGAAGTGGAGGGCTAAGAAGAGTTTGCGGTTAATGTCGACCACTCCTAATCCCTGGAAACACTTGGATGAAGTGGAGGGTTAACATTGAGGATATTCTCATATAAAATTGTGATTTGGGTTCAAATCTTTTGACTGGGATTGTAATATGGGTTTCTTATAGTGTTGTGCATAACATTGAAAGTATCTCTTCCTATTCAGCTAGTACTACCACACCTCCTCCTCTTTCCTAAATCTCTTGGTAGAGACTCCACCTCTTATTGGCCTACATCTGCATCCTTTCAACATGAGTGTTAAAACCCGATGTGAGATGCTGTGACAAGGTTGTAGGATAGGAGACTTAGGTTGAAATGACCATCATATGCATCTTGAACTCTTCCCAATCACGAAACTGCTGATTTTCTCTTTGAACGAATCTCCACCATGAAGCTGACAAGGACCTAACAAGGAATGTAGTACGGAGCAGATGCGGTTATTGAAAAAGTGTATACATGTAGTTAAGTGTAAAGATTTGGATATGGATGGTAGGATACATGTAATTCAAATATTTATATGGGAAGTACAAATGTAGTTACCATATCAAGTCATAGATATCCAGGAATAGGAAATTACTAATTAAGAACCTGAGAGGATAGAGGATTTGGCAATGGAAGCACTTCAAAAGATTATAGAGGAAGTGGGCCTATTTAATGGACAGGATGTATGTAGCTATGTCAAATTTTTTGATAAAAGGATGCAAGAATATGATATCTAAGAGGACTGTAGGATTGAATGTTTTGAATATGTTGATGAAAGCGGTGTTTAAGAAACAAGTTTAGGAGATTCCACATATGTATGGTATATCCTAGGATAAATACATGTATTTTCTTAAAGTATAGTGAGAACGTAAGTGTGTCCAAAGAGCTAAGATTTGTATGCAAAATCATGATTTGTCGATTGAACTATTTGAGATTCCATTGTTGCATGCTAAAGTTGCAAAGTATAACGCAAAACTAGAAATAAAGTCAAAGATTACTGATATTGCATAGATTTTTTCTTGGGATTCTTTAAACTATCCGATGTGTAAGTTGATGCTACTATAATTGTAGAATCAAATGTATGCTGGAGAAATGTGAAGATGTAGAGGATTTGATTGAGGATGTTGCTATGTTTTCTACTTATGTAGGTTGATGTTAAAGGTAGAGATGCATTGATTAATGCAATGCTAAAGGAGACTCTTGTGCACATCTACACTTAGCACTTTGATGGTTATTATGATCCTCACATGGTCAGTGACTTATCATTTATTATATTTAGTTTGTTGCACCTACTTTTATGACATAGTTATAGCACCAGTCTATTAGTATAGTTAGTTATATACTCTTGAACTTAGTATGTGACTTTTTTTAAATGTTTTATCTTATTTATACTTTGTATACATTGTATTATGTGTGGAAGAATAAGAAAAAAAAAAACGTTCTTGCCTCCATCTCTCTTGTGTTCTTGGGTGAGCTTCTCCTTATGTGTATGGTGTGTGTTTGGCACATCAACTCAAAAAACTTCCCCTATGACATGATTCTTGTCATGGTATTAGAGCACTAGCACTGAGAGAGGCTAGTTTTGAAGGCTAAAGTGAAGGAGAAGAAGTAAGGATTCAAGCAAGCCAATGAGGAGTAAGAAGCTCTCCCATTCTTCCGCTCTCTCTCTCTTAGATAGTGCATGTGGAGGCATGGAAGCAAGACATAGCAAAAATCTTAGATTGCTATGAGATTTTGTGTGAAACAAAGTATTGTATATTTTGCAAGATAGTCATCCTACTTTTGTTGGCCATTTGAGGCCATTTTGGGTCTCATTTTAGATCCGCAAGGTTCAAAATAATAGTTTCAGGATATATTGCAATTTTAGCTATGTCGATAAAAAATGGATACACAGGTTATAGATTTCAAATTTGTAAGCTTTAAGGTGTTTGCCAAGAATCAAACACAAGTTTTATCTACAAACAGGTTGCATACTCAATCTACTATTCAATAGTCAATTAAAAAGGCTACTTAATAGTGTATTGATGTGCACTTGTTTTGAAAGGTTGTAGAAGATTTGCTTTCTGTTTTGTATCAATCTTGTGATAATCATAAATATAAATGAAAATCCAATCATTGAGAAGCTGGATAAGAACAATTATCCATCATGGAAGTTTTGTGTGACGAACTTCCTTATTGGAAAGAGCCTTTATGAGTTTATTTCAAGTAAAAAAAGAGCCAGAGCTGAGTAACCTTATGACTGCAAATGAATTAAAAGCATAGAAAGAATGGAATGCAAAGGAGATTTTGAGATTTTTATGAGTTGGTCTCTCTCATGATCACCAAAGGGATCAATATGTGGGGTGAATTATCTGAGAGAAGTTGTAAACAGGTTCAAGGATTTTACTCAAGTTTAGAAAGGAAATGTGGTAGATCCTCTTCAAGAGATCGTGGTATGGATGTATTGGTGATAACTAGCAAAACAAGTTAAATGAGCAATTTGGTGAAATGAATGTTTCAAGAGGCCATGAAAACTTTAGAGACAGGGGGAGCTCTAGAGGAAGAGGTGAATGATAAAATGGTTCGAAAAGATAAAGGATTTAAAAAATCTAGGTTGTGTGGATGAGTAATGATTCATGCCAACCAATTTTACACATTGAAAAAAATCATTTATCCTTGCATGATGGCCAAACAAAGAGTCTGTCAAATGCATTACATGTGCCATCAATCACAAAGAATTGTGTCTGTTGGCCAAAAGATAAAGCAAGAGTTGCAGGTTTGATTTAATGCAAAAGGTTGTTTGGTAGAAGACATTAATGATAAGTGCAGGTTGATCGCAAAAGGAAGTAGTGTGCATGGTGTGTCTCTTATCTCCCTCTTACATCTCTACATATCTTCTCTCTCTATATCTCAGCATGGTATCAGAGCTATCAGGATCGACTACAACCAATTCCTTGAAGAAGACAATCAAGAAGTATATCTATGTAGTATCTCTTTGGTTCTTGATTCATGTTCTTTTCATGCTTAAATTTGATGCATTGTGTATGTTATGAGAATCTTATGTTATGAATTTTAAGCATAGAAGAAGTTCACTCGATCATCATTTAGATTGCATATATATTGAACTATAGATATTCCTTGCTTGTTGATACCCTAAAAATTTCTATTCAGGAAACTCTTAACGGAACGCCTTTCTCAAGAGAACTAGTTTTTGTGATGTGCTAAGACTCACAGGCTTTCTTCTAGTAAATCAGTACCCAATTTGGAGTTCCACGTCAAAAGTTATATTAGTTTAGGTAAATTGGACTTGAAACATGAAAATAAATAGAACAACAACTTTTCATGCAGACTTCCATGACACAGGTCTCCTCACGATTATTCACTCTTGACTTTTTGCCAAAATTTTTCAGATCATCATCTATTCTTGGCCAAAAAGTGAAGCGATTATATTTTATCATCTACGTTGGGCAGGCTTATTCTCGCACACGTTTTGTCTATTATGGGTCACTTTATTCTAGCCCATCTTTCATCTGACTTGGGTCTCTTTCTTTTGGAGTATGATGTACCCAACGAGACTCATAGAAAACTTGATCCTCCTAGTTTAAAAGTCATTTTCATTGGATATTTAAATTTTTCTAAGGGATACAGGTTTTATGATCCATCCTCCAAGAATGTAATCACAAGTCGTGATGTTATTTCCAATGAGCAACTTATGGGCAGCACATGGTCTCAGGAGGATGATGGGAGGACGTGGTCATTAAAGGATGTTCTTGGGTGAATGAGCGATCGGGGACATGATGCTGGGTGGATTCAAGTGAGACACATGCAAATATCATTTTTCTACATACATTCTCGATGTTACTTGAGCTAGTTAAAGAAGATGTTCTATGGGTTGAAGTAAGTACTTAGAGCATAGTTTGACAAGATCAGAGAGTATCTTCTCAACATTGACTTTTATGTTTTTGATGTTAATCACTCACTTTATGTGAGAAAGGGAGATATAGGCTTGGTCACCATGGTCATCTATGTGGATGACTTGATTATTACATGTAACAATGATAGTGGGATTACTAAAGTTAAGGACCTTTTGATGAAGAAGTTTGAGATGAAGGATTTGGGTGAGTTGAGCTACTTTCTTGGTATTGAGGTGATCAGATGTGATGATGTTATATTACTATCCCAAAGGCAATATGACTTGGATATATTATCCAAGTATGGTATGGCAGCATGTGCTTAAGCCTTTTTAGTGCGATTGGAGAAAAATGTGCAATTGAATGTTGATGTTGGGGATCAGATAGAAGATCCTACTATGTTCAAGAGGATAGTATGGAGTTTGATTTATATGACTATCACAAGGCCACACTTGAGTTATGCTATTGGCCTTGGTAGTCAATTTATGCAAATACCTAGAAAGACTCATTTAAATGCAGTTAGACACATTTTGAGGTATGTGAAGTCCACTTTGTATTATGGACCTTTTTCTGATGCAGGTAAGGATATACATGTGTTTGCATATGTAGATGTAGATTGGGTCGATGACATGCTTAATAGAAGATCTACCATCAGACTCATGTTTTCCTTTGGTAGTGCAATGGCTACATAGACTAGCAAAAAGCAATCTATAATTGCTTTATCGAGTAGAGAGGTTGAGTATAGAGGTGTTACTGTGGTAGCATGGAGGTGGTATGGTTGCAAAAGTTATTAGATGATTTGAATGTGTAGGGAGATGTTCCAGTTGTCATTCATTGTGACAACATGAGCAACATACAACTAGCTAGGAACCCTTTGTTCCATGGTAGGAGAAGACTCATTGAGGTGCATTACCACTTTCTGAGAGAGAAGATACTTGTAGGAGAGATTGAATTGGTCACACAGGATCATATAGATGGCATTTTCACAAAAGCATTAGGTGTAGAGAAGCTTCAAAAATTTCAAAGCTTAATTGGAGTTGTAGAGATACAGTTGAGCTTGAAGGGGAGTGTTGAGATGGCAAGCTCAACACGTGCAAACATTGATGATGGACTACTCAATTAGATGGGTCTCCACATCTACACTTAGCACATTGGTGGTCATCATGGTCCTCATATGGCCACTTCCTTATTACTTATTATATTTAATTTGTTGCACCTACCTACAACTAGCATAGTTATCGTGCAAGTCGATTAGTATAGTCAGTTATGCATTGTCTAACTCAGTATGCCACTTTGATTTATGATGTATCTTATCTATACTTTGTATACATCGTATTGTGGATGGAAGAAGAACAAAAAAGTAGCAAGAAAAACGTTTTTACCTCCATCTCTCTTCTTATGTTCTTGAGTGAGTTTTCTCTTGTGTGTATGGTGTGTGTTTAGTGCAACAACTCAACCAAGTCCCCCCACCACACGAATTTGACATGGCTATATGAACGAGGGATATCATGCGCTAAAAGTGCCTTATGATAAAGATGGATATTTAAATTTCTATGTGTGTTAGAAGATACTTGTGACTTGGGTGTTTTACTCTAGTGGGAAATCACTTATGCGCAATTTTTGTTGGGTAGGTTATTGTCATATTGGTGTTTGATGCACATGGCTATATAGTGTGGCACATCATGAGGATATGCAAGTTTGGAGGGGGTGGATTGCACGATGCTATGCATCCACTCGTGAAAAACATAGGAAGAAGGCTAAAGCTTTCTACTCATGGTACTTTGAGCTTGAGGTAGAGACTCAGGTAGGTTACTCATGAATATATGTGTGCATCACGTGGGTTCAAAATAAGGTATTTTTAAAATACCATTTTAATACATTTTTTACATACAAAAGGGTGTAATATAAATTTATTTTTTATAGATTGAATAGAAAAGGTTATGTTTTATTCAGGAAAAATTCACAAACAAGGATATTTAGAAATAGGCATTGAACGCACATGATGTAGAGGATATACATATAGTAGCTTCCCCGAGGGTAGAGAAGGAACCCTTAGATGTTCTTGTTGGAGTTGTTCCCATGCCTCAATGCGATCTAATGATGAGAAGGAAGCTATGTTTATCACTGATTTTTTATACATTGTCAAAACTTATGCTTGATGAAATGATATGAGTTTGTCTTTCTAAAACCTACCCGTAGCAAGAATCAGGTTGAAAGATGGAAATCCCAAGTGGTACCATGCATGTTCGACATGTGGTTGTGATATCTCAGTTTTGAGACACATGCCTCATGCAAGAAGAGATATCCTCATACTAGAATGTGTTCTCTCTTCCGATTTTGAGTCCCCTGAGTGGAATTTTATGTGGCAGGGGGCATGTTTGCTAGTAATTAAGGGGAAGCAAGAGGGCAGCTTGGTAAACCAGGGGAAAAAGCAAAAATATGAGGATTTTTTTAAAAAAATAAAGAAAAGAGAGGGAAAAGGGTTCTACACAAGACAATTAATGTATGAGAGAGAGAGAGAGAGAGAGAGAGAGAGAGAGAGAGAGAGAGAGAAGAATCTTGCAATCTAAAGGGAAAGGAGAAATATGATGCTCAAAAAGAAGAACCAATTTTTAGAAGAAAGAGGCCATGTAGCTAAAGTTATCGGAGCCGTGGAGCATGATGGCAGGGCTCTTGAAGCCAATTGGTTGATGCCAGTTCTTAGTTTTCAGATGATGGCAATAAGAGTCTTCCTTTTGTCTTGTTTTCTTCTACTGCTATGTGGGGCACAATGTATGAAGATTTTTTCTAATGTATGGATATGAGTGAGAGACAGCAGAGGGATATTCTTCATCGTGTTGAGAGTGATGTATGTTAGTTATTTGCGTGAGACTTCCCATTCAGGAGAGAAGAATAGAAGTAAATGATCTCTACATCTGAAACTGGGTATGTGGTAGAGAATATGTATTATGGGCAAGAGTGAGTGATCACAAATATTTAATCATTTGTTCAATGGTGTTGTCTAATGGGTTTTGTTGAGGGGAGATCCTCAATCTTTATCCTGTTGTGTTGCCTTGGGGGTTGTTAGAGGCCACCAACTCCCCAATTCACCTAGTGCCCCCGTTGAGGATCTCCTGTGTTGAAGATCTTTTGCTGATCTTATCAGTTAGGAAGTATAACGGTTTGGAAACCAACCGATACACAAACTCAATCATAGTGGCTTTTGGATATGAACCCTTCTTTGGTACTAAAAATGAGGATGTTCATCAATTTATCAAGAGATTGGAGTGGATGGTTTACCAAGATCGAAGGGACACTGATGCAGATAAGCTTTGAATGATCAACATCCTACTTGAAGGTTTTGCAAGATTATGGTGGAACTCATTAAATGAAGAGACAAGGGCAAATTGAATTGAAGTCAAAATGAGTTCCTTACAAGGTTTGCAGCTAAGCCAAATCTTGAGAGTTTATGGAAATCTTTGGAAAGGATGTTTCAGGGAGAAAATGAGGAAGTGTCTAAATTTGTTGCAAGATTTGAAGAAAAATGGATAGAAATTGCACAAAGTATGGAGCAACATCTAATGAAGTTCTTGAAAAAGGACAAGCTTGTTTCATTGCTTAGGCCTAAAATTAGAGAAAAGATTTTGATCAAAGACCCTGATACATATGAAGATGCAGTCAAAATAGCCAAAGAAAAGCAAAGGAAAAGTCATATTGCTCATGATTGCCCTTATCCAATAAGAATAGGAGGGGAGATGTATCCCATGCCACAATAGAATGCTAGGCAAGATGCTAGATCTCAATAAGAATAAAGGCCACTTGAACCAGCTAGGCAATTGTTGAAAAGAAGACCTCATGAAGGCACATCATGTATGAATCTGATCAAAACTAGCATGTCTAATGATGGGGAAAATGTTGATATTTTAGCTAACAAGAGATTCAAAGAGAAGGATACTAAAACTGAAACTCAAAGGGTAGCAAGGATTAAAAAGGGACAACAGATTGCAAACAATCCAGAAACTAGCAAGAAAGTTAAACAACAAATGAAGATTCAAGTGGGGGACTTTGCTTTGGGAGTCAATCAAGTTCCTTACAACTTGCTTGAGGATTCAAAAGGTGAGAAGGCTAATGTTACATACGGTCAGCCTACTATAGATGAACTCATATATGCGAAGGAAATGGCATGGGTTGGTTAGCATCAAGAAGAAAGGAAAGATCCGAACTGGGAATGTTAGAGTGGTATACTTATCAAATGTGATAGATATTATATCTGTCATGGATGCATGGATACACGGAAGGAAAATTGATCAAGTTTATGTTGATGGTGGTGCACAAGTTTGTGTAATCGCTGAAGAAGCAATGCTACAAATGCATCTTAAAATGACATAGAAGTCATTGTTTAAGGTTAAAATGGCAAATAGATCAGAAGTAAAATATTAGGGAGTCATCGAGAACTTGAAGATGAACATTGGAGGCCAAAGAGCATGTTTGGATTTTCATGTTATGCTTGCAAAACTTGGGGCATATCCTCTCATTTTGGAATGATCGTGGTTGATTGATATGAGGTCTAGAAAAGACTGGTATAGAGGTCAATTGGAACTCTATCTAGAGAAGCCAGCTCATAAGAGGGTGATCTTTGACATGAAAACAGGGTCCGTCATTCAAAATGGATATGAAACTGATGTTGGAGGTGATGAAAGTAGTGATTCAAAAAATTCCAACCTTGATGAGGAAGATAGAGAATGGGAAGCTAGCCTACTCTCTAGGGATGTTGACCTCTTCTATTTGTCAATCCAGGGTCCAAAAAGAGAGGAAAAAGTTATAAATATTGCTGCAAGAAGTACAGAACTCATGCAGGATGTTCAAAGAGTAGAGAGAGAGAAAGGGAAAGACTCCATATCCATGAGCCTTCAGGCTCTCAAGCTCATTCCTTCATTTCCACACACTAAACTAAAAAGCACACACACACTACAAGATAAAGTGACCTAGTGTAAATGTAGACTAGACTGACTAACTCTAGTCAGGTCACTGACTGACTACTAACCCGACTTATTTAATGTAGTCACATGTAGACAACTGTACACACTAGCTGTCATAGATGTCGGTCATAGATGAAGACACACTGATGGTGAGCTTGATTTCTAACACTCCCCCTCAAGCTCAAAAACAAAACTCAAATCATCTGCATCACTCCAAGTAGCTGTCTAAAGTGAATGAACTTATCTTTACCAAGTGATTTGGTAAAGATGTCTGCTACGTGGTCTTCAGTCTTCACATGCTCCAAGTCAATCTGATCTGCTAAAACCATTTCCCTGATGAAATGGTAGTGAACCTCAATGTGTTTTGATCTTGCATGATAAACATGATTGCTTGCTAACATAACACAGCTCAAATTGTCACAGTACAGCTTGACTTTGCTGTCCAAGTGTACTCCCAAGTCATTCAGTAACTTCTGTAACCACTTAGCTTCACAGGCCGCTAAGGCCGCACCACGATACTCTACTTCCGTACTGGACAATGCAACTGTAGGCTGTTTCTTACTCTGCCAACTGATCATGCTACTACCCAATACAAATGCATAGCCACTGGTTGACCTCCTGTCATATGTGCAACAAGCCCAGTCAGCATCAGTGTACCCCATCAAGTCAAGGGTTTTCCCATATGCATAAAATAGCCCATGATCTATGGTACCCTTTACATATCTCAGAATTCTTCTGACTGCATCCAAGTGTGGTTTGCGAGGCTTCTGCATGAACTGACCGATCAGCCCTGCAGCATAACTCAAGTCAGGTCTAGTGATCATGAGATAGATCAAGCTGCCTACCATCTGTCTGTACATAGTAACATTCTCAATCTCTGTCCCAACATCAATCTGCAGCTTGACATTCTGCTCCAAAGGCGTATCCATAGGCTTGCAATTAGCCATACCATATTTCTGTAACATGTCATGAGCATACTGCTTCTGTAGCAGCCATATGCCTCGAGGTGTAGAGACAACCTCAACCCCCAAAAAATATTTCAGCTCTCCAAGATCCTTGACCTTAAACTCAACCTGTAAACATGTCTTTATTTTTGCAATCCCATTTTCATCATCTCCTGTAATGATTAAGTCATCAACATAGGCAACTAGAAAAACATAGCCACTATTTGTCTTCTTCGCAAATAGACTATGATCAGCATCTCCCAATCGGAAACCATGTTGCTGTAAATAACTACTGATGCGAGCATTCCATGCTCTGGGTGCCTGTTTCAACCCATATAATGCCTTTTTCAACCGACATACATGTGCTGGAAATTCTGGATGTACATAGCCTTCAGGATGTTCCATGTAAACCTCTTCCTGTAATTCTCCATTGAGAAATGCATTCTTTACATCCATCTACCATAGTTTCCAGCCTCTAGTTGCTGCCAAAGCAATCACAGTTCTAACTGTAGCCATCTTTGCTACAGGGCTGAAAGTCTCCTCATAATCAAGACCATACTGCTGCGCATACCCTTTTGCAACCAGCCTGGCCTTATATCTTTCCAATGATCCATCTGATTTATATTTTACCTTATACAACCACTTGCATCCAATAAGTGTTTTTCCCTCAGGCAACTGTACCAAATCCCATGTACAATTTTCAGCCAAAGCTGAATATTCCTCATCCATAGTAGCACGCCAATTCTCATCTGAAACTGCCTCATCAAACTTACTTGGTTCTCTAAAACCTGTTACTTTCGTCATATAAGCATAATGACGGGCTGAATATCCAGTGTAAGTATACCTATCAACAGGTTGTCTGACCCTCTCTGATCTCCTGAGCTGTGGCTCACTGTGAGCTTGCCTCTCATGAGACGGCACATAACGGCTCTGTCTAGCACTTGGCGTCATAACAAACGGAATCCCCAATTCACTATCTAAGCTGTCACTGCTAGATGAATCATAACCTGTAGTGAGTGGACCTGTTACATCTTCAAAAACCTTTTCTTTTCCCTTATCTGTTCTCCCCATCACTGACATATCCGTGTCAGTGGATGCAGTAGTGCGACTCCGTAATCGTCCTGTCCAAGGACTCACTGTAGATGATACATCACCTGTCTGACCAGTCATGGAAGTACTCTCTGTAGGAGTATTTTCAGCATGACTCATACTGGGTGAGCCATCAATAGGCACTGCAACAGGATTCCCATACCAAGATGCTAACTCATCAAATACCACATCTCTGCTTATGAGTGTCTCATGAGTATGCTGCTGAAGGTATTTGTACATATCACCTCGATCAGTGCCGATCCTTCGTTTCCCCCTTCTTCGTCTTCACAATCAAGTTCTTTTCAAAATTTTCGATCTCCCTCAGTTTGCATCTGCACTTCAGGAATTGAACTCCCCTCTGCATCCAATAAAGATACACAATTGTTCCCTCCTTTTCTTCGTGTGTAGCATCGGAGCTCCAGAATCAGATCATCATTCTGATTCCGAGTAACAGAACCAGTTGGAGTAGGGAAAAGAGATGACGGAAAAGGAAGAGCAAACTCGCATGTTGCCCGTCAAAGTGATCGTCCCTGATACCCGAATGGCTTTCCATGAAGTGGCCTTTTTGCCAGATTGAAGACCGCCCCCATCAGCTACTTCGTCGAATCCTCTTCTGTAGTCGATGCTTTTTCGTTGAAGCCTCCTCCTCCACAGTTAATGCCGTCCTCCCTAATCCATTCACCCTGCTTTTTTTATGTTTCCTTTCCCTCCCTCCGAATACTCTGTTTTTTTTTCCTAGATTAGTCTTCACCTCTTTTTCTGTCCCGCCCTCTTTAGCTTTTTAAAATTCCCCTCTTTTACCTGCGTCATAAACCAGAAAAAACCCACTTATTTAGCCACACTTTCCTCTCTTACACACACAGAAAAGCAGCATCGTTTCCTCTTCACGTTGCATGTCCCTTCAACTCTAGGTCTTTTGCTTTGCTTCAAGCTTGGTAAAGTACGAACACAAAGCATCTCACAAGAGCATCTGCACTCCCCATTGCAAAGCACCTCCCAGTCGGATCAATGGCAAAACAATAACAACCTGCTGTGTGAGCATCAAGTGTGTATAATGTAGAAAGAGATGGATAAACAAGATATCCACCATTCCATTCTCAGTTGTGAGGAAAAATAGTTCACCTCTTAAGGAAACTTACGCTTGTTTCTTTTGTAAAGTTGAATATGAACCAACTGAAAGAAAAGTGTTCAAGCAAAGCAAAGCACAACGTCTACATCAAAATATGTACAAAGTAACAAATCTCATGCACAACTTTTGGGTGGTTTTCACACCTCGAATGCGCAGCAATACGACATCCACCCCCTCTAATCCTGCGCATCCTCCGGATGGGCCAACTACCCATGATCGTTATCATCAAGATCCACAAACAAATCAATCTCTTCGCTATGCATTTCCGGTAGATCAACAAGATTATCTGTCATATCATCTGTCTCTTCCATTGGAGTTTCTTCTCGTTGCTCTTCTCTTGCAAATTCTTCCAATGCATAATCTTCATCATCCCTTTTCTTGAAAATCTTGATTCTTTTTCCAGCAATAGGCACTCTAAGCACTGTTCCATCCAACTCTGTCAGCTCATATGTTGCATTATCAAAGACATGTCTGACTATGTATGGCCCAAACCATCTTTTCACCATCTTCCGAAGTGCAGTATGCTGATTTTCAAGGCTGCTATCAAAGACCAATACCCAATCTCCCTTTTCTATTGCTCTAGGCCGCAAGCGATGCCTGCTGTCAAACCTGTCCTTATTCCTTAGTCTAGCAACCTTCAACCTGTCAATAGCTAGCTGAATATCCCAGGTCTCCTCTCCAACTGTCGAATCCAAAGAGCTAAGAGCTCCTCTCTCGTCAAATCCTCCTGTCAAGGTAAAACTGACCAAGTCAAAGCACAAGTCTCAATCGGCATAACAGGTTTCTGACCATACATCAACTCTGCAGGCATATATCCTGTGGTAACACTATGAGTCGTATGATCAGCCCATAAAGCAAATGGTAGAAGTCTTGGCCATTCTCCAATCCGTCCTCTGCATGCTTTGGCTAATGCTTTCACTATCGGCGGATGCCCTCTTTCACTCTTTCCATTTCCCTCTGGATTATATGCTGTGGTTAGAGCCAACTTGATTCCTAGCTGAGAGAAAAACTCCCTAGCTTCATCTGCATCTAATTCACCACGATCCGCAGTGATCTTACCCACACAACCATACCTGCAGAAAATTTCCTCCAATAAGAACTTACACACTGCACTAGTGGTTTTCGTTCTCAAAGATCTGCCCTCAACATGATTGGTAAGATCCTCTCTAGCCAAAACAATATACCTCATCTGCCATAGACCCATAGGCATGGTAACCAAATCAACTACCCACTTATAATGAATGCATAGCGGATAGGTCGGATGAAGCTCATCTCGATGACGCACTACTGAATACATCTGGCAGTCTCTGCAAGTCTCAACAAAGTGAGAAACATCTCTATACATGCCTTTCCACCAATATTTCTCCTTGATTTTCTCATAAGTAGCCCATACTCCTCTATGACCAGCCCAAGGACTCTCATGAAACTCCCTCATCACCTGTAACTGTGTTTCTCTATCGCAGACAACCCGCAAAGATAATCCACCTCTTTTCTTCGGATGCTTCCAAAGAAATCCGTCCTTGAGAAAATAACCATAAGCTTTCCTTCTGATCTTCTTGAACTCTTCATCCGTCCATTCATCTCTTTTGTTTAGTGTACTAAGGTACCTGCCAATCTGCAACCAATCTCCAACATAAAGTTCTTCTATGAAAGCCACAATATCATAGACATGACAAACATGATCAACCATAGTGGCTGAAATTTCTGCATCATCCTCTTCTGCAAGTAGAGTCTCCTCATCATCATATCTGGCTCTAGACAACATATCTACCACTGGATTATCCTTCCCTGCTATGTGTTTAAATTCCGGATTTAATGACTTGATGTATGCAATCCATCTCAACATAGCTATATCCGGAGTAGAGCAACTCGTAATCATACCAATCAATGGCAAGCAATCTGTCTCTACCACAACTGAAGCTCCAATAAAATACTCCTTGTCACATTTGAGAGCCGTGACAATCCCCAATAACTCCCTCTTGATTTGCGGATATCTCCTCTGTCTCTCGTTTAGGACTTTCGCCCCAGACCGAATAGCATACCTATTTCCATCTGCATCATCTTGACCCACAGCCCAACCTATGCCAATTGGACTAGTGTCAACTGTCAATACAATAGGCCTATCACAATTATAATCCGCTTTCCTGAGAGTAGGAGCATTCTGCAATAACTTCTTCAATTTCCGCATGGCTTTAGTGTGGCTCTCATCCCAATAGAATTTCTGCCCCTTTCGAAGCAGCTGATACAAACAATCTGCTATGTGTGCAAAATGAGGTATCCAAATCATATAAAACACACAAGCACCAATGAATCTCCGTACCTCTGAAGTAGTAGAACAATACTCTGCAATCTTGCCTATAGCATTCACCTTATCAGGTGAGGGTTTCCTGCCATAATATCCACACATATGCCCAACAATAACAACCTCATTCACTCCAAAAACAGATTTTTGCCCTGAAAGTGTCAAGTTCACTTCTTCTAACCTGGCCAAAATCTTCTCACATGCTGAAATATGATCAGCCACAAAGTATCTGCATCCCTGCTCATTTAGGCTCTCATTCTTCTCTTCTTCTGCACACCCCTTAATGGGCACATCATCCAAGAAAGGCATAGTAAGCTGAGGTATGTAATCACGAAGGACCTTATGCATGGCATTCATCATATGCGCAACAGAATTAGTGGCACCTTGAGGCAAGGTACACATCCTAACAAGCCCAATAGGAGTTCTCATGGTGGTTATGTCCCTGCTTTCCAAAGCCAGCTGAAACTGATCATATCCTGAATACAAATCACCCAAAGAATAGATGGCACGTCCAACAAATGCCTCTGCAAACTCATCCACAATTGGACCTATACCAACATTCCTGATAGTAACTCTGTTCACTAGCTGCATGTCCTGAATAAATCGAAGAGTACCATTCTTCTTTGGAACTGTAAACCACCTGTTTGAGTATGGTGCAGATGAAGGCTCAAGGATACCCATCCTGATTTTCTCATTCAATAAATCAATCAGCTTTGGCAAGTGTGCTTTAGGCACTGGAATAGGTCGGAGATTCCATGGAATATGAGGAATAGTAAAAATGACCATAGGAGCAACAATATCAGGATTCACACATCCAATCTCATGTGGGAAAAAAGCAAATCCCCTTCCATGACGCTCAAGCATATCCTGAAAGCATTGCTTCTCTATGGGTAGCAAGAAATCACCATTTCCAATTTTCAATTCAGCAAGTGTTTCTGCTGAAAATTTATGACCATTATGCTCCGGATTCCTCAAAATTTGCTGTTTAGCAACCCTCTCTATTTGCTGATCACTGTCAGGTGGAAGCGGTACAGCAACCGGCTTCACCTTCTTATCCACAGTTTTGTATTTCGTGTCAACCCTGGCTTCATTATGCTCTTCTACATTACATAAACCTTGCTGTAAATCAGCAATTCTGCACTCCAATGGCTGAATATTCTCAGCCCTCTGCTCTATGGACTGCATAGAAATAGCCCCAAACTCTGAATGCTGAAATATTTCAGCAGTAAACTCTGTTGGCTGAAAATTTTCAGCCCTCTGTCTCTCTGAAAGCTGATCATAACCAGCTGGAAACTCTGTTTGTTGAATTTCTTCAGCACTCAACACTTTTTGCTGAGTTACCTCAGCCTCTGACTCAATCAGTGACATAAAATCTGCAATTTCATGAAACATGTCCAGGGACTGCACTAATACATTACCATGACAATTCAGCATATCAGTTTTCAGCATATCTCCCATCTCTGTCATCGTATCTACACAAATCACACTGTCATACATACCATCTATGTGCTCATCATCCTCCAAAATTCTTGCATTTTTCAAAATTTTCTCCTTCCTGCATATATACTGCCTGGCAGCTCTAGACAACCTAGAAGTCTTCTGATAACTCATCGAACTGTTTGCTGAAATTCCAACATAACCGGAGGAGGAAACACTACTGCCAGGAGGCGAGAACTCCAATCTCCTCTCCTCTGTACCACCGTTGTCTCGTGAAACGGCGGTACCTAATGAAAACCCGAATCCCTCACAGTGGGCAAAGGTGCATCTCTGAGAGTATCTCTGTTTCTAACATGGTTCACACATACAGTCATAAACTGAACTGCTCTCATACCATCTTTACTGCGAATCCGTGCATAAGCAGATCCATCATCCATGACCTTTGTTTCCATGCGCATCTCTGTAATGAATGGTTGACCAAGAATTATGGGATAAGAGCATGAATCCTGCACAAATAAATGAAAATCCTCCTCTACATCACCAATAGATACCCTGACACTAGGACAGGTAGCATACAAATCACCTGCAGTGTTATTGGCGGGTCTCATATGCCACCCATGCTCTACATCCATAGGCCATCTGTTACTCTCATAAACTCCACGAACTATGAGATTAATCTCTGAACCATGATCAACCAATGCAACATAAGGCACCTGTTTCTCTCCAATCTTTACCATCGTCTCTGTAGTTGCCCTAGCCCAATGGCTCCGTGAAAAGTGACTACGCGGTATCATGACAGGTTCATCAATTTCAGCATAATGCATAGGCTGAACCCTCTTCTCTACCTGCGGCAAAACAGAAGCATTATCAACCATAACCTCATCATCATCCTTATCCAACTCTCCAATCAAAACTCCCTGTGTATCAGTGGTAGCCAATGCATGTCTTTTCCTCTTCAGGACCTCCTGAAACTGATCCTGAAACTCTCTTTTTGAGATGCCTAAAATCTCAGAAATAGTAAAAGTCACCTCACTGCCAAGTATCTTATCATTAAAGATTTTCTTCATGTCTGTAGATGTCTCAATATCGGACATCAATCTGAATCCTGGCTGCTTTCTCTCTCTAGGCTCTTGCCTCTTTTCTCTCTTTTGAGCATCCTCCATCTGTCGATCTGGCCCTGATCGTGAAGACGGTCCTGCAGTAGGTGGAGAAACAAACTCACCCCCTCTAGTCTTCTTAGCTGCACTTGGATTTTCTTCATCCCTCTTACGCTTCTCCTCAACAAGTACATCTGCACCATGAGATTTAGCCAAATAAGCATAAATAGAGTACCTGTCAACAAGCGAGTCCCAACCTGTCTCTGATCTGATGCTAGAGCCTGCACTAGTCAAAACAGTTTGCTGAATTTTCCCCTTGTTTGCAGTCTCCATAGCATAAGTCCATAGCGCTGACTGAGTCTCTGATCCCTTCTCAATCTGTACTCCATATGCAGAAGCATCACCTCTAGCTGTCACATAAGAAGTACGCGTAGCCATGTCCTCCACTAACTTCTTCATTCCACCTTTACCAAAGTTGGTAGCAAGTGGAGCTCCTGTCTCAGTCAACCAAATCTTACCATCTTGCCCCCAATATACCAAATTCTGCCTCCTTGCATCCTGGAAAGAGTCACAATCCCTACAATGCTGATGCTCCGTACTATCACACCAAATACATCTCCGATCTCTCCTAGGTGCACTAGGAGCACTCCTAGGTGCAGTAGGAGCACTAGAAGAAGTAGTAGGCACAGTTGAAGCAAACTGCTCCTTCAACTTTCCCACTAACTCCGCTTTGACTGACTCAAGTGTCAAATCTGTGATGCCTTTGATTATGTCATCAATAGAGGTAGGCACCGATGGAGCGGATGGTTTTGGAGCAGAAGGTGTAGGCATCGGTCGTGGAACAGGAGGAATAGGTGGAGTGGCAACAGTAGGCACTGGCATAGGCCAAGAAACTGGCTGAGGAGGAGAAGAAATAACAGGGATAGAAGTAGGCATAGGAGCTGATGATGGTGTAGGTGTCATGGAACCATTCTGTAGGCGAGTCTTCCATATCCTCCTCTTGGTCAAAGTCGAGACTGCATCCTGTGCATCCTGCCAATCAGTTTTAAGACCCATAGGCTTCGTGCGATCTTCAAGAATCTCACCCAATTCTTCTTGAAGAGCAGGATCTGTAGCTTGCAAGAAAAGCTCAACTTTTTCAACATCCAATGCTCTTTGTTCAATGGCATCAAGCTGACTATACCTCTCTTCGAATTCTCGAATCAACTCCGAAGCAGTGAGACCTTTGTTTGGCATGTAGACCCACTCTCGGAATGACCGCCGAGTAGCCATACCAAAGTCCTCAAGGAAGTATTCTTCTTTCAGGGCCTTCTTAAAATCTTGCCAATGTGTATTTTGAATAAAAAGATCAGTCACTTTTGTCCTCAAAGCAGGTGTGACAAGACGAAGGAAGTACTTACTCATAAGTCCAGCTGGAACTCCAAAAAACCCCATCTTGATCTCATATGTCTTCAAATATGCTGAAACATTACGCCCGTCAAATAGCTTCTTCTCATTTTCAACTGCTTCAATAGCCTTAGTCGCGCTGTTTGCATTTTCCTGCTCCGAATAGAGTTGCCTTTGCTGAGACAACTGCTGTTGATGCAATTGTTGTTGCTGTTGCATATACAATTGTGTTTGCTGATTTTGGAGCTGCATATACATGGACATATTCTGCAAAATCTATTTTAGATCCTCCGTTGAAGTACTTGACGCAGCAGTCATAGATGGAGCTGAAGTAGAGGCAGCTGGAATTGTAGAAGAAGCTGAAATAGAGGCTAAAGTGTCTCCCATCCTGAAATTTCTGCGACGCTTTCACGTCGGGTTCACCAAAGATGTCGAAGGGTTTGTGAAAGCAAAGTCACGTCTTCAGAAGACCTTGATAAATTTCAGGATAAAAGACCGATCAGATGAATAAACAAGATGAGAAAATAATGTCAGGACTCTGTTTTATTTCTATCAATAAGAGTTTCAAGATTCAAGATGAAGAAATCCGAGCAGCCTCTCGAATGCATAGATCATATATACATTTCAAAGAAAATTTCCAAGAGTATGGTCTTCATTGATGAATAAGAAAGTGGAAGATCATGGATAATTTTCTGATTCAAGTTCCATCATGATGACTATTGTTGCCTTTCTGTTCTTTTAGGCAATAAAGGTCACAATCCATGTCCCAGTGCTGTCATCAAAGATTCTCAGCTACTCAATACCTTATAGATGAATATTCGAGCTATGAATTAAGCTTCAGAATTTCCCTTCTCCCATAAATGGAACAGGGAATATGAAGCTCTTAAATTGACCTTTAATATACCAAAGATGCATGTATCCAACAGCTACTGCAAGGATTCAAACATTGTTTTACCATCAAATTCCTTTTGTGCTGGACATACGCTTTTTCTGCAGAACATTTATATAACAGAGATACCATTTTCAGCATCATTAAAATTACTCCAAATAGGTAATGTGTAGGTTTTGGTGGTTCAATTTTCAAACAGAAATTGTTTTGTAATTGAAGATCATAAAGAGACAAGGTATGAGGGAATTCAAAGTCATCATTCTCAGAGACAGTTTCCTGAACTCTTCTCTGTGCCAGCTGTGGACATGGTTAGCCAAAACCACATTTATCTTGCATGAAACCTTGGATGTTTTACGCATGAGCCATACATTGTACATCAGTGTTGACTCCATAAAAAAAATTTAATAAATACAGGGTGCTGTCAAGCCCCAGCCCCTATCAATATGGATGACCTGAATCTGCACGAAGTCTCCTCAGGATTAGCTGCCATATCCACAATGGGAAAGGCCTCATGTACAAGCTCAGCTAGAACTCAGAATAAGAGCAATACATAGTTTTCCAAAACTTGGGTAGAAATTGCAAACAGAATCATGATTGGGAGGCCCTCACAACGTGGCTTGATGATCCTTTTTGAGAAAGAAACAAGGTGGTCTGACAGTGAGTTTAAACCTGAAAGCCAGTTATTTTCTAGGAGTTTCCGTATGAAAGAGCACAGGCAACAGGAAGGATCGCAAGATAGATCAGCACAGATGATGCGATGCAAGAGGAAGAAGCCCCAGACATGCGCTTGCATTCACAACTTATGCCCTCCGGTTGCCAAGTCCATCTCCAAACTACACTTGCATATTTAGCAGCTGCATCAGATGCAGTTGTTCCATGTTCCAAATATCCCTCCAAGCTACCACATCGTTTCTAGCTGCTTGGGTACTATAATTTGCGCACTTGCAGGTAACCGCAGCCTCCTTCTATGTCGAAGAGCTCCTCAGCTACCTCTCTTCATTCGTCTTCCTGTCCGTTTTTGATACTGCCATTCCCCATCCCTTCAGAGCATCTCGCAGAATGATTGCATCCCTGTCTGTTGCATCTTCCATCCAAAGCAGCATGGCTCTCTCAAAATTACCACGAAGCTCCGATTTCAACCTATCTAGAAGGTTCTATTGATATAAGTTCTGGTAAATCTCGCCCAACTCATGCTGCTGAAGGTATTTGTACATATCACCTCGATCAGTGCCGATCCTTCGTTTCCCCCTTCTTCGTCTTCACAATCAAGTTCTTTTCAAAATTTTCGATCTCCCTCAGTTTGCATCTGCACTTCAGGAATTGAACTCCCCTCTGCATCCAATAAAGATACACAATTGTTCCCTCCTTTTCTTCGTGTGTAGCATCGGAGCTCCAGAATCAGATCATCATTCTGATTCCGAGTAGCAGAACTAGTTGGAGTAGGGAAAAGAGATGATGGAAAAGGAAGAGCAAACTCGCGTGTTGCCCGTCAAAGTGATCGTCCCCGATGCCCGAATGGCTTTGCATGAAGTGGCCTTTTTGCCAGATTGAAGACCGCCCCCCTCAGCTACTTCGTCGAATCCTCTTCTATAGTCGATGCTTTTTCGTTGAAGCCTCCTCCTCCACAGCTGATGCCGTCCTCCCTAATCCATTCACCCTGCTTTTTTTATGTTTCCTTTCCCTCCCTCCGAATACTCTGTTTTTTTTTCCTAGATTAGTCTTCACCTCTTTTTCTGTCCCTCCCTCTTTAGCTTTTTAAAATTCCCCTCTTTTACCTGTGTCATAAACCAGAAAAAACCCACTTATTTAGCCACACTTTCCTCTCTTACACACACAGAAAAGCAGCATTGTTTCCTCTTCACGTTGCATGTCCCTTCAACTCTAGGTCTTTTGCTTTACTTCAAGCTTGGTAAAGTACGAACACAAAGCATCTCACAAGAGCATCTGCACTCCCCATTGCAAAGCACCTCCCAGTCGGATCAATGGCAAAACAATAACAACCTGCTGTGTGAGCATCAAGTGTGTATAATGTAGAAAGAGATGGATAAACAAGATATCCACAGTTCCATTCTCAGTTGTGAGGAAAAATAGTTCACCTCTTAAGGAAACTTACGCTTGTTTCTTCTGTAAAGTTGAACATGAACCAACTGAAAGAAAAATGTTCAAGCAAAGCAAAGCACAACGTCTACATCAAAATATGTACAAAGTAACAAATCTCATGCACAACTTTTGGGTGGTTTTCACACCTCGAATGCGCAGCAATACGACAGCGGTGTATAACTGCATGTGAGCTGTCTTCTGATCCCATGTTTAGCAAGATACCTGTCAAAGTAGTTTAATTGCAGAAAAAAACCAGGGTATTTCAGCCCACTGACACCCCAAAACAACCCTCAAACAAGTGGTCTCAACTGTCGATATAACTGTCAATACATAAGCTATGTGTTTGCTTTAGCTTAAGCTTATGTAACCTCACTGCCAGGGTACATACATGCAGTCTGAAAACTGTAAACTGTGAGTAACCAGCAGCAATTTCAAGTCCAAAACTGAGTGGTAATCATGTCATACATGTTCCAAAATCTCCTAGGTAGCTGCTAGTACATTTGGCAGTCAAGACATGATCATAAGGGCACAGAACAGTGCATAACCAGCACATACAAGTATCAACAAATTCAGTTTCAGGTTGCAGTCAACTAGAATTCAGCATATCAAGCTCCAAGCAGCTCCAAAATGTCTTTTGACCATGTCATACATTTACTTTGTAGTGGCAAGTTCAATACATGAGCATCTGAGTAGGCATAGACAACCTGTCTTCATTGACCAATGGCATAAACCTCATGAGCTGTTTGTAATTAACCAGGACAGTGTAACTGTATTTATTTCAGCTTCAAAATTCGGTTTTCAATGATGCTCATTGCTTGCTTCAATTCTCCATGCATTTAGCATGTATAGGCCAGTTCATATAGATGATGGAACCCCCAAGATGACCTGTATTGCTTCAGTAATGCACAGTACTTGTCATTGACTGTGTATGTCAGTTTTCAGCCTGTCATTGATTTTCAGATTTGAGTATTCTGAGCAAAATATCTCAGCTCCAAGACATTTGATCCAATATATACATGCTTTGACACATTCTTGTGCTCCAAAGATGCCTTCTGAGTGTAGTACAAGGCTCTTGTGTGTCAGTAATGACTGAATGCATGCTGTCCATTCATGTTTACAGCAGTTCAGAAATGATTACAGGTCTGTGTCTGTCACTTCAGCTCATAACAGAGCTCCCACACAAGCATTTACTCCTTGCACACTTCAAATACCTTCAATAGTGAGCATACATGCTCTATGAACCTTGTCCAGGTGCCCCACTGAAGATTGACAGGTTGCTGTCCACTCAGATCAACAGGCGCAGATTTTCAGACCAGGGGGCGCAGAATTTCAAGCACAGGTTGCTATCCACTCAGATCAGCAGGCGCAGATTTTCAGACACAGGTTGTTGATTTTCAGGAGGCAGTCCATGCTGATTTTCAGGAGGTAGTCCACGCTGATTCCTTCCTTTGACTATGGCTACATTTGCAAGTGTCCAACTTCTTCCTCATTCCTTACTTCCATCTCCTTTGCACTGCAAGTTGTCATGCCCATTCTCCCACAGCCTCATGGATGAGGCTCTGATACCATGTTCAAAGAGTAGAGAGAGAGAAAGGGAAAGACTCCATATCCATGAGCCTTCAGGCTCTCAAGCTCATTCCTTCATTTCCACACACTAAACTAAAAAGCACACACACACTACAAGATAAAGTGACCTAGTGTAAATGTAGACTAGACTGACTAACTCTAGTCAGATCACTGACTGACTACTAACCCGACTTATTTAATGTAGTCACATGTAGACAGCTGTACACACTAGCTGTCATAGATGTCGGTCATAGATGAAGACACACTGACGGTGAGTTTGATTTCTAACACAGGAAACATGTGACCAACAACCTGAAATGAATGTTGGACTACCCAAGCTTATGAATATGCTGGGAAATGACTTGACTAGTGATGAAACAAATAAATATTCAACCATTTTTCAGAAATATGTGAAACTGTTTGCTACAAAATATCACCAACTGAGGGGTACTAACAACATTGTGCACCATATCAAATTGAAAGAAGGTTATAAACGAGTGGTTTAAAAACTTAGGAGACTTGGTACAATTTAGGAAAAGGTACTTAAAGCTGAAATTGAAAAGTTACTTGATGCGGGATTTTTCTATCCTATTGATGATGCAGAGTGGGTGTCTCATGTTTTAATCAGGCCAAAGAAGAATGGAAAGTGGAGAGTATGTGTTGATTTCAAGCCTCTTAATTCAACGACTAAGAGGGACTACTATCTTCTTTCGTTTCAGGATGAGATCTTGGATCAAATGGTTGGTCATGTATTTTACAGTGTATGCAATGGATACTCTAGATATTTCTAGATTAGAATAGTAGAAGAATATTAGTAGAAAACAATATTCATTACCCCATGGGGATGCTTTTGTTATAGAGTAATGCCGTTATTGGTTTGATGAATGCATATGCTAGCTTTTCAAGATTGGTTAACTGGATATTTTCCCCTTTCATCAAAAAATCTTTGCGGGTGTTTATGGATGACTTTTGTGTGTACAGCTCGAGGGCATTACACTCTCAAAAACTTAATGAAGTTTTCTGTAGGCTTGATGAGGATGGCAGTCAGGTGAACCCTGGTAAATGTAAAATACTAAGAACTAGAGTGATACTCTTAGATCATGAAGTGTTTGCTAATGGTATTTCACCTGAGCCTAGTAAAGTTGAGGCTTTACTTCTTATGGATTCTCTAAAAACTATAAAAGAAATGATGAGCTTTGTTCAAAAGTTGAGGTATCTATCAAGATCATTCCATATGCTGGCCGAGTATGTGTATCCTTTACAGAAAGCAACTCAAAGGGATCCTTTAGTTTGGACGCAAGTTGAAGAGATTGCATTCTTGCATATTAAAGAAAAGTTAAGCACTTTACCAGTTCTTATGCCTCCAAACTCGGATGAACCTTTCTTCATTAGCATCAGTGTTGGAAAAAATGCAGTGGAAGCCATTTTAATGCAGAAGGGAAAGGGGATGTCTTATATGAGGCCTATGTTTTATATAAGCAGATCCATTGGAGTGACTGAAAAAGCTTGAATGGAAGAAGAATTGTTGGTATGGGGGTTGGTATATGCAGTTAAAAGATAAAAATCAGACTTGATTCAAAAACCATTTATAGTACTTACTAATTCTCAGTTGCTTCCACAGGTTTTGCGATCTGCTGAAAATGCTCCGAGAGTTACTGAGTGACTACTGGCTCTACAAGAATTTGAATTTACATGTTTGAAGGAGGATACTATAAGAGCTAGCTTAGCTCATATTTTGACTTATAAAGAACATGTTGAAAGTGCAACTGTTATTAGACGGAAACTAATTTTTCATCTGCAAATTCATGACGAAATGAAGGATAAAGATGCTCTCTTGTTTTTTGATGATTGTTACATAAGAGTGCTGAAAAAGGAAAGACTAGGTACCTACCTACATTGACATGCAGTCTCATGTCCGTTAGACAACTTGATGGCGTAGGATATCATGTATCCTTTGGAGATTCTGGATGGAAGATTACTTGTGGTAGGCTTGTGCTTGCGAGAGAGGTGCTAAGGCTAGTAGCCTCTACCCCTTAGTTGTTTTTGGATCTACAGTATCTACAGTTGATCATGCTTTGTCTTTGGGGTCTTTACCTCATGTATCTCTTTGGCATGCCCGTTTGGGACACGTTTGTTAAGGGAATGAAAATGCTTTCTGGTTTGTAGTACTTACCACCCCTTGACTATTCTCATTTTGATTCTTGTGATCATTGTCGTTATGGCAGGCAGACTAGATCTACGCATAAGAAGTATGGTATGTCACGCATTCGTGAGCCCTTAGCTTTGGTTCATTCTAATGTCTATGGGTGGTGGGAAGTATTTTGTTACTTTCATAGATGATTTTTCACGTAAGGTATGGGCTTATCCCATAAAGTAGAAGTTTGATATCTTGGCAGTTTTTCAGAGATGGCTTGCTTTGGCAGAAAACTAGTTTGGGTATAAGAAAAAATGCCATAGGACAGATAATGGGGATGAATATATATCATGTGATTTTGAGCAGTTATGTGATGAGAGGGGTATTAAGTGTCAGTTTACCACCCCTTATACTCCTCCGTAGAATGGTATGACTAAGCGAATGAATAGGACCATCTAGGAAAGGGTTCACAATATACTTAGCCATGCAGGCCTATACCAACACTTTTGGGCTGAGGCAGTTACGATTGTCGTATATATCATTAATAGATCACCCTATAATGGCATAGATTTTCAGGTTGTAGAGGAGGTATGGACAGGAAAGCCTACCTCTTATGCACATTTACGTGTCTTTTGATCCGAGACATTTTGCCATGTGCCCAAGGATAAGCGTAACAAGCTAGATCCTAAGAGTGTTAAATGCATCTACCTTGGTTATGGAGATGTAGGAGAGATGGGTTATCATCTATGGGATCCAGAGGCATGGAAAGTCATGCGTAGCCATGATGTAGTCTTCCATAAAGACAAGATGCATAGGCAGCCTAAGAGACTCGTAGAGATACGTAGGGTTATATTTCAAGAGGAGCCATGTGCTCCCATATAGCCAACTGGACAGCCTACGACAGTAGCACATGCTCATGGCCAGGGTGTTGGACAAAATGTTGGGTAGGTAGTAGAGCTTGCAGTGCGGTGTTCTACTATAGATGGATGCCCACCTGACAAATTTGAGCCCTTCATACACTATGTTTTGGTTACAAATGCAAAAGAGCCTCTCAACTATGATCAAGCTATGTTCAAGGGTGATAGTCACTCTTGGGAGAGGGCTATGCAGTCTCTGATAGACTCCTTACATTAGAATATGACTTGGGATTTGGTTTCCTTACCTGCTGGCAAGAAGGCTCTGCCATGCAAATGGGTGTACAAGCTGAAAAGTACCCCTGGATACCCCAAGCCGGCATACAAGGCTAGATTAGTAGTAAAGGGTTTTAAGCAGGAGCATGGTGTTGACTTTGATGATGTCTTCTCTCCTATGGTTAAGATGACCACCTTGCGCTTAGTCTTTGTAATGAAGGAAACCTAGGAGAGAGAAGGAGAGAAGGGAGAGACTATAGAGAGGAGAGAGAAAGAGGAAGAAGGTGAGATAAGAAGAGAGAGAAAGACTAGCAGAAGAGAGAGAAACACAGGAAAAGAGAGAGAGAGAGGAGGGAAGCCATGAAAGCTAGGAGGAAGGAGAAAAGAGAGACTTGATTATTGATAACCCATCCCTAATTGGGTCTCTCAACACCTTATATACCCTATCAGTATAACTGGGTATTCCAATGCTAACCCGTGTCCTACCCATCTATCCCCACTCTTTTACATTCCATCCCGACCCCGAAGGTTTTTTCCCTCAAAAACAAAAAGAGAACTTATGGCTCACAGTGAAAAAGGGGGGGGGTGCACAGTACTACTCTCCTCAACATTACAAAGGAGGATATAGGAGAATCTCATGTGGAATTGGGGCATAGAATTGTGTATATGATGTAAATGACATGTGCAAGTTGATAGCATATGAGTTTGGCCTCCAATTCTTGAGAATTAGGGGCTGACAAACAGTGGACAGCATGCTGTCCAAAACAGGCCTGCTAGAGAAAACTGGTCATAACTTCGCTACCATCGGGGTCAAATGGAAAGTGGTTATCCTTTCCATGCATTGGGTTACCATCCACAAGTAAAGCTAGAATGATCAGTACCACTAGCTGTTGCATTGAGTCTTCCATAAGCATCATATGATTAAGCTCGATCTGTGCTTGGATGCTGTCAATAACAAATGGGGTTGCATAAGCTGAGAAGTGTACTGCATCAACCCTTATATGTGACATGTGTATAGACTGAAGGGTCTCCTAGAAGGACATGTTTTCTTGATCTGTAATATGAGCATGATCTTTAAGATCTACATGATATTCTTTCTTGAATGAAAGTTCATCTTGCTTTGGACCCACATCGAAATGGTCTTTAGCAAGATATATCCTATCCTTGGCATAATGCTATTCGAATACAAATAGGAGTTTTGCATTCTGTGCTCTACATTTGTCTTGATGATCACAAGATATCGGCTTAGCACATCGATAGCATAAGCCCGCAACATGCAGTCCCGTATCATATCACTAGTAAGGTGTCTAATGCGTTTAGCCTTAGATAGCAATCTACACACATGCTCATCGCCATTGGTCAGCTCAGTAATAGTTCTAACATGCTACTCATAGTCATCTTGCTGCTCATGTACAACAGATGGCTGCCCATGACCATAATTCTCATACTGTCCATATGAAGGGTCATGCCAATGTGGCTGCTACTCATAATGATACTCATGCTACTGTCCACACATATGCTCATCACCATTGGTCAGCTCAATAATAGTGCTGACATACTGCTCATAGTCATCTTGCTGCTCATCTACAACAGATGCTCATCACCATTGGTTAGCTTAGTAATAGTTCTGACACGGTGCTCATAGTCATCTTGCTGCTCATGTACAACAGATGGCTACACATGACCATAATGCTCATGTTGTCCATATGGAGGGTCATACCAATGTGGCTGCTACGCATAATGATACTCATGTTGTTCATATTGCATATGGTAATAATATCCCTGCTGCTCATTTACATCTATTTGCTATTGACTATTACCAAAACTTTGGCCATATTGATGCCCATAAACATGCTGCTTCCCAAGATTTCATGATGATTGTCCAACATGACTACAATGGTGTCCTTGCATCCTAGGCTGACCATAAATATGATGAGTAGCAAGTCCATGAGCATAGCTATCGGCATGATGCTGGTCATAATCACTGACTTGCTGCTCCTGCATTGCATAAGAATCTCCATATGCATGCTACTGACCAATGCTATATGAGCTACCATATACATGTCCATGATCATGACTTGCATAAGAACTATGTTGTTGCATAAAGGAGTGCTTGTAAGCGTAATCATGCTATCCATAATGGCCATAATCATGCTACCCGTGATAGCCATACTGTTGATCAAATCCATTGGAGTATGATCCACCCTCATGAAAAGGTACATAGCCTAGGTGTTGCCCAAAGTCGTATTGTACAATACTTTGGTTATCAAAATTGCCCATATGTGATTTAGCTTAGCACCGGTAACTGAGCTATATCGTTTGCCACATCAGAGCATCAAAAGATCCCTAGTGTTATTACTGAAAATCAGATCTGCACACTACTGTTTGCTATTGTATGCTGCTCACTCTATACAACACACTGTTCACTGTGTGTTAAAAGTTAATCAAACTTATCATCCAATGCTTTCCCTGGTTTTGATAGAAGGAATTCTACATGAAATTCTACATGTTATGTTCCTTTGTCTATTTTGTGTAAAAGTCCCTTCGAACTATGCTTTCCAACACCAAGAATTTGCCCAAAATCTTGTTAATCATTTGCACAGGACTGGCTTGATTTCTTGGCATAAGAACTTTACTTATCTGCAGAGTTCTGAGGGAATTGAAATTTCATGTACTTATGAACATCTACACATTCATGTTGTTCTTCCAGTTCAAACTTTTCAATAGTGTCATCACTGAACTCATCATGGTTGGAAGTGGCTTGAACAATAGTCTCTCTATTGTCTTTTGAAGACTCAGGCCACAATCCACAATAGTATGAGGAATTTCCTTCCTTCAAGTAGGATTACCTCCTATCTTTTGGAGATTATCTATGAGCTGAGCTACATAATGCATGCATTACTAGAAAGTCCAGTGCCCAGTTGGCGACTTCTTTAGTTGAGCTTTGAAGCTCCATCATTCAATGTTGTAAAGCACATTGGAATCTGCTGTAGGATTTGTATTTTCTTGGGGCACCTCGAGAGAACTTCTATCTTATGTGTCTTTGCTCCAGCTTTGTCATTCAGCCAACTACTACTACTTTCTATTGGACAAAGGAAAAGTTCCAAGTGCAGTGGTAGAGGATCTCCTCTTGACATCGGCCTTCACATTTTCTGATCCTAATGTACGATCAAACTCATTCAGTGAATTGCATTACATCACTTCTTGGCTAATTCTGTCACATCGTAGGAAGGCAGAGCTAAAGTCAGGTGTACATCCTTCCATCTTTATCATCTCCAACCTTCTCTCAACTCAGCATCATATTTGCAAAACTGCGGATAGGATTTCATCCCTTGTATTCACATGAAAACTTTCAGTTTTTGATGTGAGCCGAAGTGCATTCTGCGTGCTCCATTTCTGCACTAGACATTTCCTTCCTAATCCTAGCTACCTCATGTTAACCCCAACACGAAGAAAGAAAAAGGAAATAAAAAAGACGCAGGGCAAAGGTGGAAAAAAGGTAGCCGATTGAAGAAAGAATAGGAGAAAAGGACAAAAGCACAAGGGCAACCTTAAAAGTCCAAGGCAAATACAAAAGGGGAAATGCACATTTTAAAATAAAAAGGCGCACCCTGAAATCGTGTAAAAGAGCGCCGCGCCCTCACCCGTGCAATTTGTAAAAGTAGACGGGCGGTGGAAAGGAATCTAGGAAGATAGAAGGACAATGGGAAAAAGGGCCTAGGCTATGGCCGGCCATGTTAAAAAGGAGAAAAGGGGATGACCGCCCAAAAGGGATTCAGGGTTTTGTATATAAAGTGGAAAAGTGAAAGAAAAGCTCATTCTTGTGTGTGGCCAAAAGTAGCTCTCCTCTTCTTCTTCTTCTTCTTGTTCTTGCTTGCTTGAGCTTGTGCTTGAGGGAGGGAGTGTGAGAGTATGAGGGAGTGAGTGTGTGAGGGTGAGGGACCTAGGAGGAGAAGCTCTCCATCTTCTCCTCTCTTCTTCTCTTCTCTTCTCTTCTCTTGTCTTGCTCGCGGCAATGGAGCTTGGAGCGTGGAGCTTGAGGATGGAGCTTGCTTGAAGCTTGCACTTGGATCGTGGAGCTACCAGAGTGTGTGGGAGAGGAGGTAACTTGAATGGCATGGAGGTAAGCTCACTACACCCGTAGATATGGATGGCGCGTCGGCAAAATGCAAGGGCTTTCACTCAACCGCCAAGACCGATGGGCTGCTTATTGTTTCAAGTGTTCCAAGCCGAGCACTAATAGCTACCTCTCACATAGCCGATGCGCCATCCATATCTACGGGCGTAGTGAGCTTACCTCCATGCCGTTTGAGTTACCTCCTCTCCCGCACACTCTGGTAGCTCCACGATGCAAGTGTAAGCTTCAAGCAAGATCCATCCTCAAGCTCCACGATCCAAGCTCCATTGCCGCGAGCAAGAGAAGAGAAGAGAAGAGAAGAGAAGAAGAGAGGAGAAGATGGAGAGCTTCTCCTCCTCGGTCCCTCACCCTCACACACTCACTCCCTCACACTCACACTCCCTCCCTCAAGCACAAGCTCAAGCAAGCAAGAACAAGAAGAAGAAGAAGAAGAAGAGGAGAGCTACTTTTGGCCACACACAAGAATGAGCTTTTCATTCACTTTTCCACTTTATATACAAAACCCTAAATCCCTTTTGGGCGGTCATCCCCTTTTTTACATGGCCGGCCGTAGCCTAGGCCCTTTTTCCCATTGTCCTTCTATCTTCCTAGATTCCTTTCCACCGCCCGTCTACTTTTACAAATTGCACGGGTGAGGGCCCGACGCTCTTTTACACGATTTGAGGGTGCACCTTTTTATTTTAAAATGCACCTTTCCCCTTTTGTATTTGCCTTGGAATTTTAAGGTTGCCCTTGCGTTTTGTCCTTTTCTCCTATTCTTTCTTCAGTCGGCTACCTTTTTTCCACCTTTGCCCTGGGTCTTTTTTATTTCCTTTTGCTTTCTTCGTGTTCGGGTTAATATTACCCCCCTCCTAGACGAGTGTCAGTCCCATGGCACTCACCGTCGTTGGTAGCAGGCTATAGCATGCACCGAAGACGTGGGTGACAAGGACGCCTGTGGTTTCCGTGGAGGAGTGTTGGTGGTAGTGTGGGAGAAGGTCTTGGAATGCATGGATGAAGCAAAGTTGTCCATGTGGAGAAGAAATACACGTGAAGGTAATGAGACATCCTTTGCATTGTAACGCACGACGTAGCAGAATTGAATACAAGGACACCACACTCTCAGGAGCTGGAAACTATTGGACTTGCTTGATGAGTACGGTGTACTTTTCGTGGCAAATCGTGTGGTGCTTATCACCACTGATTGCAATGGTACTCCGACAGAGTGCAAGAGAGAATTGTGCAAGTGGGTCAGGGTGATAGGTCGAACCATAGGCGAGGCAAGCTCCCCAGGTATGTCCTACCCTTGATGTGCCCTGAACAATTGTGGGTGATGGTAAAGGGCTAGGGGACTACGGACAAAGCTAGTCGACCAAGGTCACTAGACATACCTAGTTTGAGGACCCCTAGGTGCTGTGCTGTGATCGTGGGTGCTTTTTTTTTTTTTGGACTTGCCTGAGTACAACCATTACAATATGTTGAGGCTATCAGCCTTTCAATGGGTTGGACAATGTCAAGCTTTGAAGGCACAGAAAATGGATAGTACAATGATGATTGCGCCCTAGCCTCGTTGTTAGAGAAGCAGTTGGCAAAAGGGGGAGATACACTTGAGATATTGCAAACCTCCTTGCAACATATGCGATGTTGGCATGATTGAGGTAACGACCGCCGTGAGCCAACTATAGAGCTTGACCCAGTAAGGGAGAGTGGCCCATGTGATGTGGGCGGTTGGCAAGGGTGATTCATGCTTTCGGCAGCATGGCTTTGCCGCGGCTCCTTGTGGGGTCGATGGTCTTGCAGTGATCGGGCATTGAACACTTCTGCGCAAAGACCTGTCTCATCCTGTATCCACTTGTCACTTTATGAGAGTACATGCATGGTATATGCCGCAACTATAATAAACCAGTGTAATGCAAGGAAACATCACTTATTGGAATTCTATGGTGTTGACTTAGACATTTATCACCTGTGCTTGATTAGCTTTTTCTTTTGCTAAGGACGTGAAATATATTAACGCAGATATGAAAAGTTCGTACAATTCGGAAACATGTCAACATTTAACCTTTTAAAGACAAAAAGTTATGGCTAGGTAGCATTTGATAAGCCCTTTATACAACATGGGGCTACTCTATTTGTACGAGTCGGGGCGAGTCTGGGTGGTCGGGTGATTGGGGCTCTACTGGTGTGGAGCTCCTGTGGGGTGGGGTAGGGAACACGTCGGCCGGGACATGAATGGTGTAGTCCCGGCCCGCTACCGTCTCCAGAATGTCTTTAAACAATTCGTTAAATTCTTCTCTTTCCCGAGCTGCCCTTTCTGCCCTTGAGCATCTGGGGCCTGAGCGTAAGCTGGGGGTTCATGCCACTAGTGTTGCTACCTATTGCGCGTTTTGAGTCTCGACTTTCTTGACTCGAGGATTCTTCGGCCTTCGCCCTGGACAGTGGCGCTTAGGGCCTCGCTTCTTGGCATACCTCTTGATGGTGGGCACATAGCGCTCTGATGGAGGGGCGCGTGCCACATGCTATCATCTTTTGCGAAGAGCGTCTTTGCATGCCAGATCTCCATGATTCTCCATGCGTTCTGCCAAAAAAGGAAGCCTGCAAGATGCAATCCAAGGGTTAGACCTGGATATAGGATACAACTGTTTGCATGGAAGGGATTTTAGTGCAGTTATGAAGCGCATATGACAAGAAGGGGAGGGGTGAGGCATGCGGTGTTTGTTGTAGAGGAGTGGCCCCCATGCTGATGTTTGCGTTGCGTAGACCAAAAAGGGAAGCACGTGTATTGAAAGGGACTACACCCTGTCTACACCATCAGAGTTGTTGGTCAAGGTTTCCTATGGCGGCAGTGTGGGTTGCATGCCCTTCACCTGGAGGTGGGGCTGGTCACATGGTTTTTGAATGTGTGATGAAAGGAGGACTTGGGGAGGTTAGTTTATCTGACCCCACTCTTCCCCCTGCACTTGACTATCATTGCTTGTGTGTGTTGACATTGTTTATACACGGTGACACAAAAAAAAATGTTTATTTATATACATATTCATGAATCCATGTCACTTCACAAGGATAAGAACCAAGTGTAGAACTCGGGGTTGCACCGGAGCGTGGCACATGCATCTAGTATTCGCGGCAGCTTACTTAATACTGATAGATATTTTGCCACGTAGAGTAGCATGGAACCTTGACCAAGTCTACTGGCAATATGTAACTCCTCCTCAGTGAGAACCTTATCAATCAAAGGGCCCTGTAGCCTAGTTCTAGCTAAGTCCGTATCCCGAATGTCAGTCAGCACTCGAAGGGAAGTTGGTGCCACATAGGTTGGGTCTCTTTGAGACTGCCATTTGGCCAATTGCTCTTCTAAGACCGTCATGATCTGAGCCCCTAGTTCGGCCATTACAACACGGCTTTCACACCAACGCTACTCAAATTGACTCTGGCCTGCTGACAGCCGCTTTAGTTGCTCTATGTCTACGAGATTCGGTCGGCAGAGCATTTCATTGAACGTGACGGTTAAGCGCAGTTCGTCAGCCTCCTCGTCAGGGATGAGTCGCATGCGTTCATGTAGGAGCCTGTTGTAGTGCCCGTTAAGATGTTCTTGTTCTTCCCATGATAGAGGAAAGGTCAAGTAATCTCCAAGCTGCTCCTTAGGGATTGTGCCCATGTCTGCAAGGATGTAGACACGTGCGACCACTTTGAGCTTAGCATCCAACTCAGTTAAGCATTCTGTGACACTTCTATGTTCAACGAGGGCTTGCTCGATTGCTATCTCGTGCAAAGTCCTAAGAGTTTCCTTAGGCTTCAGCATGACTAGGGGCTCAGGCCTAGATGAGCAAGTTGATCAGCGCTAGGATTTCTTATGCTCTTGGGGTTCTCACGTTTCTCCTGAGGTTTTGCTACTATTTTATCATGGTTCTTCTCAGATGTGACTGGTATAGATTTGTCACCCTGTTGTGATGATGTTGTATCCACTCTTGATTGGTCAATGCGAGTTCTATTGTCAGTGGATAGAGTGTTGTGATCAACTGTTGATGGCAATGGTTGCTTTGGTTTTTTAGAGCACATCGATGCGTCTGAGGTTTCACCGCTATTAGGAGAGGCATCAGTGGGCTCATTGGTGGATGGACTCGATGCGTTGTTCATCAGCTCTCCAGCGCCCTTCGTCTCAATGTTCTTGGGATCCACAACTACCTGTGATTGTTGTTGCCTTCGTTGTTTTCTCCTCTTTTTCTTGGTCAATGAAGGTGCATCGCTCAACGACTCCGAACCCTGAACTAGATCATCCGTTGATGTGCTTGGTTGGGCCTCAGCATTCTCTTCCTCTAGTGTGTCCGTACAGGACATGGCCGTGGTCTGCTGAATAGCCTTGCTAGGTTGTGAGAGCACAATTACCTCCCTTTTCGGAGAGTCTAGCTCTTCAGCCAACTCCCTTGAGTTTAACTCCTCCAGCCTAGGCTTTAGGCACTCTGGAAGTGCTGGAGTTTTCGAGGAAGTTGGTTGTGATACCTCCTCCACGGGTAAACTTCTAAGGACATGTTCCACGAGGGGCATTGTCACGGCCAAGGGCTGTGACTGCTGTGATCCCTGATTGGAAGTAGTAGCAACTAGTTTAGTGGGCTGGCCACCCTTGGTGGATTGCGGTGTCAAGTCCCTAGGGCGATCAGAAGTGGTTGTGTCTTTTGTTGGCCTTTGATCACTCATCTGTGTAGATCGAACATGAGCTGATCTAGTCGCATTAGGCGGCTCAGGCATATCCTTGGGTCGAGAGCTACAGATGGCGTCATGTCCCACCTCTTTGATGGTTGGAAGCTTCGATGGAGATAGAGATTGGAATTGAGCAGTCGCCCTTGATAACTGCTGTAGTGCTTCCTGTGTCTGTTTGGGAGAAGAGGGCGTAGGAGATCTAGGACTCTTAGGTGGACTTGGCCCTGGCTGAATGATTTGCTCGAGGCTATTAGACGATTGTGCCATTTGCTTTGTTGAGCGATCAGCCTTGCCTTGAGCAATGTTGTGCCTATGATGCTTGTCCTCCCCTTGGGAAATCAAAGGCTCTTTGGGAACTAGCGGCTTCCACGTATCCTCGACGATTACATCTCGCATGTGCCTGTCAAGCACGCTAGGCCGAGGATCTACCCTCTGATTGGTCCCGTTTGGTTTCTTGATTTCAACCATGAGGGGTTCGGTCACTCCACTGTTGTTGACTCGAGACTTGGTTTTTCGCTTAGATCTCCTCCCACGCTTCTTTGCTCTTGATACGATCTAGCCTTCAGTCGACCACAGAGGTTTAGCAAGGGGTTTCGGCACCCAAATCCATCGGTTGCCTGCATAATACCCTTGAGCCCGAAGCCACGCCTTGGATATCCATCGTGGCATTGTGCTAGCTCTCCATCGATGCTTGCGTCTATAAGGCTTGGGATTCTTTTGGGGTCTTCTACGATATTTGTAAGTCCAAAGCTTGTCCTTGGCATTGTCTCTTGACCTTCTTGGTTCAGGCATGGCCTCACTCACTGGCTCTTGTTGTTCGACATGTGCTTGTATTAACTCTTCCAACAAGTCCTTGCTCTCATTAATGGGTTTGACTGTTACGTCAGCACCTTCCTTGCCTTTCCCTCGAGGTTTGCTGAGGTCACCCTTGTTAAAGCTCGTGACTATCCTCACACCTGGTAATGTCAAGTGTATCCTCTGAGCTACATAATCAGCCTCACACTTGGTAGCATTTTTGAAGGGCCTTCCTAGGAGGATTTCCTTTCCACCATTCTCGCTATTGGGAGGGACATAGAACAGGAGTGGCAAGCTTTCTATTTCAATTGTTACAAGGATTCTGCACCTCCCTAAAAGTGCTTGTGGGTGTTCCCCATAAGGATTAAGAGTTGCATCAGTCGGTATGAGCTCTGGTTGGCCTAGTAGGGTCCATGATTCATAGGTCAAGATATTAAAATCTGCTCCTTCATCAATTAGAGCATCAATAGTATGCTCTCTTTTCGCAGTGAGTTTGACCCTAAGATAAGCAGGTGGTACTATGTCTTCATCTTCTGGGTCTTGGCTTGTAAATTTAAGCCTTCTAACAGATGCCCTTGAGTTCTCGACTGCACGATCAGATGTGGATTCTCCACTACTGTCTTGGATCGTTAGTGCAGTGCTATTCAAGGTACATCTCTCGTCAAGAGTGTCGTGTCTAGTCATCCTCGCCTTTGTAGCTTGCTGAAGTTGCATTTTGCTCTGACTAGACACGATTTGAACACAATGTCATTGTGTTCTCGTGGTGTGGCCTTTTTTCCCTTGATGGCTAGATTGGCCCATTGATGTTCTAGGGTCTCTGTTTCTCTATATTCAGGTATGGGCTTTTGGTTGCTCTATTGCAAGTGAGACTCCATGCTCATGTAAAGCTATTGCTACACTAGGGTCCAATTTGAAGGACCTGTCACAGCGCGTGTTTTCTCTCCAACCTACTTGGGGGAGGTGCGGAGGGGGTAGAGCCCGCTCTGCGGGGGTCCGGGGGGGGGGCACTCCCCTCGGCCCGCAGGGCCGTTACGGTAAAAGCCATGCAGAATTTGGAGGACCGTTTATAGCCAAATTCGAACCACTTACTCTCAGTTTCAGCCCGGTAATGGATCTATGATATGGTTTCGGCTCTATATGGTTTCTCAGTTAATTTCACTAACTTCAGGTCAAAATTTGAGAAAATCTAAATTCGGCCTAACAGGTCCGAATTGCAGGGTCCGAGTGGATCACTCGGACGGGCCGAGGCGCATGGGCCGAGGGCTAAGTTCGGACGAATTCGGACACAGTCACTCAGAGGGGCCGAGGCACTTGGGCCAAGAGCCGAATATGGGACGTGGCCGAGCGCCGAATTTGAGTCTCAGGTGGGTCGACTCAGACGGTTCGAGGCCGACTAGGGTTTGGCCGAGTGGGCCGAGTGGTCCGAGGGCCGAATCTGGGCCTCGGACCAGAGTTGACGTGACTCGGACGTGCCGAACACCGCGCATTTTTCGTCGAAGCTCCCAAAATTCGTCGTGCAAGGTGCTGGGGGTCTTCCCCCTTGTCAAGCAACTCCAGATTGGTCCTACTACTGTAGGGGAAGGTGTAGAATTACCTGGGTTAGCCGACGATCTCCTTGATGCCAAGATCGAAACGGATTTCCTCGCCAAGCTTTCCTCTTCTCTCCTGCTCTCCTGAAACCCTGCAATGCACAATGTGGCCTTTCTTGCCACTTCTGGCCCTTATACCCTCTTCCACGTATGGTATTGGCACCCCCAATAACTCACTTACTGACCTTAGGCATCAGAAGTAAGTTTTTTACCACTTTTGCACAATTCTTGCCCTGTTTCTGCCCTGTTTTACAACAGTAACCCTAATGCTTATTTTCTTTGTTTTTCTTTGTTTTCTCCTACTCTAATGCATCCAAATCACAAAGTAAATACCTACACTACTCCATCTCACAATATAAATCTCAAGAAAAACAACAAACCTACTTGCCAAGGAGATCGAATACCATCTTTAACCCCCTTGCTTCCTACTTATCTCAAGCACCGGTTCGGGGGAAACCCCATTCCAATGCTCGATTCGAAGAGTGCAAATCCGTTGGTCCCGGCAAGGAAACCAAAATGTGGGGGCTTTCACTCAACCACCAAGACCCACGGACCGCTTATTGTTTCAAGCGTTCCAAGCCGAGTACTAATGGCTACCTCTCACATAGCCGACGGGCCATCCATATCTACGGGTGTAGTGAGCTTACCTCCATGCCGTTCGAGTTACCTCCTCTCCCGCGCACTCCGGTAGCTCCACGATCCAAGTGCAAGCTTCAAGCAAGCTCCATCCTCAAGCTCCACGCTCCAAGCTCCATTGCCGCGAGCAAGACAAGAGAAGAGAAGAGAAGAGAAGAAGAGAGGAGAAGATGGAGAGCTTCTCCTCCTCGGTCCCTCAACCTCACACACTCACTCCCTCACACTCACACTCCCTTCCTCAAGCACAAGCTCAAGCAAGCAAGAACAAGAAGAAGAAGAAGAAGAGGAGAGCTACTTTTGGCCACACACAAGAATGAGCTTTTCATTCACTTTTCCACTTTATATACAAAACCCTAAATCCCTTTTGGGCGGTCATCCCCTTTTCCCCTTTTTTACATGGCTGGCCGTAGCCTAGGCCCTTTTTCCCATTGTCCTTCTATCTTCCTAGATTCCTTTCCACCGCCCGTCTACTTTTACAAATTGCACGGGTGAGGGCCCGACGCTCTTTTACACGATTTCAGGGTGCGCCTTTTTATTTTAAAATGCACATTTCCCCTTTTGTATTTGCCTTGGACTTTTAAGGTTGCCCTTGTGCTTTTGTCCTTTTCTCCTATTCTTTCTTCAGCCGGCTACCTTTTTTCCGCCTTTGCCCTGCGTCTTTTTTATTTAATTTTTCTTTCTTTGTATTGGGGTTAACACCTCGTCCTAGTTGCAAGCTGTAGCATAGATGTTAAAGATCACGACGTGTGTCCCCAAACATATCAAGACTTGTTCAAAAGCATGCCTCTACATGGCTATACTTTGATGCTTCCCGCAAGCACTAAGCAAGGATAGCCACATTGAAGCACCATGCTGACCGCTTACTCCCATAACTTTGTCATTGGCTTCATTTAGAAGTCCTACCCGACCCAAAAATGTCAACCATACATCAACAATCTTGGGGTCTCGGTGTGGTGCGATGATCTCATCACATTAGCACTGAAATAGTGGTGACCTTATGATTAACCAAGGACATTTAATGCAGAGAGAACTCACTTATCTGTCATTTAGTTTCAAGCTAGCACATAGCATTCCTTTGAAGAATTGGAGAACCTTGTTCCAATCCCCTATTGAGCAGCCATTGTTGCAATTCCAAGTGGTGGTGGTGTCTCGTCAAAGGACTTGATTATAAGTTTTGGTGCAACCTCCATGTGCCGCATTTTGCATACATCCCAACCATTGCATTACACACATCAGTATCAGAACTAAAAGTCATGCTTCGTCACTTTGCATACATCCCAACCAGTGCATTACACACATCAGTATTAGAATTACACACATCAGTATTAGAACCAAAAGTCATGCTTCGTCACATTCACATGAATCCTTTTTCCTTGCTCTTCCAGCATGATCGTAGGGTTTTGACAAAGATTTTCATGCCACCACGAAGCCATAAGACAAGGTGCAGAGTCCAAAGGAGCACCTGGTTCATGAGGCATATCAAGATTCAGACCGGAAGTTTCCAGCTCAAGTTCGCTTTCGTATTTACAAAGATTTGCATGCCAAAGGAGCACCTGGTGCTTGAGGCATATCAAGATTCAAACCGGAAGTTTCCAGCTTAGGTTCGCTTTTGTATTCACAAAGATTTGCATGCCACCATGAAGCCGTAAGACAAGGTGCAAAGTCCAAAGGAGTAGCTGGTGCCTGAGGCATATCAAGATTTAGACCAGAAGTTTACAGCTCAGGTTCGCATATCAAGATTTAGACCGAAAGTTTCCAGCTCGGTTTGCTTCTGTATTCACAAAGATTTTCATGCCACCACGAAGCCGTAAGACAAGGTGCAGGGTGCTTTCCTTCTGAATGTTATAGTCAGAAAGGGTACATCCATCCTCAAGCTAGCGACCAGCAAAGCTTGGTTAGCAAAGATCCAATGATCAAGCTATTGCGAGATGATTTTAAGCGCAATAGGAACCCCTATAGAAACCTTTTTCCACCCTGATTTATGCCTTCATCTATCACAGCAGGAACACCTATTGAGAACACAAACTCCAGGAGAAAGAAACAATTATTTGACATAGCTGAAGAAGCGGTCCAAGCCTATGATGTTGCTACTCAAAAGATTCCTTAACTCCTGTTATGGGTGATGCAGAAACAAAGAAGATTTCTCCCTTCTTTCGTTGGACTGAGAATCCATGGGAGCTTCTCAAGAATGAAGAAGAAAACTCTCCTTTGAGAAGTAACTGTAGTCAAAACTCTCTCCAAGTCTTGTGGCTCTCATGAGATTTCCAAGAAAGGTTGCCAACACCATGTGGTACTCCATCACTACTTCTTACAGCTACTATACCTATGTAACTAGTTTTTTTTTTGTGAAATATAACTGCATATAAGGAAAGAAGAAGAAAAAGGGACCAAAAACCTAAGCTCTGATGCCAACTGTAATGAAGGAAACCTAGGAGAGAGAAGGAGAGAAGGGAGAGAGTGTAGAGAGGAGAGAGAAAGAGGAAGAAGGTGAGAGAAGAAGAGAGAGAAAGACTAGCAGAAGAGAGAGAAAGACAAGAAAAGAGAGAGAGAGAGGAGGGAAGCCATGAAAGCTAGGAGGAAGGAGAAAAGAGAGACTTGATTATTGATAACCTATCCCTAATTGGGTCTCTCAACACCTTATATACCCTGTCAGTATAACTGGGTATTCCCATGCTAACCCATGTCCTACTCGTCTATCCCCACTCTTTTACAGTCTTGGCTTTGGTTGCACAGCTTGACTTGGACTTGTACCAGATGGATGTCAAGATTACTTTCTTACATGGAGACTTGCATGATGAGATTTACATGGAGCAGCCTAAGGGCCTTGCAGAGCCTGGCAGGGAGCACCTAGTGTGCAAGTTGAAGAAAAGTCTTTATGGCTTGAAGTAGGCACCTAGGGAATGGTATCATAAGCTCGATGCCTTTATGCAGTCACAGGGCTATAGCCGTAGTGCTGTGGATCCGTGCTGGTACACGAAGAAAGCCCGTGATGGTCCTTTGCCTCTTTTAGTACTCTATGTGGATGACATGCGATTATTAGGAAAAGCTCATGATGAGCTAGATGCTCTTAAGGCTCAGCTCAAGAAGAGCTTTGAGGGATCTAGGACATGCCTCTCACATACTTGGTATGCACATTAGACGCGATAGGCATCAAGGACTCATCTACTTGTCACAAAGGGAGTACATTCATAAAGTCATTGAGCACTTTTGCATGCAGGACGTGAAGCCTATTGGGTGTCCATTTCCTTGTTATGTGAAGGTATCAAAGGTCGATTGTCCACACATAGATGAGAAGAGGGCTGAGATGGCCAAGATTCCCTATCCATCTGTAGTGGGTAGTCTTATATATGCCATGATAGCCACTCATCCAAATATTTCCTTTGCAGTTGGTGTTGTGGTATAGTATATCCCTACACATGGAAAGAAGCATTAGGATGTTGTGAAGGGTATCATGAGATATCTAAAGGGCACTACACGCATGTACATATGCTATAGTAGCTAGGATACAAGACTTGTGGGGTACACTGACTCTGATTATGCAAGACACATAGATAGTAGGAAGTCCACTTCTCGCTATGTGTTCACTTATGTTGGAGGTGTTATTCCATGGATGCCCAGGGTGCAGAAATGCATGGCCCTTTCTACTATAGAGGCCGAGTATGCTGTAGCCATTGAGGCATGTAAGGAGGCCATTTGGTTGGGTCGTTTGGTTCATGACCTTGGTATTGATGGTATTCCTACCCTGCATTCGGATTCTATGAGTGCTATTCAATTAATTCAATTAACCAAGAATATGGTCTTCCATATGAAGATGAAGCACATTGAGGTGAGGTATCACTTCATACGTTGGGTCATTGAGGGAAAGTCTATTGACCTTGTCAAGATCTCAATTTTGTAAGACTTGCATGAGGAGAGAGTAAGACTTGCAACAATGTTGCCTTTACTCAATTGTCTTCTTAAGCATAGAAGCATGGAGAGAGACTCAGCTTGTTGGTGCCTTCTTGGAGTCAAATTTATAAATCCAGTGGAGTATAGCTAAAAGGCAGCCTTGTAGTCAGAGAAGATCACCATCGAGGTAGGCCACAAGCTATCATGAGGTTTAGATGATTGAGTGTAGAAAGAGCCCCTTGATAGGACTTCTTAAGGCTTGTTTGTCTTAAGTTGATCACTATGCCAAGCATAATTGCAATTCCATATGTGTTTTCTTACAAACATGCCTTACAAGCCAAAATGCCAACCTGTAACATGTGTGTTGCTATAACCCAACACTTTGCATGCCACCCTTCTTTAGATTTAGCTCTAATCATGCCGATTGATTAGGATAATTAGCACACGTATCATCAATACTTGAATTTGCACTAGATATTAGACCAGACTTCACGAATTGCCACCTCCTTGCAGTCACCTTCCGAATTTCCATGAAGGTGATGTCCCTTTTGAATTACCACCACACTTGTAGTCCCAATAGGTCCACACTAAAGAACACTATCGTATGGTGATCATCTTCAACACAATCAAAGTTTGAAGCAACTCCAAAAGATGAGGATTGTCACCAAACACTTCTAGCTTCAGAGAATGGTACATTCCAAAGTATTTGCCATGGTATACACATTGATTTCAACACAAGAACTATTGAAACCTCGATAAAGGCCTGGTAAACCATCATTCAGAGTCATCTTGTAGAATAGCAAGAGTCCAATGAACTAGCACGTCCCTCCTTTCATTGCAGCCTTGGCCTCCTTAGCAAGGTGAGTTCTGAGATAGTCTAGGGAATACACAAAAATGAAAGTAGAAAGAGAGATGCACTAGCCACTCTTGCCCATAATAACATTTCCTGACTCCTCTACATGAAGATCCTCCTTTATCCAAAAGGCATGTTGCACTGCCACCCTCCTTTTCATTCTTGAAAGAATGCAAGGAAAATCCCTCTTTTTCCCACAAAGCATACAAGTAGACATAAAATACATGTTTTAGTCTTTCCCTTTATTCTTCTGCAAGTCATGCATCATTTGTCAATTAACCATATTTCAATGAAGGTTAAGTTATTTCCCATCCTTTTCTATGTTATCATTCACCATGCTTATGGCCATTGAGCTTATGCCCATTGGATTATGCATGGAGGTGTTCTCAAGAATTCCATTCCTTCTTTCCCTCCAAAGATGCAAAGATTCTCCAAAACAATGCTAAAAGCATGTACTCAGTAGTTGTACACAATGCCACATGTTTCAGCATAAAAAACATTGGGCCCTTCATGCATGAGCCCTTACTCACCTAGCTTAGATTATCTATATGATCAATCTCACCAAGCAAACCAAAATATATGAATAGTGCAGCTGACTTGATATCTCAAAATATATGATATCTCAAAACTTGATAGGATTAAATGGCATGCAAAGGTAAATGAAGGAAATATACATATGAGAGAGAGACAGAGAGATACACACACATGCAAAGCATATGGAAGGCCTACTTATTCTAGTTGTGGTTGTTTATAAGCCTGCTGGGGTGTCTACCTTATAGAACATGTAAGATACCACACACAAGTTCAAAGGAAATGATATTTTATTTGATTTTATTTATAGGATTATATCCATAAAACGGGTTTCTTCAAATAATAATTTAAAGAAAATAGGGGAAGATTAGTTTATGGCCTTATATCATGTAAAAAAAGAGTATTTCTTTAATAGCCTTTGAGTGCACATTATATAGATGATTTTTTATAGGTGCACCCCTAGGTTTATAAGTCACTGCTTTATCTTCATGTTCAGCTTTGTCTAGTAAGTTCCCATCCCAATTGTTATTTTGATTCATGTCATTGGCCTTCAATGTTGCTTTTGTCTAGTTACTCTTTGTATTGTGTTCCTATCATTGTCATTCAAAAATGTTTATATAAACATTTAATATGTAGGCACAACAAGCAAGATTCTTAGAGAATTTTCAGTTGTAACAACTCATATATATACATCCATATGAAAAACATGTTGGAAATAGGATAGAAGTGGCTGTATGTAATGTACCCATTATGGTAACCTTATACTTCTAAATATTTTGTATCATGAATGGTTAATTTAAGCCTTGAGACTTGGTGAATTCGATGTTTCATTCAAGAAAGGTGATAAACAAAGCTTCTCTTGAATTTTGATGAAGTTAAAGAGAGTCATCTAAGACTACCCCTACCCCTTTTGGACATCTTGATTCGCTAATGTGTTATCAAATTCTTTGTTTAATTACCACCACTTTAGCATGAGAATATTCACCTTATGTTGTTTCTCCCATGTAAATGGCTCCACCCAAAATGTAAGACCCATGAAAGACACAACGAACTATGACAAAATCTTCTTTACTTTGAAGCCACAATAGGCCTTCAACCTCAAACTTGTGCAATGGAACATGGAAAATTTGAAATTTTTCTTGTTAAACAAGATAAAGAAGGCCATAGCAGGCAATGATATAGCCAAACTATTGATTAAGTCAGTGTAGACTCATTGGAAGACATCAAGGTCATGAGTAGACTTGCACAAATGCTTGGCTCCACGGCTTTCATTTGGGAGTTCATGCTGATATTAAAGCCTCTACAATGTGTGCATCATAGTAAAAAGGGGAGATCATGCTTGCCAAAGTTACACAACAAGAATTGGTGGAGCATTGTTGAAGGGGTTTTAGTCGAAAGGTCGTATCCACCAAGGATCAGAGATAGAAGGAAGTAGAGATAGGAAATAGAAGAGAAGGAAAAGAATAGACAAGAGGTAAATAAAACAAAGACAAAGCACAATGAATTGAATCAATATGTATTGAGAGAACCTGAAATCCCTTATCTGGCACTACTCAGAAGCAATCTCCAAGTAGTAATTCTCTTAGAGCTCCTTTATAGACCAAAAACGTACATCAAAATAACAACTCCTTCTCTGCTACTCAGAACCCCAAATCTGATGGCTCCGTTGGCTCCAAAAGGGGGGTAGAACCCTAGGACATCTGATTAGGGATCTCCTAGATCACTTCTTCTTCCTCTCTTAGTTCAAAGTGCTATTTACTGCCTGTCAAACTACGATCGTGACGTGTGTGATTTCACTCCTTTTTCTTTTTTATGAAAAATCCAATAAGTGGTTGAAAAAGTAACTTGCTTTTTGCATGCCACCCTAATCTAGAAGTTTTCCTAGGATTTTAGGATATTTACAATAAATAATATCTAACATATTAAAAATAAACTAAAATTGTCCAAAAATCTAGTATTTTTGGACCATCCATGCCAGGACACTAGCACTAGTGACACAGATGGCATTGACTCTCTAGATTAACAAGAAAGTCGAATGATGATGCACTCTAGAGTTTGTCACACTATATCCATGTAGTGGCATGACATCCACCCGCTCTGAACCTGCACATCCTTTGGTATATGCCAAAATCCTAGTTGTCACCAGCTTGTGAGTCCTCCTCATCCTCTACATCCATATCCTTTGCTTCTTCATCTTTCATATCTTCCTGGCTAGCCATTGTTTCATGGGCACTATTTTCTTCCAATTCTAGCAACTCATAGGTAGTAGATTATTGCCTCTTGAATAATTTGATTCTTTTTCTTGCTACCGAAAGTTTTATGGATGTCCCATCCAACTCATTTAATGCATAAGTAGCATTATCAAACACTTGTCTTACCACATAGGGTCCAAACCATCTTTTGGAAACTTTATGCATGATGGCACTATGCTAATTGTCTAAACTGCTATCATAAACCAATACCCAATCCCCATCTTGTATGGTTCTTGGCCTCAATCTATATCTTTTGTCAAACTATTTCTTGTTCTCTATCCTTGCTGCCCTTAACTTTGCAAGTGCTACCTCTATGTCTTCTGACTTTCTTTCTAATTGTCTAATGCGTAAGGCCAATAACTCCTCTCGATTCAGCTCCTCCTCCCAAGTAACACACTCCATGTGACTATCATTTCTTCTATTGGCATGATAGTTTTTGACCATACATCAATTCTATAGGCATATATCTTGTAACAATACTATGACTTGTTATGTCAGTCCACAAAGCATAAGGGAGCAATTGTGGCCACTCTTTTACCTTCTTTCCATATGCTTTTGCCAATGCCTTCACAATAGGTGGATGACCTCTTTCATTTTTTTCATTTCCTTTAGAGTTATAAGCTGAAGTTAAAGCAAGATTTATCCCCAACCATGCAAAGAAATCATGAGCTTCATCTACATCCATCTCACCCCTATCTGCTGTAATTTTTTCCACACAACAATACTGATAAAATATCTCTTTTAAGAGAAAAGTACACATTGCATTTGTTGTCTTAGTATGTAGAGCTCTCCCTTCCACTTGATTAGTCGAGTCTTCATGAGCAAGTACAAGATATCTCATTTGCCAAAGACCTATAGGCATCATGACTAAATCCACCACCTACTTAAAATGAAGAGACAAGGAATATGTGGGCTGCAATCCATCTCGATGTTTCACAGATGAATACATTTGACATGTCGTACATGTCTCCACAAAGTGAGAAACATCCTTATACATACTTTTCTACCAATATCTTTCCTTGATCTTTGCAAAAGTACCCCAAACACCTCTATGGTCAGCCCATAAGCTTTCATGAAATTCTTGCATAACATTTACTTGTGAAGCTCTATCACCCAAAACTTGCAATGGCATACCCTGTTTCTTTTTAGCATGTTTCCATAAGTATCCATCTTTTAAGAAAACCCCATAGGCTTTCCTCTTGATCTTCTTAAACTCCTCATTTGACCATTCATCTCTCTTCGTTAATGTATTGACAATCGGTCTCAATGACTACACGAGCACCCATAAAATACTCTTTATCATGTTTAAGGGCTGTCACAATTCCCCATAATTCTCTTTTTACCTATGGATACCTTCTCTATCATTCAGTCAATGCTTTAGTACCAAAGAAAATTGCATATCTTTTCCCTTCCTCATCATCTTGCCATGTGAATAATTATTATTGGGCTTGCATCAACAATAATAATGATAGGCTTTCCATGTGAATAGTTAGCCTTTGCCAATGGAGGAGCATATTTTAAGAGTTGCTTCAATTTTTTCATTGGTTTTTTATGCTTCCTTGCCCAATGAAATCACTGACCTTTCCTCAGAAGCTGATGTAAAGCATCAACTACATGTGCAAAGTGAGAAATCCATATCAAATAGAATACACATGCACCCAAGTATCTATGCACCTCTAATACATTCGTGCATACATCTTGCATTCTATCAATCTCATATATTTTTGCTGGTGATGGTCTTCGCCCATAGGGCCCACACATATGCCCAACAATCAAAACCTCCTCAACTCCAAAGATAGACTTTTGTCTAGAAAGAGTTAAATGCACCTCTTTTAGACGCATCAAAATCCTCTCACAATCCACAATATGATTTGCAATAAACTGTTTGCATCCATGAGCATCCATTTCTTCATTCTTTTCATCCACTGCACACCCTTTGATTGGAAGATCAGTGCATTGTCAATTGTGGTATAAAATCCCTAAGTATTCTATTCATTGCATTTGTCATATGTGCCACTTAGTTTGTTGAACCCTGTAGGAGAATACACATCCGTATTAACCCCAAGGGAGTCTTCATGGTTGTGATATCTCTGCTTTCAACTGCAAGACGAAACTCATCATATCTCGAGTAAATATCACCCAAAGAATAGATGGCTCTGTCTGCAAAAGCCTCTACAAATTAATCAACCACAGGACCTGTAGCCACATTTCTTATGGTAACTTTATTGACCGGTTGCATATCTTGAAAAAATCTCAAAGCCCCATTCTTTTTGGGCACAATAAGCCAATGATTTGAGTATGGGGCTGAAGAGTGCTCCAAGATCTTCATGTAAATCTTTTCATTTAGCAATTCCATTAACTTTGGATCCACACAACCTATTTCAGTTGGCTTAAATGCAAATGCCTTTCCATGCCTAGCCAACATCTACATAAAACAGTCTCTTTTAGCAAGAAAAAGAAACCCTTTTGCACCAGCTTTCAATTCTTGTAATGTTTCATATGTAAATGGATGACCTATATCTTTAGGATCCCACAAGCTTGGATGCCTTAACACTTTTTCATACAAGCCCTCACTTTCTAGTGGAAGTGGCAAAGCAATTGGTTTCACCTTTTTGTCAACTATCTTATACTTTGTCTCCACAAGTGCTTGAGCCCATTGTAATCCTTCTTACTGAGCAAACAATGCTACAGCATCATACATGTCCAAAGAACATACCGACAACACTCGTTTTCAACCTCATTTTTTGCATGTATAGTTGCTGAAATTTCAGCCATAGTGTCATTAATATTCAGCCCATAAAAGATGCCTGAAATGCATTCATTTTCAGCTAATAATCCCAATGCTCTCAGTTCCTTAGTAGCCCGTTTCATAGATATGTATTCAGCCTTGCACATAGCTTCCGTAGGCTAAAACCAACATGAACTATTTGTTGCAAACTGAGAAAAACCAATAGTAAATACATACTTCATTCCATCAAGAGGTAAGCACATTCTCTAAGCATCACTACTGTAGCCCTGCATTACAACAGTGCTTAATGAAAATCTAGGTCTTTGAATTCCCTTGCATTTGGAGCCAAAGGAGACTCTCGAAGTGTATCCCGATTTCTAGGATGATTAACACATACAGTAAGAAATTGGACTACTTTCCTCCCATCCTTGATTCTGACTTTTGTATAAGCAAAACCATTATCAAGCACCTTTGTTTCCATACGCACTCCTATAAAATAAGGTTGTCCCAAAATCACCGCATATGAGGAACTATCTTGCACAAAGAAGTGTTGCTCTTCTTGTACATCACCAATCGTCACTTTTACATTAGGACATGCAGCATAGAGCTCTCCCGAAGAATTATTTGCAGCCCTTATATGCCAGCCATGATTACTGTCCATAGGCCATGCACCATTTTCATACAATCTATGCTCAATGATGTTAATCTCAGACCCATGGTCAAGTAAAGCAACACAAGCAATTTCACATTCTCCTATTTTCATTCATGTTTCAATGGTAGCCCTAGCCCAATGATTTCTTATGTAATGACTTCGAGGAATAAAACCTAGAGTCTCTCCCCCATATTGTTGCATGTGCCTTACTCCACCATGCATATTGCTATAAGAAAATGCATTTTCAGCCACTTTCTTCTCTTTTCCACATGCTGTCCACTAATTAGTAGCATCCTACATAGATGATTTAGTACTTACTTCATGCTCATATTCAGCTTGAATACCCTACAAACTAGTTTCCTCTTCAAATTGCAGCAATGCACTAGTGGTATCATCAAGAAACTAACGCTTCCTCTTAATTATGTCAATGATCTCATCATGAAATTCTCACTTGGCTATGCCAAGCACCTCTCCCAAGGTGGCTACTTTCCCTTCTTTTTTCCCTCTTGTTTGCTATCCTTTTTTTGCTCCTAAATGACCTCTTCCATAACATGTTTGGGAGGTGACTAATTTGTAGCTTTAGGCTGATCCACACTTCTTCTCGTCACTCTTTTAGATGTCCCTACATTATCTTCATCTCTTTTTCATTTCTCTTCCACAAGTACATCCGTGTTTTGTACCTTTGCTAAATATGCATACACTGAATATACATCTACTGGTGATTCCCATCCAGTTATGTCACAAATGTCTTGCCCTGCATGAGACATTTCACTATCAGTAACTTTTTTCTTTTCAGCTGCATGCAAAGCATGTGTCCATACTATAGCCTTTGGACCAACCATCACTTGGCCATGCATTCTATCCAACTATAGACCAAAAGTAGAAGCATCATGTACAGTCACATAAGCATTTCAGACAACCAAGTCTTTCAACAACTTCTGCATACCTCCCTTTCCAAAATTCAAAGCAAGAGGCAATCCCATTTCTTGTGCATGGATCTTACTATCTTTCCAAAATATGAGTTGGCATGCCAATTCCTCCTGTTAGGCATCATAATCATTTCTCTCATGTTGCAAACTATCACACCACATGCATCTTTTTCTTGGCTTAAGGGTTGTTTCTCCCTTTCCTCTTGTCCTTTTTCATCCAATTTTGCAACCTTCAACTGAAGATCCCACATACCTTTGACCAATTCATCTAATACATCTTCCCTAACAGTGGGAACAATAACAAGTACAGCCATAGGGTTAGCCACAGAAGTGGGTGGTTTACTGGATACATCAATTGTTTTGCCCGTAACAATGGGCAAGCTAGAGACATGCAATCTTTCTCTTCTTCTATGTTTTTTCACAAGTGCAGTAACAACTTCCTTGACATGTCTCCACTCTGTTTTAAGATATGTCTCTGTAGTCTAATCCTCTAGCAAATCATCAAGTTTCTCTTGAAGCTCAGGATCTACTGCTTGTTGAAACAATTCAATTTTCTAACTTGCAAGAGTTTGCTATTTTGCAAGATCCAACTACTCAAATCGACTTTCAAATTCTCTTATTAACAATTCTGTAGCCACAAGACCCTTATTGGGTTGTAAAACCCACTCCTAAAAAGTCTTGTGCGTAATTAAATTTGTATCTTGAATGCAAAATTGTTTCCTATGCGTCTTCTTGAAAGTACCCAGTCAGCATCATGCATGTAAAATTCAATAATTCGTGCTTTTAGTTCATGTACAGTGATCCAAACAAAATACTGGCTCCATGCAAGTTGAGCCACTCCAAAGAATTCCATCTTTTGAGCATAGGTATGTATATATGCAGATACATCCTTGACATTGAACAACTTCATCTCATGCTCAACTGGTTGCAGAGCATTCATCACAATAGTCACTATTTGAGCAGAATCCTGCATTACGTGCTGTTGTTGTTGAACCTGCATAAGCATGTTCATATTCTATACTAGCTTTTGCAAAACATAACTAGAAATTGTGCTTGAAGGATCTCCCATCTTGTCTTTCCTTTTGACGACCTTTCACATCCGGTTCACCAATGTCGGAGGGGTTTTAGTTGAAAGGTCGTATCAACTAAGGATCAGAGATAGAAGGAAGTAGAGATATGAGATAGAAGAGAAGGAAACGAATAGACAAGAGGTAAACACAATAAAGACAAAGCACAATGGATTAATGTTAAGCCAATTAGCTACATCCCCAAGGGCTTAATGGAGGACATCATGGTAGAAAGATTCGCAAAGTCAAATATGAATGAATTGTGGCTTGAGGCTGTCACAAAATCCACCATGAGTATTAGTAAAGTTTGATTATTCTATTATATTTGAGAATTTGTCACACCAATGAGGACTCCAAAATGAAAAATATACAAGTATTCCAAAATGCAATTTTATGTCTAGAATGTGAGATAAGCCTCTAATATACACAAAGGATAGATTACTCTTAACACATAATTCCTTCCTCAAATGTGATGCAACTCTTTAACAAACACAATTTAAGAACAAATCATTTGAATGCAATAAGATTATTAAATTTTTGTTGTAAATGGAAATAGTAGTCTCTTACACAACACAACTACAAGCATCACCATTTAAATCCTTTTCTAGAGTGTGATTCAAGTCTCAACACTCCTAACAATAATATTTTTATTACCTAGATGTACTATTGGAGTGTGAGTGCACATCTCAAATAGCAAATATTAGGTATTTTATATGCTTGTATTGTGAGTTAGTGTGAGAACCTCTAATGCAACACAAGTATACAATACCACAAAGTTTAAATCCATTCTTAGAATGTGATGCAAGCCTTTAATAGACATAAAAATGGATGTTTTATAGCTTAGACTTACTATTGGAATGCAAGTGCAAGTCTTGAGTACTAGCAATAGCAAGTCCAAGCAAATTGTATTTTTGTATTATGAAAGAAAGTGCAAGCCTCAAATACAACATAACACAAATGAATAATCCTAATATCCTATTTCTAGAGTGTGAGATATACCTCTAATCCACATATATACAAAGGGAGACTAAAATTCTAAAAATACTTTTAAGGTATGAGGGAGACCCCTAACACAACAAAAGTATTTAAAATAGAAAATTATATATAAATAATATTTTAAAATTAAAATAAAATGATCCCTAAAAATCTACTTATGGACTACTATTAGTTGTGTTGGAGGCAAAGAAGAAAGGGCAAAAACTAGTAAAAGACTTTCAAAATGATTAAAATGTTCTGAAACCTTCATCAACATAATATTAGTGAGTTTGGGAATCTCCCAATTCCCATTTTTTGAATACTAAAAAGATGGCACCCGGATAACATGCCCATATGTTTCTCGAAACCATATGATGTGACCTATCATTGGAAAAAGCACTTGAAAAATGGAATCTATTGAGCTATAGAGTGCTCGATTTGGAGTTATAGTGTTCAGGTTATGACAAATCCAAAGATTTGACCATGTGTCCCAAACTTAAGGGAAATTCCCATATTCTCCAATATGGTGTTCATCTATGTACTTAAATTTTTGTACATAAGCTTTACAATCAAAAGCTTTCGATCACCACTCCAATGAGAGATGATAATGATGATGGTAGTCTTTGTTGAGATGTAGAGAGAAAAGATATGTAAAGACTTGAGAGGGAGAGAAGAGACACACCATGTACACTCCCAAAGCTTATTTCATATTGATCACAATCTACATATTTATAGGTGAGACCTAGTCTAGATAGGGGGTGAGCTTGTTATATTTAGACTTGTTATGTTGAACGTAGTCTTTAGCAAGACTAATAATCACATCGAAGTGGTGTGCTAGAGAGAGGAGGAATGGCCAATATTTGATAGAACTTGTTGAAGTCATAATGACTCTCGAGCCACTAAAGATGTAGCTACGTATTCAGCCATTGTAGTGGAAACAACAACCCAACGTTGTTTCTTGCTAGTCCAAGAAACAAAGAAACCATTGATAAAGAAACAATTTCTAGTTGTAGAACGCATAGATAAGTGAGAGCTTGCCCAATTTACATCTGTATAACTCAAAAATTGAAGTGAACATTTGGAATCAAAGTTTTGGTGGTGCCAATAAAATAACCCAAAATCTTTAGTGCCTTTCAAATACTTCAAAACTCATTTAGCTATAGTCCAATGTTTAAGGCATGGAGAATTAAAATGTTGTTTGATGCAGTAAGTGAGAGTTTTTGGTAGAGCTCACAAGACAAGGAGTACTAGTAGGATGTCTAAAATCCAAACCAAACTTTTGAATAATATCTTCAATGAACTTTGTTTGACGCAGTAATAAAACACCCTTTTCTTGATAGCATTGAATCTAAATACAAAGACTTAAGTGTATGTCTCCAAGATCCACCATGTCAAATGCAGAATATAAAACCTTCATTACTTGTTAAAGAAAGTTGAGATTGTTAGAAACAAGTATGGTATCATCCACATATAGAGCAAGAGTAACAAACCTATCATTGTAGTGCTTGACATGTAAGTTAGGATCTGAAGAACAAGATATAAAACCTTTTTTTGTAAGGAAGAGATCAATCTTTTGATATAAAGCTCATGAAGATTGTTTGAGACCATAGAGTGCTCGATGAAGTTTGCAAGCAACATTTTCCTTATGTTTGACTACAAATCCCTCGAGTTCCTCCATATGTATCTCTTTCTTTAATTCCCCATTAAGAAAATCAGTTTTCACATCCATTTGATGAACCTCCAAATCAAACTCAACAACAAAAACTAACAAGACTTGAATACTAGTAAAAGGAACAATAGGTGAGAAAGTTTCTTGATAATCAACTCCTGCAATTTGTGAAAAACATTTGGAAACTAGCCTTGCTTCGATTTTTTCAAATGTTCCATCTACTTTTGTTTTAGTCTTATAAACCCACTTGCATTTAATAGCAGTACGTCTAGGTGGTAACTCAGTTAGAATCCATGTACCTTTAGAGAGAAGAGATTAATTTTCAGTTTCCATAGCCTCCTGCCATTGTTCCTTTTGTGGGGATGACATGGAATCACTATAGGAGACAAGGTCTTCACAAATATTGAGAGCATTCTCAAGAATATCAACATCAAAACATAATAGGTACCATGTAAATGTTCAATTGGAAGATCAATGTAAACATTAATGTCATGGTCATCATCATCAACAATAATAGGTATAGGATGTGAATCCTAATTTGAAGAGTCAATATTATCTCATGAAGAAGGTTCACCATCATATAGAAAATGAAAAGTAGTGAGTAATTAATTTTTTTCATGAATGTCCTCAAATGACCACGTCCTCCTAGCATCCTCCTAAGACCATGTGTTTCCCATAAGTTGCTCATTGAAAATAGCATTACCACTTGTGCTTACATGCTTGGAGGATGGATCATTAAACTTGTATCCCTTACAAAAATGTGAATATCTAATGAAAATAACTTTCAAACTAGGATGATCAAATTTTCTATGAGTCTCTTTGGGTACATCAATATAAGAAACACATATAAAGGTTCAAAAATATGAAACAAAAGGAGTTTTTCCTATCCAAGTATCAATCAACATTTTACAAGGAGCAGTCCTAGAAAGATGATTTTGCAGAAATACTGCTACTAAGAGTGCTTTAGCCTAGAAATATCAAGATAAGCCAGAATGAATGAGCATACATCACATGGCATTGAGGATAGTCATGTTTTTACATTCAACAATACCATTCTATTGAGGAGAGTAGGGAACCGTATATTCATGATGAACACCCTGATTATTATAATAATCATCAAAATATTTTGAAATGTATTCTCCATCATTATCAGTGCAAAGTTTCTTGATGTGACAACCAATATGAAGTTCGACCACTTTTTGATCTTGCTTCAAAGATAATAAAGCTTCTGATTTGTATCGCAAGATAGAAAAAATGGTGTATCTTGAAAAGTCATGAAATATCGATCTTGAGATTTTGATGGAGAAAAAGATCCACGAATATTAGTGCGAATAAGATCAAGAAAATATCTGGAATGAGTTTGGGTGGAAATGAGAAAGGGTTTGTGAAAATGCTTTCTAAGTGTACAATATTTACAAATACCCATGTGAGGATGAGCTTTGAATTCCATACCTTAAACAAGGTCACACCGATAAAGATTGACAAGCTTACAAAAATTAGAATGATCAAAGCGATGATGCTATAATTTACTGTTAAGATCACTAGGACACTCTATTACGATCTGAATCAAAACGCCTCTTTAAACATAGATGAGTTGGATGATAAGGAGAATAATCACTAGATAAACATGGTTGTTTGTTTGTTATACCATTTTCTTCATCATATTATTTTTCCTAGCAATCATCTGTAGTGTGATCATTTCTACTGCAATAAGAACAGCATATGTTAGGAAACTTGAGACGAGAGAAGTCACCACTATGACGACTCCTACATGTAAAGCATGGAAAGGAATGCCTTTGAGCAAGTAAAGCTTGGTTGATTTGTTCTAACTATGTCCTCTTGTGAAATCATAGCTATTTCTTGATTTGTGTGTTGTCATTCATGTCATTGTGAATATTCAATCAAAGATATACAAGCTTGATCAAAATTGATCCCATCTTTGTTACATAATATGGTAACAATATTATCATAAGTAGGATCCTTTACAGTGTCAAGAAGCTATGTCACTAATTGCTTACGTGGAATGGCATCACTAGCAGAGCCAGTAAGATAATTGATCATGTTCTTAATAATTTGATATGTGTTGCCATAGAAGCTCCGATGTCATATTGTAACTCAGTGAGATGACTACGAACATAAAGTATCTCTGTAATAGTTTTCTTCTCAAAATTTGTAATCAAATACTCCCATATAGCTTGTGAGTTAAAAGATTACATACATCAAGCATAAGAGATTCTTGAAGAGTAGAAATAATATACCGACAAGCTACTTTATCGCCTCTGACTCACTCATTATAAATAGTTTGCCATTCTTCAAAGTTAGCTCCTTCAGTTACAAGGGTATTATCATGAGCCTCATCAATTGGTTGAGGCAGACATTCATAATTACCGAGAACAATATCATGCAAGACATTGCCTTCAAGGATTAGTAGCATGTTTACTTTCCATCCAAGGAATCCTTGTCCTTAAAAGTGAGGGATAGAACGTTGTCCAGAAGGAAATCTGTAGACCATTATAGAATTTGACATATCTAGCTGAGAGAATAAGTACAATATGAGATCATAGAATTTGCACACCATAGACAAAATGATGACAAAAGTACAGCACAACAAGTCGTGCATAGAAGCTATGCTATAAAGAAAGGCGTTTAGTTCAAAAGCATACTCCAAAAGAAAGAGACCCAAGATAGATGAAATGTGGGCAAGAATAAAGCAACCTAGAATAGACAAAACATATGCGAGAATAAACCAACCCAACATAGATGACAAAACATTATCCCTTTACTTTTTGGCCAAGAATAGATGATGATCTTGCAAATTTTGGTAGAAACTCAAGAGTGAGTAATCATGACAAGACATGTGTCGTAGAAGTCTGCATGGAAAGCTATTGTTTTGTTTGTTTTCCTGTTTCGAGTCCAATTTACTTGAACTGATATAACTTTTGACAAAGAACTTCAAATTGAATAGGGATTTGCTAGAAGAAAGCTTGTGAGTCCCACACATCAAAAAAACTATTTTTCTTGGAAAAGACATTCCTTTAAGAGTTTCCTAAATAGAAATTTTTGGGGTGTCCAAGCAAGACATATCTACAATTCAATATATACGCAATCTAAATGATGATCGAGTGAACTTCTTCTATGCTTAAATTGCATAACATAAGATGCTCATAACATACACAATACATCAAATTTAGCATGAAAAGAACATGAATCAAGAATTCGAGAGATACTACATAGATAAACTTCCTGATTGTCTTCTTCAAGGAAATGGTTGTAGTTGAATGTGATAGCTTTGATACCATGCTGAGATGTAGAGAGAGAAGATATATAGAGATGCGAGAGGGAGAGAAGAGACACACTATTATGTAGACTTCCAAAGACTATTTCATATTGATCACAATCTACATATAGATAGGTGAGACTTAGTCTAGATAAGGTGAGCTATATATAGCTCCAACAATCTTTTGTCTGAGTTTTGATGGTACTATGCCTGTGTCATGAGTTACAAGACTTTTATGCTCTTTAATAAATTTTGCGCCTTGAAATGATGTAATGGAAATTAGTAGCGGAATAACCCTTAAAATACACAAGTTAGTGGAGCCACGGAAACATTGCTTTGTCTTTTATAATGAGCCCCCGTTGATATGTGAATGGGAGTCGTTGTTACAGATTTAAATAAAATGCTTAATGATAAGGCTTTAATGGACCTAATCCACATGAATGATGATAATTTTCATGCTCTCACAATAGTTTAAAATGGCAATTTGGACTAATTGAATTAATTGTAAACTAGATTAGAAGGTTGTGCTCAAGCTATGAGGGCATCTCACATCATATTATGAGTTGAAAATCGATACTTAACAATACATGGACTCATTAGGACTACATTGACATAGATTGTAGCATGAGGCAACTAAGGTGGGAACTCCAAGAGCTTTATAGAAGGAGCGATTAAGCTTGGTAACAATGGAGGATGGAGAGGACACAACTATGCTAGACATGACCATACTATTGTATACCTTGGTATGTGGTTTCTTATTTTTCTTCTCCTTTCACAATGAGAGGAAGGATGGCCCTTGCCACTATTCTTCTTTTCCTTCTCATTTGAAGTAACTATAATAGTCATATTCTCTCCATTTAAGAACTACATGAGTAGATGGGTTGCCTTCTTCTCTAGCTTTTCTTCTAAACCATGGATAGAGTTCTCATACTATAGGGTTTGGTTAAGAAGAGTGATATATGTGTGTGTGTGTGTGTGTGTGTGTGTGTGTGTGTGTGTGTGTGTGTGTGTGTGTGTGTGTGTGTGTGTGTGTGTGTGTGTGTGTGTGTGTGTGTGTGTGTGTGTGTGTGTGTGTGTGTGTGTGTGTGTGTGTGTGTGTGTGTGTGTGTGTGTGTGTGTGTGTGTGTGTGTGTGTGTGTGTGTGTGTGTGTGTGCACATATCATGTATATGCATGTGTGTGTGTGTGTGTGCATAAAGTATTACAATGGAAAAGGAATAAAGCTACTTTAGAAGACCAACTCATGAAGGTCTTTGAAGACCATACCATGCTAAAAGTGAGCCTATCAAGCCCTTGAGAATTGGAGACCATTGATTTTTTCCCTTACTTTGAAGAAGATATGAGCTTGAGTGTGTTGTTATAGAGTGGTTTTCCAACCTTGTACCCTCTCTTATGGGTAGTTAAATAAATATTTTACTAACTTGTTCTCAAAGCACAAAGAAGATGAGCAAGATGTTGATGTTGCAACCTCGAGAAGAACACTGTTGAGCTATTTTGTATGACAAAATGAGGTTGTTTTGCATCTTAAAATTGTATAATAAAGGGATAAATTATTGAGGAACTTTGTGAGCCTTCCATGATGATCATGTGATGCAACTTTTCCATGGTACCATGAGACTCATATAAGCTGAGAATTTATGTATTAATCTTGCATTGTGTAAAATGGGTTTCTTTGTGAGTTCATGTGTTGTTGGCATTTGGCTTTGTGGAAGAGGTGCTTAGAGTGGTGCTACTTATCTTGTATATGGCTGTGTAGGGGTTACCTCTTTTTTGGTATCTGTAAAGTCTTGCTAGGGCTTTTGTGAGTGCTTGTGGGCTCTTGGCCTACAAGAAATTGTTATCATTTGATGTTGCTTTGGGTGGTCTTGTGGAGCTCAATTTCAAGTTGTCTATCTCAACTCAATAGAATTCATTTTGCTCGCTTGTGTGCCTATTATTTAGTTTTATAATCAACTTTTTGTTTAGTTCAATGATATAATATGATTGGCTTTTGGTGAGGTCAAAACTCTTACTTATGGAGGTAAGATATTTGGCCTATGGGCTCATGGATAATTGTGATTAGCTATTGCAAGAAGCTGTGATGAAGCTTGCCATATTTCTTGTGATCTTTTTATTATCTTTTGGAGTTTTCTAATCCCTAAGGGTGTCTCCCCTACATGCGATGAACCTATTGTATACCAAGATTTTTTTTATCATTCTAGTAAGGATATATATCATATGCTTGTGTCCTACATAATAACCCTTGAAGACTGATGTAAATGATACCCTTAAAGATAAGAAAGATTGATTGTGTTCGGTTGTCTTGCCTTGTGAGAGTCACTTTAAACATTGAATCTCATGATATCTCATCCCCTGTTACTAGATTTCAAGGGTAATGCCATTTTTGTATCTTGATTGGTTGGGTGGGTGATTAGGCAAAGTTAGCAGTTGTAAGTGTGGTATTGGTACCCTTTTCCCATTATGCTACTATCTTATATGCATGATTTTTATCTTAAAATATTAAAAGAGGGATGGAGATAAGTGACAAAACAACAATAGCAAGAGTCCAATAGCAAATCAGTAATGAGCACTAATGAGCACTCTATTTATGAAGATGAGGTGCCTTTATAAAGACATTACAACTAGTGGTTTTGGCAGGTGCTTTTAGTATCTCCAATCACACCTAAGTAGTTTCCATAGTTAAATGGAGTAGGTGAAAAGTGAGCTCCTATCTACACTTGTTATAGAGAGATTCTCCCTTTATTCATGCACAAAAGTATAGAATAGAACATACTTGTTCTTAATAGCTATCGCCCTTCTACAATCCCCTCAATACATATCATGAGTTTGGATTTAACCCCCCCCCCTCTTAAACTAATGATGTAGACAACTTTATGCATGACCATCTTTTGCAATAGCTCGGTTACCACATTACTTGCAAGGGACATGTGTGTCTCAGAGATGTAAATGGTTCACTAGACTTGCAATTTTAGATAAGTTAAGTTCAGCCAAGGCCTATATATATAAAGTTACAAGGTGTCTATATTTATGAATTGCGAGAATTACAAAAGAGAGTCCATGCTTTCTCAAGTAGTCCTTCATATGTTGAAATATCAAAAGAAGCCTTCTTTCTCTTTTTTTTAAAAAAATTCATGGAAAGGCGTTTGTGGTGGACCCTAACTTTGGCATACCATAGGAAAGCTCAAAGCTCTATTGTGGGGGTTGGTTTAGTGAATCAACAAACTAAGCACCCCAAAAACGTAACCACTTCTTGGTTGTTAGTAACTAACTCATGTATTTAAGCATGGATTGTCTAGAAAAGGAAGGGAGGGAAACATGAGAGTTGAAGCTCTATTTGATGTATCTTTTTCCAATAATTGATATTTGTCAATATAATGTGTGTTGTAGAGCTTTTTGGATAGGAATTTTATACATAGTTATTGGTGGAGAGAGCAAGCATCACTCATCATGTTTGGTAATCCGAGAGATGAAATTATGATTTCTAGCCTAGATTCTTTGTTGCAATCTTACAATGTAGCATTGCAACAACTATCTACTACCAACCAGCAAATTTCTACTAATCAAGCCATTTTATCTTTGTTATCCAATCAAGCTACCTCTTCCTCTTCCTCTTCCTCCTCCTCCTCCTCCTCCTCCTCCTCCTGCAACCCAATATAGGAAGGTTCACCAATTCTACAAGCTATAGACATATTATCTTAGTTAAATCCCTTCAAAAGTGTTGCAGATTATCATCAATGGTGGCAAGAAGGAGAAACGTTCAATGAGGTGCAAATGGTTTTGGAAGGAATTGCATCCACATGGTATATTCAACAACTTGACGATGTAAAAAATAATTGGAATTCTTTCAAGATAGCTTTAGTACCAGATTTTGCTCATGACAATGCAGCAAAAAGTGCTCCCCAACAGCTTTAATGAGTGTGAACAAAAGGAGCATGAAACAATTTCTCAGTTTGCTATGCATTTGAAGGAAACTGTGATGAGATTTTATATAAAAATGATAGAGGACATGAAGTTATTTTTTTAATGGCCTAGACTAACACATGATCATTGTAGAGGGTTAAGTTCAAGGTCTTGAGACTTTTGCATATGATATTTAGATTGCTCAAGGAATTGAAGGAAACCTTCTCAATGAAGAAGGAAGAAGATATTTTCAACAAGAAAAAAAAAGGGCAAGGAATATATTTAGTGAGCGATCCATAGGGTTTGGTCGTTTGAGTATCGCCTTTTAGCATAGCCAAGATGGTAGCTAGGTCAACAGGTGTCGTCATCCAAGTGTCCATCTCTACCCTCACTGCACTAGTTCTATTCCCTAGGAAAATCAACCCATTGCCCCAGTCCTCTATGACACGTGCATTCCTCATCCAAGGTCGGCCTAATAGTATGTCGTAATCCACTCCCTTCATGACAATGAAGTTTACCGAAAATTGCACATCGGCAATCTTTACCGGCCAATTCTTTAAGACCCCAAATGTTCTTACCCTCATTCCGTTTGCTAATGTGACATTAAATCTAGCAGTCTCTACAGGAGGGTTTCCCCATGCCTCTAGGACTGCATGGTTTAGCACACTAACACTGGCGCCTGTGTCTACAATTCCTTTTCGAGTCATGTCTCCTAAGGCTAGGATGGGAAAAACTGCGTGCATTTCAGTGCCTTCCCAAAAAGCATTGATGTGCAAAGACTTAGGATTTGAGTGTAGAGTTAGACTTGGGATCCATGTAACTGCATCATGATCTTGCGGATCAGCACCCGCAAATCCTGTGTGACCCTCGATCAAGTCTTTTAACTCCTGCCACAAGAAATGATTTTGCCTAAGCAGATCCTCCAAGCTTAGAGTTACTGGAGTGGAAAACAAGGTTGTGAGGAGGTTACTGGACCCTTGTCTTCCTCTGAGGCTAGCAGTTCTAGGCCATGCGTTCTGTCTGCCCTGGTAAATTTCCCCCCGGCCTTGCTACTGAGTCGCTCCCAGTGGTGCAGGTATACTCACAGCTTGTGGTTTTGAGGGTGAGACTGGTGTGCTCACACTAGAGAAGTCGTCCATAGGATCTTCCAATATGGATTCAGCATCCTCGAGGTGCTTTTGGGCATCCTTGACCCACTCCTTGACCTTGGCTATAGCCTCGAGTTGTCATTTGGGGTGGGGGTATTCCCCTACCTTGGCACTCCCTAGCTCAGCTGTCTTGGGAGCCGAGGTCTCTGTCTCTGCGTCTGTGACCTTCTTTCCTGTTACTAGCGTAGTCGTTTCCTCGGTTTTAAGGGTTATCTTTGCATCGGTTCTCTTTTTCCGTCTCCTCCGACTTTTCTTCCCCATTAAGGTTGCATCAAGGTTACTTGGCCCTGGCAAGGAGATGCCTGCTTGTTTCGTTTTTGATGAAATGTGGCCTGGGTGGCCGCAAGTCCAGCATGTGACTGGATCCTGGCTGGGCCCTCCAAGGCCTCTGCCTCTTCCTCTTCCTAAAGCCATCATCGGCACTGGCCGATAGTCCATTAGGTTTGGGTTGCCCTCCTCGTCATAGGATATGTACGGATTGACACATGTCTCTTCCTCGGTAGGCTCCTCCACAAAGTGAATAGGAGCATCACTAAATGGGTGAGTTACAAAAGGCCCTGGTGGCCTGGGTATACATGTTGGGTTCATCTCCAGCCTAGGCATGGCAGGTCTTGAGTCAGTCGGGTGCTAGAAGAGCTAACTGAGCTCCCCTGCCAAAGAAATTAGGTGGCCTATTACCTAAGTATGGAGGGTTGTACTGCTACGTGTATGGGAATCTCCTCGGCATTCTGCAATGCACTGCATCATGCCCGAATCTACCACAATTTGAGCATGGCCGAGATCTAGGATCTTGGCACTCAACTGGGAGGTGATTGCCGCTGCAGTATACACATTGTACATGCGATCTCACAGGCTTCCTCACGAGCTCTTGCAATCGTGCAATCTCCATTCTCATCTCTGGCATCCCTTGGTTGTGATCTACACTCTTTCCCTTATCCTGCACGCTAGCAGTTGCTTTTTCCCCCAAAGTGGTTGATCTCTCAGGGTCCCTCTGGCTTGCACTATCTCGGTTGGTAGTCCTCATGCTACGTTCCCTGAGTTGATCATCTACGTGTATTGCCTCCTCGAAGACTCGAGCTAGCACATCTCGTTGTAAGGTGGAGCTACTGGCCAAAGCCTTGTAGAGCTCCTCACTCCAAATCCCGTTCATGAACACTGTAGACACTGCCCTCTCGGTAGGTCGCTCATTGGCAGGGATTCTCTTGTAGAGGCTACGCACCTGAGTGACGTAATCCCTAACATCTTCCTTCTCCCTTTGACTAATATTCATCAACCTAACGATGAGGTTATCCGAATACCCTGCCTCCGAAAACCTCTTGATGAAGAGGCCCTTAAGGTGAGCAAAGTTTGTATGTTTTGCGTCATCCAGACTATAATACCAGGTCCTCCCCTTGTCGCCTAAGCACAGGCCGAAGGCTTGAGCTCGCTGCACAGGGTCAGTAAGACCGTTCGCCTCACATACTTGCTCGAAATGCTCCATGAAGCTGTACGGGTCACTGCTAGGTTCGTATCGAGCTAGTTGTTTTGCTACTATGGGGATTCTAGCCTGCCCTTTAGCCCCTTGCGTGACTCCCAGTCCTGACAGTAGCGTGGTGGCTAGGGCAGCAGCGCTCTGTTCCACGGACGTATTGTCCATGAGTCGCTTTGCTACCAGTTCACTCAATGTCATGTCAGCCTCTGATGTCCGTTCCCTCTCTATGTTCGGTCCGGACTTGGCCGCCCTAGCTAGATCTAGTACTCGTCTAGCCTCATACATATCTACGTCTTGCTGCAGCCTTCTAGCCCTTTGCTCATGGTTGTAGGCAATTATGCCTTCCAGTGCTCTCTTGATAGCTCTTCTCTCTTCTTCCAGGTTAGCTACCACTTCCTCTACAGATATGCCTTGGATCACGGTCCTAGTGAGTAAATTGTAGTCGTGGACCAGTTCCTGGACCGAGGTTGGAAATTCTCCTAAGTCTAATTGGTCTTCCCCTTGTTTGCCTCTTGATCCCGACATTGTTTCTGCTTCCAGATCCACGAGGTTGTCAATGAATCCAATCAGCTCCGGCAGCTTTCACTTCTCTATCTTGTTGCTTCCCGTGACTTCGTGTCTTCTCCAGGTACTACTAGTAGGGCACTCAGGCACCTGTCTAAGTCTTGGGGTCTTCTCCTACTAGTGGGTTCCTTAATGTTATTAGATATCCTGGTGTGTTCCTTGTTATTCGAAAGCAGCTGCGATCCTTATTCACACGTTGTGCTTAGTGCTTTCATGGTGCTTAGTGCAAAAACAGGCTTTTCTCTTTTCTTACTGTCCAGACTTAGTGGGGCACAAGAGTGAAGTGCCGATGCAGAAAGCATTTAATGCAAACTCCACCTTGTTTCAACCCACATTCCCAGCCTAATTTGAGTTCTCAACTTGGTTCCCGGCTATTCTACGATCTTTCTGTGGGTCTGTGCTGCGTTTTCTATTCTGCCCTAAGTTCGATTGGTCTTTGAGGGTCTAATGGTCAAACTGGGTCTTGGGGGTATTCAAGGTTGCGTCCTGGGGGTCAGGTCTGTGGCAGGGCCAACAAAAGATCCTTATCTTTTCCTTCTGGCAGGATGGTCTGATTCTGGGAATCCGACAGAGCTGGTCCGACTCTAGGAGTCAGATGGTCTGATTCTTGCAATCATACAGGTCTGATCCGACTCTAATAGTCGGATGGGGTTGGTTGATTCTGGACTCATCCGACCTTGGTGGTCTGATTTTGGGAATCGTACCAGGAGGGTGGTCCTATTTTCAAAGTGGTCTGATTATGGACTGGTCCGAGTCCGGCTACGATGGTTCGACTATAATGGTCCGACTCTAGTGGGCAGTCTGAGTGCCACCTGGCACGTTTGATCGAGGTGTCCGATTCTGGAAATCAGACAGGGATGGTCCGACTTCCTCAATCAGACGGTCCGATTCTGGGAATCGGATGGTCTGACCCCAGGACTCGGGTGGTCCGATTCTGGGAATCGGACCACTGCGAGTTGGTCCGACTGCATCGGCAGCGGGCGCGATTCTGACGCGTTTGGATCCCTCTTAATGTCTACTACACACAATCACTACAGACTTCCCATATCTGATTAGAGCACTATTGAAAAACAGCAGACTCACCTGGAGCAGCACAAATCGATGGCACCCAAAATCGTGGTAGCGTTTCCTCTTCCTGTGAACCAGAAGCTCTCTCTCTCTCTCTCTCTCTCTCTCTCTCTCTCACAAGGCTAACCAAAGAAATGAGGTTTGTCCTGGCCTCCCAAGCCTCTTAAGGTCCTTTCCCAGCACTGCAAAATCTTACAACCAGTTCCCTTTCCCTGTTTCACCCAGAAACTTGAATCTAGTCCCCTGTTTCCTTGTTTTCAACAGCAGCCAAAACCTCCGTTTTCTCTTTTTTTACCCTAATCTAACCTTAATCTAGTGTAGCCAACATGCAAAACAGAATTATCCAATGCTTCCAACAAACCCAAATACTTACTTGTTTCACGGATTAAACCCTCCTAAATCTCCTAGTTATCTTGAGCACAGGTTCAGGCTGCAAACCCTACTTCTATGCACGATTTGATGCGCGCGGTGCTCAAGGCTCAATTCCGTCTGTCCCGGAAACAGAACCAAAATGGAGGGGAGCTTCAAGCTCTACCCCGAGACCTACGGACCACTTATTGCTCAAGTGTTTCAAACCGAGCGGCCATGGCTACCTCTCACATAGCCGACGCGCAATGCCTACCTTACGAGTGTAGTGAGCTTACCTTGCTGCTCGATCGAGTACCCTCCTCTTTCTTTCACACCGGTAGCTCCATGATCCTTGAGGCAAGCTCAAGCAACCTCAATCCCTCTCCCATGAGCTTCATCCTCCATAGCCACACGCGAGACAAGAGAAGAGAAGAGAGGAGGGGAAGATGAAGAGAGGAGATGGAGAGCTTCTTCTCCAAGATCCCTCACTCTCACACAATCACTCCCTCACTCCCCCACACTCTCTCAATCCCTCTCTCAAGCACAAGCAAGAAGGCAAGAAACAAGAGAAGAAGAAGAAGAAGCTTTGGCCACACACAAGAATGAGCTTCCCATTCACTTTTTAACTTTATATACATGCCCTACTTTTCATGGGCGGTCATCCCTCTTTTTTACATGGCTGGCCATTAGCCTGGCCCATTTCTCATTTCCCACCGTTCTAGTCTATCCTATCCCCAACTAATGCATACAATTTGCACAGGAGTGAGCCTGGCGCTCTCTTACAAGGTTTTGGAAGCGTTTTCGCACTTAATGGTGCGGTTTTTACTCTTTTACTCTCCTTGGACGACTCTGACTTCTTGAGGATCGTGACGTGCGTTTAATTTTTTCCAGGGTCTAGTTGCCAGTTAAGGCGCCTTTTTCTTCTTTTCTTTTTTCCATTTCCCGCTCCTCTATGCTGCGATAAACAGGTTGAATTGTACAAGCAACAATATGTAAAGCTAGAAGAGGGTGCAAAAAGAATACAAGAACAAGATGAAATAAGGATGCATGAAGAGGATGGTGAAAGGATAGAGGAGGAATGATAGGATTTTACTCAGACTACACTACTTATTACTGAGGTTGAGATTAGCCATACCAAGGCCTATGCTAAGATTAATGAGGTTGTGATTAGCCATACAGTGGATGCCTTGAAAAGCATGAAGTTGATGAGATAGAAATTGCAAGTGTGTACTTTGTGAGTGCTTATGAGGAGGCCTATAATGCTCATGTATTACTTGATGTAGTGAATCAAAGAGAGATTGAAGAATTGATGCATGCAGATGGTAAGGAGGACACACTTGTAGTCCATGTGGAGGTTCAAGAGCTAGAGGATATGCATACAGAGAATGATGAATGTGATGCTACAGAGTTTGAGATGTTTCATATCCTTTAAGAGATGAAAGTATGATCTCTTCTTATGCCTTGACAGGAAATTCAAAGGTGCTTCAAGATATTGAATGTCTTGATGCTTTTAGTAACGCTTTTATTGATTTGGATGTGGAAAGTGAGAGTCGACAAGAGTAGCTTTTACTGCCATGGATTAAAAGAGAACAAGAATGTCCTTTGTACATGGGCATATTGCAAGCATGTATATGGAGGTCAAAATTCTCAAGTGTATGAAACCCACACAAGGCCTAAGGATTCACGAGGGGGTGCTTGGTGTGGTACTCTAGATGTAAAGATGTCTATTATTGAGATCTATTTTACATGCGGACATTTGCTTATGTGCATGTTTCGAGAGGAGTTGACTATATGGGTGTTTGACCCACGTGTTTTAATAGGTTTCATATTCGAAGGATGTGAAAATTGGAACGGGGTGGATATCATGTGGATTATCATCCTCCTTGTGAAACCTCCGAATGCATCATATGTTGGGTCAACTACAAGATAATGGGAATAGTACACTAATTAGACTAGAAACATTTTGGTGCTAAATGATGAAGATAGACATTTAGATCTAAGTAATTCTTAGTAAAACCTTAGCTTTATAGGCTAAAGCCATTGCATCCTTTAGGAGGCTATTTTTGGGAACACAAAGAGAATTCATGCATGTAGGAGAAAAGAAAGGCAACTAGATGAAGTGGGTCCCATGCTACATGTTGGTATCCACCACCTCTTGGAAGAACATCGAGCAAGTGTAACCAAATGTGTTGGATATGTGAGCATGGTTGTTGTTATAAGTAAGCAATATCACAACAATGGAAACTTTCTTCTTAACTAAGAATATGAGTCTAGGCATGCCTTGAAAGCAGACGGGTATCTCTCCCTGTGCTGCAAGTCTAGATGCACGAGGTAACACAAAGATATGAACAATGGATATGAAAATATAAATAGCTCCCTCCAACGCTCATCATCCTCCCTTGTGTAGAAAAATAAGTGATTCCATCAATGGATGGAGGGCCATAGCTTAATGTATCATGGTGGGATGCCTTCATTTTAACTAATGGAAAATGGGGGCCGCCTTTGAACGAATTGGAGTCGATGCACACCAAAGAAAAGGAAGGAAAGTCCATATGTCTCAATCCATCAAATCATCCTCCCCTTCATGAACCAAAGTAGGTACTACAACCATGAACAAAGAGCTCTGAAGAGTCTCCCAAGTAGTCATCACTTGATAAATAGCTATTTGAATGAGGGGTGAAATCCACCATATTTGGGCTCTCATTTGCCTATGTCATGCCTCAACATCACCCAGCAAGAGGCTTGAGACCAATGGAGTCAATAACTGCTCATTTCCTACATGATTTGTATGTTGAAACAATAAAAAGGTGGGACTATCACTTGACTGATAGACAATTAATATTATGAATGTGATGAATCCAGATTGGAATACATGATTGCAGTAAAGAATAATATAGTAATTTAAACCCTAGCATCTATGAGAAATGGGACCAAAATAAACAGCCATAGGATCTCTTTATAGTGGGAATTAAAAGTAGATGTCTACGTAACCAAACTTGTTGCAGATCTTTGTGGTAGCCTAGAAAGAGTTTTGTGATTATAGGTATGTTGAGTTTCCTTTAGTGAGCATGGTGAGGTGGACTGCATAGAATCAACAATTGAAGGTACATCACATGCCCGACTAAACCATCTTTGGTGGTTGTGGAAAAATTAATATAAACTATATTGTATTTATGAGAACAAATATTACCTTTTATATGGAGCCTACTCCATGCTAGACACTCTAATGATTTGATGTTTGATTATTTTTTTCCTTGCAACGAGCACATGTATGGGGTGCAACAATGAAAATCTATGGGGCAATCATTGTAAACACGTGGTGGGATTTTTTAGTGTAGGTTGCTACGGTGAATAGTAGGTTTTTCCTTGCCTTTTTTTTTCTGTTGCTCCACTCATACAAGTGGTGTGGTAATGCTAATTGCACATGCCTTGTTAATTGCTGTGATTGTAGTAGAGTGCAAAAATTTCAATGAAGAACAAGGTAGTAATTTAAAGCCTAGCATCTATTAGCAATGGGACCAAAATAAATAGTCACACAATCTCACCTTGATGGGCGTTGAAGCAAATGCATAGGTAACTGGACTTGTTGCAAATCTTTGGGCCAGCTTGATTGGAGTATAGATATATTGAGCTTCCTTTTAGCGAGTGCCCTGAGGTGGACTACATAGAATCAATGATTGAAGGTACATCACATGTTCTACATAGAATCAATGATTGAAGGTACATCACATGCCCTACTAAACCATCTTCACTAGTTGTGGAAAATTTTGCATTAGATGTACTATATTTATGAGAGCAAGTATTACCTTCTTTATGGAACCTACTCCATGATGCTAGACACTAAGATGATTTTATATTTGGTTTGTTTTCTCTTGCAACGATGTACAAGTATATGGTGGACCAATGCAGATCAATGGGGCAGTCTTTACAGACACATGACGATTGCTTAGTGTAGGTTGATGCATCAAGGAGTAGCAAGTTTTGCTTGGACTTTTTTCTTTGTTCCTCCACTGGTACAGGTGGTGTGGCAATGCTAATTACACAAGCCTTGTTAATTTCTATGATTTGAGCACAATGCATAAAGAGAGAGAGAGAGGTTGCAGCAGGCCATGCAACTGTCAGAGAGAAAGGGGCATGAAGGAGAGCATGAAGAACAGGGAGTATGCTAGAAGAAGATACGTTATGGCAACAATCATGGGAGGAAAGTGAAGACAGTTTTTGTTGAGATGACAAGCTCAACACATGCGGACATTGATGATGGACCGCCTGGTTAAATGGGTCCACATGTCTACACTTAGCACATTGGTGATCATTATGACTCTCACATGGCCACTAACTCATTACTTATTATATTTAGGTTGTTACACCTATTTACAGCTGGCATAGTTATAGCGCCAGTGGACTAGTGTAGTCGGTTATGCATTGTTTGACTTAGTAGGCCACTTTCCTTTATGTTGTATCTTATCTATACTTTGTGTACATTATAAAGGGTGTGGAAGAAGAAGAAGAAACCAGCAATAAAATGTTTTGGCCTCCATCTCTCTTCTTGTCTCTTGAGTGAGATTCTCCTTGTGCATTCTGTGTGTGTTCGGCACAGCATCTTGAGCAAGTCCTCCCACCACGCGATTCTTGACATGGTATCAGAGCTGCACCACTGAGAGAGGCTGATTTTGAAGGCTGAATTGAAGGAGAAGAAGCAAGCTTCGAGCAAGCAAGCCACGGGTAAGAAGCTCTCGCATGCTTCCACTCTTTCTCTTGGATAGTGCCTGTGGAGGCATCGGAAGCAGGGCAGAGCAAAAATCTCAGATTGCAGTGAGATTTGGTGTGCACGAAGAGCATTGTGTATTCTGCAAATTAATCCCTTTAGGGCTTATCCAGAGTTATTTTGGGCATTTAAGACCGTTTTAGGCCCCGTTTTAGAGCCGCAAGGTTGCAGACAACAGTTTTAGGGTACACTGTGATTTCGGCTGTTTTAACCGAAAGTGGGTGCGCAGGTTATAGATTGCGAATCTGTAATTCTTGAGGTGTTTGTAGGAAGAAAACATAAGGTCTATCTGCAAACAGGTTGCAGATTGCATGTATTGTTGAGCAGACAGTGAAAAAGGCTATCTGGTGTATTGCTGTGCACTACAGGTCGAGGGTTGCAGAAGATTTGCTTGCTATTTGGTATTAGTTTTGTGATAATGGCAGAGAACAGTGAAAGCCCCATCATTGAGAAGCTCGACAAGAACAACTACCCTTCATGGAAGGTCCGTGTCACGAACTTCCTTATTGGAAACGGCCTCTACGAGTTTATTTCATGTGAAGAAAAGGAGCCGGAGGTGAGTGATCCTCCAACTGCAGAAGAGACAAAGGCATGGAAGGAATGGAATGAAAAAGACAAGAAGGTCATGTATTGGCTGTCTGCATTAATTGGCAATAATATGTTGGGACATATTAGAAATGCAGAGAATTCATATGTAGGTTGACCATACTTGAAAGTATGTTTTCTGTAAATACAAAGACACGAAAGATTCAACTCAAGCAAGAGTTGAATACATTGAAGAAAGGGAAGATTTCTATCAATGAGTATGCACTGAAGGTAAGGAGCATTGCAGATGCATTGGCAGCGATTGATGCAATGCCCAATGATGATGATTTGGTGTCGTCTACCTTGGGTGGACTTAACAATGAAAAGTCTTGGAAGTCTTTTGTAACTTCTGTATATGTCAGAAAGCCATTTCCATATTTCAATGAGTTGGTCTCCCTTATCACTGAAGAGATCAACATGCAGAGTGAGAAATCTAAAAGAAGTGGTGAACAGGTCCAAGTTTTCTACTCCAGTTCAGGAAGGGGACGCGGCAGGTTCTCTTCAAGAGGCCGTGGTAAAGGACGTAGTAGTGACAACCAACAAAACAGATTGAATTAGCAATTTGGAGATATGCAGGTTTCAGGAGGTCGTGGTAACTTTAGAGGCAGGGGGAGCTTTAGAGGAAGAGGTGGATGGCAGAACAGAGGTTCTAACAACTCTGGTATTCTGTGTCACTACTGTGGAAAAACAGGTCATATTGCAACCCAATGTTATGCTAAGAAAGATGATATTCACAGTGGTAAGTTGCAGCAAAGAAACTATGCATCGTCCTCATGATGAATGAAGACAAAAATGAACCTATGTTTGTTATGCAGCATATGCTGAATGCTGTTACAGGAAAGGGAACACATGATGATGTTTGGTATGTTGATTCAGGTGCATCCAATCATATGACCAGCCATGCAGAATGGTTTGGAGAGATGCAAGATTTGGAAAATGTAGGTTATGTGCAGATGGGTGATGATTCATGCCATCTAATTTCACACATTGGAAAAGTTCCCTTGTCCTTGCATGATGGTAAGACAAAGATTCTTTCAGATGTATTACATGTGCCATCTATTACAAAGAACTTGGTGTCAGTCGGTCAAATGGTAGAGCAAGGGTTGCAAGTCAAATTTAATGCAAAGGGCTACTTTGTAGAAGACTTCAATGACAAGTGCACGTTGGTAGTAAAGGGAAGTAGAGTTGGATGTATGTTTACTCTGGATGCTGGAATTCCTACTATGAATGCTGCTATGTATGCTAAAGGAAAAGGTGTTGTTGCAGATATTGAAATTTGGCACAAACGCATTGGACATGCAAATGTACAAAGGCTGAAATTAATGTAGTCCAAAGGGTTGGTTACAGGTTTGCCTACATTTAGAGTTGCAGAATTTCATAAGGTATGCGAAGCATGTCAGTTTGGTAAGCAGGAAAGACAACCCTTTTCACATGATAGAGATGTAAGCAAAAATATCCTTGATGTTATGCATACAGACATTTGGAGGCCTACACAAAATGTATCTCTTGGAGGCAGTTCATACTTTGTCACATTCATTGATGATTGTTCTAAAAAGCTGTGGATATATTTTATGAAGGAAAAGAGTGAAGCGTTTGAGCACTTTAGAACTTTCAAGGCTGCAATTAAGAGAAACAGGCTTGAAAGTAAAGTGCTTGAGGTCAGATGGAGGGGGAGAGTACCTCTCGAATGAGTTTAGTGATTTTCTGAGGTGATGATGATCATGGCACTCATGTGCAGGCTGAAAAGCAAGAATCATGGACTCTTAGTGGACCAGAGACATCATCTGGTAGTCCTTGGTCTGGGAGACTAAGGAGTATCTCTACATCTTCAGGTGCATCTAGTAGCACTACACGTAAAGACAAAGGAAAGAATAAAGGGTCAGATGGCATTGATGCAGTTCTTGATGGAGACTCCAGTGGCTCAGAGAGCTTGGATGATGAGCTTGGTATTCCTTCTGTCGGGACACTAGGTGTACAAAGAGCTCATAGTAATGTAAAGACTCCATTGAGTGATCCAGTGGTATGTAGATCTAGCAGGGTCAAATACCCTGTTAAAAGATTTGGTTTTGAAGGTTATGCAGCTCACCATTATGCTTATATGGTAAAACTAGTTGAGGATGTTGAGCCCACATGTTTTGAGGAGGCTGTTGGTCATGCTCATTGGGATGCAACAATGGATGAGGAGATGGCTGTATTAGAGGCCAATAAGACTTGGGATATAGTATCATTGCCGAAGGGCAAAAAAGCTATTGAATGTAAGTGGGTTTATAAGATTAAGCACAATGCAGATGGTTCTATCAGTAGGTACAAAGCTAGGCTGGTTGCAAAAGGCTATGCCTAGACATATGGCATAGATTATGAAGAAACCTTCAGTCCAGTTGCTAGGATGGAAACTGTCAGATGTGTGATTGCTTTGGCAGCAGCCAAAGGTTGGAGGTTGTAGCAAATGGATGTGAAGAATGCCTTCTTGCATGGTGATTTGCAAGAAGAAGTGTATATAGATCAACCAGCAGGTTATGAAGATTTAGAACATCCCACGTATGTGTGCAAGTTGAAGAAGGCGCTCTATGGGCTCAAGCAAGAACCTAGAGCATGGTCTGACAAGATTAGAGAGTATCTTGTCAATATTGGCTTTTATGTTTCTGATGATGATCACTCACTTTATGTGAGAAAGGGAGATGCAGGTTTGGTCATCATTGTCATCTATGTGGATGACTTAATTATTACAGGTGATAGTGATAGTGGGAATGTTGAAGTCAATGACTTTTTGAAGAAGAAGTTTGAGATGAAGGATTTAGGTGAGCTAAGGTACTTCCTTGGCATTGAGGTGATCAGAGGTGATGATGGTATATGGCTATCCCAAAGACAGTATGGCTTGGATATGTTGTCCAAGTATGGTATGACAGCATGCAAACCACTTTCAGTCCCGTTGGAGCAGAATGTAAAGTTGAGTGCTGATGTTGGGGATGAGATAGAAGACCCTACTATGTTCAGGAGGATAGTGGGGAGTTTGATCTACATGACCATTACAAGGCCAGACTTGAGCTATGTTGTTGGTCTTGTGAGTCAGTTTATGCAAGTACCTAGAAAGCCACATTTGGATGCAGTCAGACGCATATTGAGATATGTGAAGTCCACATTACATTATGGACTTTTCTATGAGGCAGGTACAAATGTACAGGTGTTTGGATACACAGATGCAGATTGGGCTGGTAGTATGTCTGATAGAAGATCTACCAGTGGATACATGTTCTCTCTTGGTAGTGCAGCAGTTACTTGGAGCAACAAAAAGCAACCTACAATTGCTTTGTTGAGTACAGAGGCTGAGTATAGAGGTGCTACTATTGCAGCATGTGAGGTAGTATGGCTACAAAAGTTATTGGCTGATTGAGATGTGCAGGTGGAAGGTCCAGTTCTCATTTATTGTGACAACATGAGCAGTATACAGTTGGCTAGAAACCCTGTGTTCCATGCTAGGACAAAACATATTGAGGTACACTACCACTTTGTGAGAGAGAAGGTACTAGCAGGTGAGATTGACTTGGTGTATGTCAACACATAGAATCAGATAGCTAACATCTTCACGAAGGCATTGAGTATAGAGAAGCTTCAAAAGTTTCGAAGCTCACTTGGAGTTGCAGAGATAAAGTTGAGCTTGAGGGGGAGTGTTGAGATGATAAGCTCAACACATGCCGACATTGATGATGGACCGCCTGGTTAAATGGGTCCACATGTCTACACTTAGCACATCGGTGGTCATTATGACTCTCACATGGCCATTGACTCATTACTTATTATATTCAGGTTGTTACACCTATTTACAGCTGGCATAGTTATAGCGCCAGTCGACTAGTGTAGTTGGTTATGCATTGTTTGACTTAGTAGGCTACTTTCCTTTATGTTGTATCTTATCTATACTTTGTGTACATTGTAAAGGGTATGGAAGAAGAATAAGAAACCAAGAAGAAAATGTTTTGGCCTCCATCTCTCTTCTTGTCTCTTGAGTGAGCTTCTCCTTGTGCATTGTGTTCGGCGCAGCATCTTGAGCAAGTCCCCCCACCATGCGATTCTTGACAGTTTTGAATAGCTTTTGGACTGCCTTGGCAGTAGAAGGATGATTACATGATTACATGCCAATCCTAATTATTTCCACCAATTGAATGACTATCACAAAGAACTAGTAGGGAAACTAAATAATAGGGATGATGAAACATTTCCTAGTTAGAGAAACTAGGGAATCCCTAATTTCTCTAACTTATGTGAATTTTTAAGTAGAAAATTATATGCCAAATTTTCAACTAGGAAATTATATAGAGATTGCCTTGGGGGGATCACCTTATAGGATAGTTTAAAAACTTATTTTTTTAATTGTGTATCATTTTTTATATCCCTTTTGTGAATTTTGGAGGAAATAGTTATATCTTTTTTATAAATTCAAAATTCAAAGAGTGTAATTTCATGGCTCTTTTTATATAAATCAAATTAAAAGCATGATGTTGAAATACTTTAACCATGGAAATAGTTATATATTTTTTATAAATTCAAAATTCAAAGAGTGTAATTTCACGGCTCTTTTTATATAAATCAAATTAAAAGCATGATGTTGAAATACTTTAACCATGGAAATAGTTATATATTTTTTATAAATTCAAAATTCAAAGAGTGTAATTTCACGGCTCTTTTTATATAAATCAAATTAAAAGCATGATGTTGAAATACTTTAACCATGGAGTTTTATTTATGATCTAAGATGAAAATTTTATCTCTCCAATAGAACTTGTGTGTGATAATGATTGACGAAGAAGGATGTTGAATATAACAGACAAAAATATGCCATAAATGGCAACATATCGCTAGACTACATAAAATACTCAAATAAACATCATAATGGTCTTAATCAAATGTCTAAAATACCTAGAAATGTCAAGTATGAATTAGACTCACACGAGCTAATCAGATTGCTAACATCCTCTCTTATATCATGGGCAATTTGATATAATAGAATCATATAATGATAATGACTCATCATAGTCTATACAATAAAGACCACCAAAATAGGACCATGGATATCCAAGTAGTGGGTGATGAATCTAAGTGTCAATGTTGAATGTCTAGTACAAGATTATCCCATCAAAAATGCCTCTAAACACACGTGACCATAGATTCCTTGCCTTTGGTTAAGATCACCAAAGCGTCACCTCATATGAGCATGAACTAGGAGCTAATAGTGCCGTGTCAAATAATAGCTTATCATGAACTTGGATTTCAATCTTAACTCTAAGATTTCAAAACTTGTTAGATTTCAATTGGTGTGTTAGGGATGCTCCTTTCTAGAACTTGTGTATTTGTGTATCTGTATAGATGAGGCGTACTTACCCCATCTCACCACATGCTTACACATCCTCTCTTGCATTGGAGAGTCATAGGGATGATCGTATCACTAGTATTGGAAAGAAAGAGGAGATGCCAAGTCCTTTTTGGGGTCTAAAGAAGATGGCCATGTCTGTTTCTTGGCCTTGACCTTGTCCATGATTCAAGTTAGAGTGTCTGAGAAAGATGATGATTGAGTAGAGGAGTTAGGATCTTGCTTCATCTTCATCTCTGCCTTCCTCGAAGCCTCTACCTCTTTGTAATCCTTGTGCAAATGTCCCTTTTTATCACAATGATAATACATGGCTAGGCCTTCAACTTTTTATGCATGTCACCCCCCTCTAATGCTATAAACGCCTCATATATGGGATGCTCTAAATCTTCACAAACTGTCACTTGCTCCATATACACCTCTTCTTACAACTCATTATGCAAGAATGCATTCTTGACATCCAGTTGCTACAAATTCCAATCTTTGGGTGCTATCAAGGAAATCACACATCTTGTCATGCTAGCAACTGGAGTGAATGTCTGTTCATAATATATATTATATGTCTGAGCATAACCTTTTGCAATCAGTCTAACATTATACAACACAATATTAGTGAGTTTGGGAATATCCCAATTCCCATTTTTGGATACTAAAAAGGTGACACCCGGATAACATGTCCATAAGTTTCTCAAAACCATATGATGTGACCTATCATTGGAAAGCACTTGAAAAATGGAATCTATTGAGCTATAGAGCGCTCGATTTGGAGTTATAATGTTCAAGTTATGACAAATCCAAAGATTTGACCACATGTCCCAAACTTATGGAAAATTCCCATATTCCCCAATATGGTGTTATACCTACTAACATAACTATTTATATTATGCTTGATTTTGTAAATCTACTTATAGAAAATAACTTTCTTGCCCTCAAGCAATGGTACCAAATTCCAAGTCTTATTGGCTTCTAATGCAACCATCTCATTCATTGCTACATCCTAATAAGCATGACCAATAGCATCCTCAAAGAAAGTGGGTTCAACATTCTCAACCAACTTTATCATATAAGCATAATGGTGAGTTGCATAACCTTTAAAACCAAATCATTGAATAGGGTATCTTACCCTGCTAGACTTGTGTACCATAGGATCATGTGCTCTGTGTACACCTGGTGTCCTGACTGAAGGAATACCAAGCTCATCATCCAAGATATCTGAATCATATTGGAATCTCTATTAGATCCCAAATGACTAGTAGATGCATCATTACCATCCAACACTTTCTTATTCCCTTTGTCTTTACTTGTAATACTTGTAGATGCACCTGAAGATGTGGGGCTACTCAGTCTCCCAAACCAAGGGTTAATTGTAGATGTAGTACTAGATGATATTTTTGGTCTACTAAGACTATGATTTTCACTTTTTATTTTGCACATAACTATTATGATTGTCATAATCATCCAATGTATCAGCACTAGATTCATATCAACAGCTTATCACATTAAAAAAGTGTCCCTACTCACTCTAAACTCACCTATGATGACTGGATTATAACAACAATACCCTTTCTACTCTAAAGAGTATCTAATAAAAATACATTTTTCAGCCTTTTGATAAAGTTTCTTTTGTAGCTCATTTGATACGATGTCATGAACATATGCAATACAACCAAACACTTTTAGGTGTGACACATTGAACTTTTTGCTGATAAAGCATTCTTCAAGGCTTATCCCATGAATTATACCTATGGAAGTTATTCATAATATAGATATGAATATGAATAGCTTCATATCAAAAATATTTTGGCATATTCTTTTCAACCATCAATGTTTGTGCAACTTTTGCAATATGTTTATTTTTTCTTTCTACAATCCCATTTTGTTGTGGGATATATTTGCGAGTAAATGGTCTCTTTATCCCGTGAGACCTCAAGAAGCCATTGAACTCATTAGAGAGATAATATTCTCTTCTTTCTGACCTCAAGTACTTAAATTTCAAGTATGTTTCTATTTCAATAGCAGCCTTGAATGTTTTGGAGCGCTCAAATACATCACTTTTTTTCTTCATGAAATATAGTCATAGCTTTCTTGAAAAATAATCAATAAATAAGATAAAGTATTTGTTGCCACCAAGAGATATATTTTTTGTAGGCCCTAAAATATGTGTATTTACAACATCAAGTATATTTCTACTCATATCTCTATCATGAGAAAAAGGTTGTCTTTTCTGATACCAAACTGATATAATTTATACACTTTATGAATTTTTATAACTTTGAAAACAAGAAACCTTGTAATTAGTCCTTTAAACTACATTAATTTCAACTGTTACACAATTGTATGTCCAATATATTTGTGCTATATTTTAATGTATACAACCACTTCTTTGCTTTAAGTATATGTAGCGACATTCATACTAGGATTTCTACATTCTAAAGTGAACATTGATGAACTCTACTTCCTTTTGCCATCAACCTGCACTTATCATTAATGTATTCTACCAAACAACCTTTTTCATTAAATCAAACCTACAACTCTTGCTTTATCTTTTGGCCAACAGACACAATTCTTTGTGATTGATGGCACATGTAATGCATTTGACAGACTCTTTGTTTGGCCATCATGCAAGGATAAATGATTTTTTTCAATGTGTAAAATTGGTTGGCATGAATCATTACCCATCCACACAACCTAGATTTTTTAAATCCTTTATCTTTCCAAACCATTGAGCATGACTTGTCATATGATTAAAGTCACCTAACTAACAAATCATATATCATCATGTGTCCCGTTTCTTGGAACAATATTCATCATATACTACAAAACAAACAGACGCTCATGTTGGTCTTCATTTTGTCATTAGAGGATGATGTATAGTTTTCTTATTGTAATTTACCACTCCTGCTGATATCATTCTTTTTAGCATAACATTGGGCTGCAAAATTACTTGTTTTACTATAATAGTGACAAACAATACCAGAATTGTCAAAGCCTCTATTTTATTATTCGCCTCTTCCTCTAGAGCTCCCCCTGTCTCTAAAGTTTTCATGGCCTCTTGAAACATTCATTTCACAAAATTTCTCATTTAACTTTTTTTGCTAGTTATCACCAATACGTCCATACCACAATCTCTTGAAGAGGATCTACCACATTTCCTTTCTAAACTTGAGTAAAATCCTTGAACCTATTTACAACTTCTCTCAGATAATTCACCCCACATATTGATCCCTTTGGTGATCATGAGAGAGACCAACCCATCAAAAATCTCAAAATGGATTTCATATATATATATATATAAAAATAGTAAAGAATTTCTGAGCCTTCTCACTATTAAGGCCATCCAAAGTACATAAAACCAAATCATCATCATCAAGCATTGTATCAATCATTGCCAAAGCATCTACAACACTCATCACCTTCAAAATATACTCATTAATATACATTTTTTCTTTCTTCAAAGTATTCAACTCTTGTTTGAGTTTAATTTTCCATGCCTTCCTATTTATTGAAAACATATTCGTTAAAATGGTCCAAGCTGCATGTGAAGTTTTTGCATTTTTGATATATCCCAATATAATATTATCAATGAATATAGATAGCCAATACGTCACCGTTTTCTCCTTTGCATTCTATTCTTTCTATGCTTTTAATTCATTTGCAGTCATAAGGTTACTCAACTCTGGCTCTTTTTTTTACTTGAAACGAACTCGTAAAGGCTCTTTCCAATAGGGAAGTTCGTCACACAAAACTTCCATGATGGATAATTGTTCTTATCCGGCTTCTCAATGATTGGATTTCCATTGTTATTTATCATTATCACAAGATTGATACAAAACAGAAAGCAAATCTTCTACAACCTTTCACAACAAGTGCACATCAATACACTATTAAGTAGCCTTTCTAATTGACTATTGAATAGTAGATTGAGTATGCAACCTGTTTGTAGATAAAACTTGTGTTTGATTCTTGGCAAACACCTTAAAACTTACAAATTTGAAATCTATAACCTATGTATCCATTTTTTATCGACATAGCTAAAATTGCAATATATCCTGAAACTATTATTTTGAACCTTGTGGATCTAAAATGAGGCCCGAAATGGCCTCAAATGGCCAACAAAAGTAGGATGACTATCTTGCAAAATATACAATACTTTGTTTCACACAAAATCGCATAGCAATCTAAGATTTTTGCTATGTATTGCTTCCATGTCTCCACATACACTATCTAAGAGAGTGTGTGTAAGAATGGGAGAGCTTCTTACTCCTCATTGGCTTGCTTGAATCCTTACTTCTTCTCCTCCACTTTAGCCTTCAAAACTAGCCTCTCTCAGTGGTAATGCTCTAATATCATGACAAGAATCATGCCATAGGGGAAGTTTTTGGAGTTGATGTGCCAAACACAAACCATACACATAAGGAGAAGCTCGCCCAAGAACGCAAGAAGAGAGATGGAGGCAAGAACGTTTTTTTTTTCTTATTCTTCCACACATAATACAATGTATACAAAGTATAAATAAGATAAAACATTTAAAAAAAGTCACATACTAAGTTAAAGAGTATATAACTAACTATACTAATAGACTAGTGCTATAACTATGTTATAAAAGCAGGTGCAACAAACTAAATATAATAAATGACAAGTCACTGACAATGTGAGGATCATAATAACCATCAAAGTGCTAAGTGTAGATGTGCATAAGAGTCTCCTTTAGCATTGCATTAATCAATGCATCTCTACCTTTAACATCAACCTACATAAGTAGAAAACATAGCAACATCCTGAATCAAAATCTCTACATCTTCACATTTCTCCAACATACATTTGATTCTACAATTATAGTAGCATTGACTTACACATCAGATAGTTTAAAGAATCCCGAGAAAAAATCTATGCAATATCAGTAATATTTGACTTTATTTCTAGTTTTGCATTATACTTTGCAACTTTAGCATGCAACAATGGAATCTCAAATAGTTCAATAGACAAATCACGATTTTGCATACAAATCTTAGCTCTTTGGACACACTTACATTCTCCCTAGACTTTAAGACCGTACATGTAGTCATCCTAGGATATACCATACATATGTGGAATCTCCTAAACTTGTTTCTTAAACACCGCTTTCATCAACATATTCAAAACATTCAATCCTACAATCCTCTTAGATATCATATTGTTGCATCCTTTTATCAAAAAATTTGACATAGCTACATACATCCTGTCCATTAAATAGGCCCGCTTCCTCAATAATCATTTGAAGTGCTTCCATTGCCAAATCCTCTATCCTCTCAGGTTCTTAATTAGTAATTTCGTATTCCTGCATATATATGACTTGATATGGTAAATAGCCAAGTCATCGGTATATTTTGGCATACAAAACAATTCCAATCTCTAATTCCACCTAGATCATAAGGCATTGATAATTCATGACATCCCTCATTCATATAGCCTTTCATGGCTAAACCCATGAACTCACTAGATCCTCTGAGATCAAAGGGTAAACCAAAATACTAGTGTAATATCCTATATCTTTGAGTCTATGCATGGTTGGAGCATCCATCTGCACATTGGTGTATTCATCCAAAGCGTATATTTCTTTCATACCTTCAACTCTGATAGCATCATCCATCTTTTGCACATTAGCATCAATATGATCCATCATCACATCCCCATTAAGAATGTTAGATCTGTCAACCATAGCACTTATAATAGTCTCCTCTAGCATTACATCTATCAATGCATCTCCATCTTGAGCATCAATCTGCATAGTAAAAACATAGCAAAATCATGAATCAAAACCTCTACATAATCACAACCCTCCAACACTATGTCTGATTCTATAATTATAGGAAATATGTTCATAAGTATAGCATCCACCTTCATGTTAGATAGTAAAAAATCATCCTTAGAAAGAATATCTACATCATCAGTAATCTCTAGCTTTGTATCGGTATCTGCATTATCCTACATCACTTCAACGTCTAGAAGTGGAATCTCAAATAGTTCAATAGATAAATCAAGATTTTCCATACAAAATCTTAGCTTTTTGGGCACATTTACGTTCTTTTCAATATTTTTGAGCATGCTTGTAGTCATCCCAAGTTATACCATACATATGTCATATCTTCTAAACTTGTTCCTTTAACCCGCTCTTGCATGGAATTTGTGCGGGGATTCGTGAAAGTCACTCGCCGCAAGAACGCTTTGTGATGGGAGAACTAAACGTAAAATAATTATCCAAAAGAATTTTAGTTTGAGAAAATAAATTCTTTGATTAAAGATATAGACAAAATACAAAATCAAAAGACTCTCGGATATGATTAAAAGACATCAGCTCGATATGGAACTTGTTTCTTTTAAGCAAGCAAAGGTTCACTAGCCAATTAGACGACAAGGTTGTTCTTGGGTTACAACAATATTTGGTAGCAAGCAATATTCAGGAGCACCATGAAATGGCTCAATGTAATTTACTAAATTTATAGTGAGGCTTCTGAGCCTTGATTGTGTAGTGAATTGATGTGACCTTGTCAAGTTTGTAGTACCCTTTCACATCAATTGTGGCTTTTTGGGCATTGTTTACGAATATCTACACTCCCTTCACACCAATGCCTTAACTGTCTACAACTTGGCCACCAATAGAGATCCCAATTACTTGAAATGGCTCAGTGATAACAACATTGTCATGACCAACAGCTACTTCAATGGAAGTAGGTGAAACATCAAAGACTGTAATTTCTCCCTTGTAATAAGGCACAAGCTTGTACTGTCCACAAGGCAATGAACTGAAAATAAACTTCCCATTTGCATTTGATACGGCACATCACAAGGCTTTCTCATCAAACGGTGAATCCTCAAGGCCTTCAGGACATACATGCTGCTTTAATGCTGTACAATGTGTCCTAGCAAGAAAATATGCTTTGAAATAGAACTTCGTGCTCAATCATTTGTGATTTGAAGAGGACATGCAAAATTGAATCCATGCTATGCAACCAATCGAATGATGATCCACACAAAATTTATGAATGGAATGAAGAAAATGTGCCTAGCCTATCCACATGTGCTCGTGCGTCATGCAAAAATGCAAATAAAAACACACACACAACAAAAAATAAATTCCTAATGACGTTTAATGGTTTCAAATTCTTGGTGAAAAACTCCACCCTCATGTTCGCAGTGGTGGATGCGCAGCGTCACGACACTGCTTTCATCAATGCATTCTAAACATTCAATCCTATAATCCTCTAGGACATCAAACTATTGCATCCTTTCTTCAAAATCTTTGATATGGTTACATATGTCCTATCCATTAAATAGACTCACTTCCTCTACAATCAGTTGAATTGCTTCCACTGCCAAATTCTCCGTCTACTCAGGCTTTTGTTCAGTAATTTCCTATTCTCGCATATCTATGACTAGATACAGTAACTGTATTTGTTCTACCTCAATAAATATTTGAACTACTCATACCCTACAATCCATATCCAAATCTTCATGCATAACTACATGTACATACTTTTCTACTAACTTCATCTACTCCCTACTCCATTCCTCTTAAAGTCCTTGTCAGCTTCATGATTCATACAGTCCCCATTCTACAACCTTGTCATGGCATCTCATATTGGACTCAACATCGATATATTGAAAGGACATGCACTGGTAGATATACACTTCTCTTGTTTTCACATATTTCTTTCTAAGGTTCCTTGATCATCATAAAATGCCATTGTTGAATGATAGCTATGATAACAAGGAGCTTTCAACTCCTTATGGTTGTAGGGAGGAGCCATAGACTACACTAAAGGAGTTCAATGATGGCGGTGCTAGCTCTCATGATAAGGATTTTGTACTTTTCATGAGGAGAGAGTAGGACTTGCAACAATGTTGCCTTTGCTCGATTGTCTTCTTAAGCATGGAAGCATGGAGAGAGACGCGGCTTGTTGGTGCCTTCTTAGAGTCAAATTTATAAATCCAATGGAGTATAGCTAAAAGGCAACCTTGTAGTCGAAGAAGATCACCATCGAGGTAGGCCACAAGCTAACATGAGGTTCAGATGATTGAGTGTGGAAAGAGCCCCTTGATAGGACTTCTTAAGGCTTGTTTGTCTTAAGTTGATCACTATGCCAAGCATAATTGCAATTCCATATGTGTTTTCTTACAAACATGCCTTACAAGCCAAAATGCCAACGTGTAACATGTTGTGTTGCTGTAGCCCAACACTTTGCATGCCACCCTTCTTTAGATTTAGCTCTGATCATGCCGATTGATTAGGATAATCAGCACATATCTAGCCGTCCAGAAATACGTACGGACGAACATATTAGAATAATTTTTAAAAAATACACAAACAAGCATTCGAATGCATACACCGACACTCATTTGGACGGGTTGCATGTAATATAATGTACCTAAGGTTAAAGCTCTCTCTTTTTAAGCTCAAAAAACGGTGGGTGGATCGATGGCCGTGCCGGCCGGGTAGGGTAATTTTTCTTCTTTTCTTTTGCTTTATTATCTTTATTATTTATTTTTAGTTTCTTTCTTTCTTTCTTGCGGCGGTTGGTTGTTTTTGTTCCGTTCGTTGTTGTTAAGGTTTTAAGCTCAAAAAACGGTGGGTGGATCGATGGCCGTGCCGGGCGGGTAGGGTAATTTTTCTTCTTTTCTTTTGCTTTATTATCTTTATTATTTATTTTTAGTTTCTTTCTTTCTTTGTTGCGGCGGTTGGTTGTTTTTGTTCCGTTCGTTGTTGTTAAGGTTTTAAGGTGGTAAGGTCAGGGGGGCCGTCCCAAGCCCTCCCTGGAGCATCTCTCGTCCACGCGCCTTACCCCCCGCCGAGAGACAGCGCTCTCGGACGACGGGTGGCATGGAGATGGAGAGAGAGCTCACTCGGCCCGGCCATCGTCTCTGGCCGTTGCATCGTATCCCCACCGACTCGAGGTCTGCAACAAGGAGAGCCCACCGGGGACAGATGAAGTGGGAGCCGCCCCTCTCCGCACACTTTATAAGCAAAGCTCGGATTACGCGCCGTTGCATGTGGGATACGCGGGATGCAACAATGTTCAAGGATAAGACATCATATCATCCCACGTAACGAACGCAATAAGCCTCTCTCTCTCTCTCTCTCTCTCTCTCAAAAGGTGAAGACATGCCCTTTCTCCATTGCCTTGTAGCACTACCCTATCAATGTCTTTTGTACACATCCTAACATCTTAGTGTGGCCTCCCTCTAAATGTGATGTAGGTTTTAGCCCGTGTGTAGCCAACTTTCGATTAGCCACACAAAAGGGGTGTCACTGAGACTTACACTTGTTGGAAATAACTCCTACATGAAGTGGTCCATGTTTTCGCACCAATGGAGGGTTTTCTTGAACATGGAGAAGGCCCTCGGGGCTGACCAACACATGGCACAAATTGAGGGGCACATTGCATGATGCTCTAGCTCATGCTTCGTTGCCTTGAATTTAAAAACATGTGCAAAATTAGAGCTAATTTTTTATACTCATCTCACCTTAACTCAAAGTAGTGTGAATTCTTATACCTAATAGCTTCCAATGCATTTCTACAACGAACTATGACAAAATCTTCTTTACTTTGAAGCCACAATAGGCCTTCAACCTCCAACTTGTGCTATGGAACATGGGGAATTAGAAGTTTTTCTTGTTGATGAACAAGATAGACAAGGCCATAGCAGGCAATGATATAGCCAAACTGCTGATTAAGTCAGTGTAGACTCATTGGAAGACATCAAGGTCATGAGTGGACTTGCACAAATGCTTGGCTCCTATACACTTTTCCAATAACTTAATTCACTCCCTACTACATTCTTCTTAAAGTCCTTGTCACGTTCATGATTCATATAGTCCCCATTTTGAAACCTTGTCACGGCGTCTCATATTGGATTCAACATTGATATTGAAAGGATGTGTACTGACCAGTAAGAGATTCAAGGAAGAGAAGGAAGACTGGTAGAATTAGATGAACAAGGAGAGACATTTTGAATATTATTCACTATATTATGAAAAACCCGGATTACAATCCTTGTCAAGAGATTTGCATCCAAATCACAAATTCATATGAGAATATCCTAGATGTTAGCACTCTAATTCATCCAAGGACTTCCCTGGATTAGGAGTAGTCAATGCTAACCCCGAACTATGCTTAGCCCTTAACTTCATTTGAGCATAAAATTATTCAAGAGTGATCAAAACTAAGCCCTTTTTTTGTTACCCTTGATCAAGTCACTTCAAAATGCGAAGCATGTTTTCTGACATGAAATAGAACCCGCCTACTTCCTTCATTGTTTTCTTACCATTGTAAAGCACTGATCCACACATAAACAAAGTTAAGATGGAAAGTGATAGCTACATCAATATCATTGCTCCACATCTCCAATGCATGCAAATTAAGTGTAGCTTCCTTTTCCTCTTAGGGTATATATATGCTTCTCTTATTGTCACTTATTTCTTTCTAAGGTTCCTTGATCATCATAAAAATGCCCTTGTTGAATGATTACTATGATAACAAGGAGCTTTCAACTCCTTATGGTTATAGGGAGGAGCATAGACTACACTAAAGGCATTCATGGCAGTGCTAGCTCTCATGATAAGGATTTTGTACTTTTCATGAGGAGAGTAGGACTTGCAATAATGTTGCCTTTACTCGATTGTCTTCTTAAGCATAGAAGCATGGAGAGAGACTCGGCTTATTGGTGCCTTCTTGGAGTCAAATTTATAAATCTAGTGGAGTAAGCTTAAAGGCAACCTTGTAGTCAGAGAAGATCACCATCAAGGTAGACCACAAACTATCATGAGGTTTAGATGATTGAGTGTAGAAAGAGCCTCTTGATAGGACTTCTTAAGGCTTTTTTGTCTTAGGCTGATCACTATGCTAAGCATAATTGGAATTCCATTTGTTTTTTCTTACAAACATGCCTTACAAGCCAAAATGCCAACCTGTTACATGTTGTGTTTCTATAACCCAACACTTTGCATGCCACCCTTCTTTAGATTTAGCTCTGATCATGTCGATTGATTAGGATAATTAGCATATGTATCATCAACACTTGAATTTGCACTAGATATTAGACCAGAATTTATTAATTTCCACATCACTATAGTCCCCTTACGAATTGTCATGAAGGTGACATCCCTTTTGAATTACCATGACACTCATTGTCCAAATAGATCCACACTAAAGAATACTATTGTCTGGTGATCATCTTCAACACAGTCAAAGTTAGAAGCAACTCCAAAAGATGAAGATTGTCACCAAGCACCTCTAGATTTAGAGAGTGGTACAATCCAAAGTATTTGCCATGATATACACATTGAATTCAATACAAGAACTAGTGAAACATTGATAAAGGCCTGGTAGACCGTCAAACTTCAAAGTCTTCTTGTAGACAACTAAGAGTCCAATGAATTGGCACTCCCCTCCTTTCATTGCAGTCTTGGCCCCCTTAACAAGGTGAGTTCTAACATAGTCTAGGGAATACACAAAAATGAAAGTAGAAGGAGAGATGCACTAGCCGCTCTTTCCCATAATAACATTGTTTGACTCCCCTTCATGAAGATCCTCCTTTATCCAAAAGTCATGTTGCACTACAACCCTCCTTTATGTTCTTGAAAGAATGCAAGGAAAATCCCTATTTTTCCCACAAAGCATACAAGTAGATGTAAAATACATGTTTTACTCTTTCCCTTTATTCTTCTACAAGTCATGCATCATTTGCCAATTAACCATATTTCAATGAAGGTTAAGTTATTTCCCATCCTTTTCTATGTTATCATTCACCATGCTTATGGCCATTGAGCTTATGCTCATTGGATTATGCATGGAGGTGTTCTCAAGAAAGCTAGGAGCTACCCTTTTCATATATTTTTATCCCTGACCATTCCTTCTTTTTCTCCAAAAATGCAAAGATACTCCAAAACAATGCTAAAAGCATGTACTCAGTAGTGGTACACAATGCCACCTGTTTCACCATAAAAAACATTGGTCCCTTCATGCATGAGCCCTTACTCACCTAACTTAGATTTTCTATACAATCAATCTCAAGAGGCAAACCAAATATATGAATAGTGCCGTTGACTTCATCCACTCAAAATATCTAACTCGTGTCCTTCCACTTAGGGTTTTCACGAGTGCATGCATAGCATCACATCAACAACGGTAGCTAGTAGCTAGTATTTCTTTCTCTCATATCCCTCATAGTTGGAATCATACTCCTATGGTTGATTGAATTGAGGACGAGTTCTCCCTCTTCACCAAGCACAATCGTGAGGAATGTAGCAACTAGGAGGCATGTGTTTGTTTGTGTTAGATACCTCATAGTTGGAATCATGCTCATATGGTTGATTGAGCATACATTTGTTTTTTATTGGTAATTTCTCTTTACCAAAAGGTTTTTGGTTCATTTTAATTTATGTCATCAATAACTTTGTTAAGATAGGTGCTTTCAATTTGGGGGCACAAGAAAAATGAAACCACTTATGCAAAAGAGATGCATGCATTTGTTTTAAGTAAGAATGCATGAAGTTACAAGCAATGGCACTCTTGTATTGATGGTGTAGCCTTAATATTTAGGTAGTGCATGAAGTTAAAAGCAAATATTTGGATTCGATGATCATTTTTTAATTGTCTTTTTTAGGCATCCGTTATTGTGTTTCTCGCTTGGAAAAGAAAGATTACTTACATCAAGCATAGGTGATTCTTGAAGAGCAAAAATAATATACCAACGAGTTACTTTATCGCGTGTGATCCACTCGTTATAAATAGTTTTAAGTTCTTCAAAGATAGATCCTTCAATTGCAAGGGTATTATCATGAGCCTAGTCAATTGGTTGAGGCAAACATTCATAATTACCAAGAACAATATCATGCAAGTCATTGCCTTCAAGGATTAGCAGCGTGTTTACTTTCCATCCAAGGAATCCTTGTCCTTGAAAGTGAGGGATAGAACATTGTCCAGAAGGAAATGAGTTAACCATTATAGAATTTGACATATCTAGCTAAGAGAATAAGTGCAATATGAGATCACAAAATATACACACCATAGTTGAAACAATGACAAAAGTACAACACAACAAGTCGTACACAAAAAACTATGTTGTAAAGAAAGACATTTAGTTCAAAAAGCATACTCCAAAAGAAAGAGACCCAAGATAGATGAAATGTGGGCAAGAATAAAGCAACCCATAATAGAAAAAACCTGTGCAAGAATAAACTGGCCCAACATAGATGAGAAAACATTACCGCTTTACTTTTTGGCCAAGAATAGATGATGGTCTAGAAAATTTTGGTAGAAACTCAAGAGTGAGTAATCATGACGAAACTTGTGTCATAGAAGTCTGCATGAAAATCTATTGTTTTATTTATTTCTTGTTTCAAGTCCAATTTACTTGAACTGATATAACTTTTGACACAGAACTCCAAATTAAGTAGGGATTTGCTAAAAGAAAGCTTGTGAGTCCTAACACATCAAAAAAACTATTTTTCTTGAGAAATGCATTCCCAAATAGAAACTTTTAGGGTGTCCAAGCAAGGCATATCTACAATTCAATATATATGCAATCTAAAGACCTAGTCTAGATAGGGTGAGCTATATATAGTTTTGACAATCTTTTGTCTGAATTTTGATGGTACTATGTCTATGTCATGAGTTACAAGACACTTATGTCTGAGTTTTGATGGTACTATGTCTATGTCATGAGTTATAAGACATTCATGCTCTCATGATAGCCTAAAATGGTAACTTGTACCAATAGAACTAATTGTAAACTGGCTTAGGAGGTTGGGCTCAAGCTATGATAGCATGTCACATTATATTATGAGTTGAAAATTGATACTTAACAATACATGGACTGATTAGGACTACATCCATGTAGATTGTAGCATGTGACAACTAAGGTGGGAAACTCCAAGAGTTTTATAGAAAGAGTCATTAAGCTTGGTAACAATGGAGGATGGAGAGAACACAACTATGTTAGACATGACCATACTATTGTATATCTTGATATGTGGTTTCTTATTTTTATTCTCCTTCCACAATGAAAGGAAGCATGGCTGTGGACACTATTCTTCTTTTCCTTCCCATTTGAAGTAAACATAATGGCCATATTCTCTCCATTTATAAGAACTACATGAGTAGATGGGTTGCCTTCTTCTCCTTTTATTCTAAACCATGGAGAGCTTTCTTGATCATCTAAAGTAGATTTCTCATACTATAGGGTTTGGTTAAGAAGAGTGATGTGTGTGTGTGTGTGTGTGTGTGTGTGTGTGTGTGTGTGTGTGTGTGTGTGTGTGTGTGTGTGTGAAGTATTGTAATGGAAAAGGAATAAAGCTACTTTAGAAGACCAACTCATGAAGGTCTTTGAAGACCATACCATGCTCAAAATGAACCTATCAACCCCTTGAGCATTGGAGGCCATTGATTTACTTTGAAGAAGATATGAGCTTGAGTGTGTTGTTATAGAGTGTTTTTCCAACCTTTCACCCTCTCTTATGGGTAGTTAAAGAAATATTTTGGTTCGAAGAAGTTGAGTAAGAAGTTGATGTTGCAACCTCAAGAAGAAGATTGTTGAGCTATTTGTATGACCAAATGAGGTTGTTTTGCATCTCAAAATTAAATAATAAAGGCATAAGTTATTGAGGAACTTGGTAAGGCTTCTGTGATGATCATGTGATGCAACATTTCCATGGCGCCATGAGACTCATATAAGCTGAGAATTTATGTATTAATCTTGCATTGTGCAAAATGGGTTTCTTTGCGAGTTCATGCATGTTGTTGGAATTTGGCTTTGTGGAAGAGGTGCTTAGAGTGGTGCTACTTATCTTGTATATGGTCCTATAGGGGTTATCTCTTTTTTGGTCCTATAGGGGTTATCTCTTTTTTGGTGTCTTTAAAGTTTTGTGTAATATCCCCACCTCGCATAGAGGGGTTATCTCTTTTTTGGTATCTTTAAAGTCTTGTGTAATATCCCCACCCCGCATAGGAATCCCCCCTCTAAAAACAAATAAAAATTATTGAAATTCCCCCTGTCATTGCGGAACAGGTGGCAGGGGGAGGAAGAAGGAGACGATGGTGACAAGAGGGATGATGTGGAAGAAGAAGAAGTAGATGACTAGAGGAGGAAGACAATGACGGCATGGAGGAAGAAGGAGATGACACCAGGGAATACGTGCAAGATGACGTGAAGTAGGAGTGGAAGTTGACGTCGATGAAGGAGAAGAAGGCGATGATGTCGAGGGGGAGGCCACATGGCCTACCAACCCTCCCCCTTGGGCATATCGAGCCCTCACGGTCACCTGGAGGGGCTAAGAAGCCCCACGGCCATATGGATGGTGACAAGTGGTGGGCACCACCACCTCCTCCCCACTTCCCCTTCGTTATAAACCCCCCCCCCCCAATGGAAAGAAAGAAGGGCCTCGATGCTAAATGGCACTACATAGAGAGAGAGAGAGAGAGAGAGAGAGAGATCAATGCAGTATACTTTGATAACCTCATTGTTAAGCTGATGAATGTCATCCAAAAAGACAAAGAGGATATTTGAGACTACATCACACATGTAAGGAGCCTCTAGAAGAGGATACCTCTAACGGAGCAACCCAATGAGAGAGCCATCTTGTCGACCATATTCATTAATGGGATTTGCAATGAAGAACTCTATAAGTCCCTAGTGAGAAACTCAAACATGAAAGGGATGTGCTTGCAAGAGTCTTTGTGGAGGCCATATGGATAGAAGACTTACTCTGGGAGAGAACCTCTTGAGCTGCACAGCAAGGTAGTAATGCCAAAAGAGCTACAACAACTAGTGAATGAGAAGTCACCAATGAACAAGAAAAAGGAAAGAGTTGACTAGAACCAAGCTATAGGAAACCTAAAATCAGAGCTATGGCCAAGCTACAAGAATCAATACAAAGGTCAGTGTGACCTTGCACACAATGTGTGCAGTGTGGGAAAAACCACCTACCATCTTAATATCCCAATCATAGATCAAGATCTTGTGCCAATTATAGAAGATTCAATCATGATGCCATGCATTGTCAATTGCCAAAATGATTGCCCTACCAACTACCTTACACTCAATCATACTATCTAGTAGTTAGGCAACCATACTTTAGAAGGGGATTCCCATTGGCTCTCCCTACACCTAGCAATTCAAAGCCAGTCACCCTGATAATAGATATCAACCCAACAAGAATCCCTAGACCATTAAGACCTATCGTGACCCATCTATCTAGTGATGCTTTGGCACTTACCCTTTCCCTCTTATTCGCAAGCTTAACCTCCCCCAATCATGATAGAAGAGAGTCACCCTAGCATGCCATCTCTCTAACAAGAGAGAGAGAGAGAGAGAGAGAGAGAGAGAGAGAGAGAGAGAGAGAGAGAGAGAGAGAGAGAGAGAGACACACACACACAGACTCATAAGCTGAAAGTACAGCCCCAAAATAAAGGGTGACACATACTAATGGTAATCCCGCATCTAACAATGGAGTCACCGGTCAGGGCATTACCATTAGTACAAATATAATGTTGAGTATGGATAATTCATCTCCGAATACCTAGGTACTAATTGCCATCTCTGCTATTCATTGAGACATAGGCATGTGCATGAATTCATTTTAACAAGTAGCTTGAATTTATTTTTCAATAGTTAATGAACTCATAGGGGGATGGTAGGATAATTCTTTTCGCGTTAGGTTCTCGATAACCATCAATGACCTTGCATAGATTTATGCATATGGTGCATTGAGGTTTGCACAAATACTTGTACCCAAATACAATCATGGCATCCCAGTGCTATGCGACAAAATCATACGTAGTATGAAAAGCATATAAGTTTACCTTGAGGGTTACGCACATAGACAGTACATGCATGGGAAAGATTATTTGAAACATACATCAATGGTACATGAAATGATCTTTCATTAAAAGTCTTGTATCTATCCTATGAAGGTTTCACATAAAATAATGGTTAAGGAGTTTACCTTGTGCTACCAAACCATGAGTTGATTACAACTCGCACAATAATTCGGGAATTATTTTACATTGGAAGATAGTCTTGCATCATTACAAATTTGTCTCGCATTCTTTGCCTTACGAGAAAGGAAGATAAAGTCGAGTTAAAATTTTGCATAGTATCGCTCTTTGATCCCAAGGGGGAGAGCAAATATGCAACGAAAAGGTTATCGCGACTATTCTTGTAATGTTTGGGAAAGAATACCATTGTTTTTGTTGAATTGTTGTTTGAATGATTATTCGAAGTGCCTGTGATTGATGGTAAATTCATGGCGGGGGTCTATGATGACAAATTGCCATGGTGATAAAGGAATGTTCTCTTGGAAAATTATATAAGGGTTGACTACCTTGATTGTGCTTGATTCTTAAATGATTTAATTAAGGAAAGGTTCTTTGCACGGGTGGATCACCTCCAAGATCGCACTCTGGATCAACCCGAAAAGTGCACCACTCGATTCACGACTTGAAGGTCGAGTGATGAAAAGGCCAACCACGGGAATAATGTTTTCACTCTTAGGCAGCTTGCGGGTCAAGTGGAGCTCTGGACACCCCTTGCCAAGTCCAAAACAGAGTTGAGGACCTCCGTGGCCCCAACATTTGTGTGGCATTGGAAGATCCTATTCGAGATAAAGGATGGAAATTGTGGTGCCATGTGATTTGGACTAGTTACTTCTGTAGAAGTGACATGTAAATTCTCATATATGGGAAGGGAGCAAATATTAACTTGAAGATAAATTAAGGAACTTGTTTGCCAAAAGGATTGGTTGCTCTATATTCAAGTCTCTACTATAAATTATGCAAACAAACCTTGATTATTAAAATGATTAATTAAGGAATATGGTTTTAAATGTCACACATAAATGTGATAGGACATAATTAAATAACTAAAGAATGCCTATTGAGGGAAGTGGGTGGACGGAACCCTTGATGCGTCCATTCTACAATAGGGTGGTCTGAGAGAACTGGGAGGCTTCTCACCAGGTTTTATCGACATTCGATCCTTAGGAATTGTTAGATTAGAACCCCAATTCATACTGTTTTAGGGGACCGGAATGGGACTATGCCCTATCGGCAAAGAGATTGAGTGGCACATCCCTCTTGTTTCCCATTCTCTTTGAACCAAGTGTGGCATGGGTCTACTTCGACTTGGTATCTCTACATAAACTAGGATGTTCAAGACCACCCGACGCTAGAATGTTGTTAGGAGACCTTGACCACTAGGGACTCAAATGTTAGGTCGATGCCAGTGGGTGTCAAGATTGTGGGAGAGAAGGAAGGAGTCTCACTTGTAGCTTTCTTGCTTGCACAATGGGGGAATACACACAAGGGTGGAGGCTGAAAACAGTTTTTTTCTCTTCTTAGTTGTGTAAGCCAAAAGAACTCTATATATGGGTCTCAAACCAAAGACAACTAACTAAGGTGGCATACTAACTGAGCCACGAACTAGAGTAGATAAGGATAGCTATCATGTAGCTATTATTCATGGGCGGTGTACCAACCGCATCTGCAACTGACACGTCGGTGACATAAATGCACAACGGTCACCCTGGCATATCACGAGTGGAGCTCCATATCTCAACAGTGGGTTCGTCGGCCATGAACATTCCGTTGTGAGGTAGACTCAAGAAACCCTAGGTGACAAACCCCATTAAATTCCATGGGAGTGCCGGGCAGCATCGCTTAGATTCCTCTCTCAATGGACCGCTAAAAATGTGCCTTGATATCCGATAGGCAGGCATGTCACATCTTGTTAGGGCTTTTGTGAGGGGTTGTGGGCTCTTGGTTGTAAAAATTACATGGTGCAGCAAATAGAATCTGAGAAAGAGATAGAGATAGAGAGTACACAATAGATAAGAGGAGAATTAGAAAATTTATTTACCTCCAAACAACTGATACAAAGATGTCTCTGTCCACCTGTGCACTTCCCTTATGAAGCTTAGATGGCGATCTAGACAGAAGATAGGTGAAGAGCTTAAGGCTAGTTGGAACAACTCTGACTGGGTGAAAGATAGGTGATCGATGGCTGTGAAGGGATTTAGCTTTTATAGACCGCGAAGGCAATTAGGTCGGCATGACCAACCTACCATATGAGTCTCCAATAGTCGGCCATGGAATATTTCCTTTACCATCGGACCAAGGGCGCTGCCCTCAGACCCCCGCCAGGGGGGCTGCTGGCCCCCCTAGGGCCCCCTTTAACTCCCTTACCCTGCAACTCGATGCAGTGTGCCTCGAGTTGCTACCAGCTTAACTACTTAGTCCAACCCAAAGATTAGACCCACAATGGTCACCTTTTTTCCATCCGGTCACATAGACCTCATCTGATATACAAGTCAAGACTCAACCAATATCCGGGCTCACATTTGGCTTCTCCTCATAATGGGGGCCTTACAACTTTGAGCACCATAGATCATTGGTCACACCTTATGAGGGTGGGGCATTGAGCATATCTAACACCCCCCCTCAATGTCCACCCATAGGTGAACTATCTCCTCGGCCCAATGCCTAGTCTCTAAAGATAAACTTAAAGCAGATCCTTCGTAAGTGCCTTGGTGAAGATATCCACTCGATTCTCTTCTGTTGGACAGTAGACCGGTTCCATTATCCCATCCTCCATCAAATCACACACATAGTGATACTGGATCTCTATATGTTTGGTGCATGCATGAAACACTAGATTTTTGGCAATGGCGATGCAACTCTGATTGTCACATCTCAGCATAGTTGGTTCTTCATCCTACACTCCCATATGTCATAGGATCCTTCTCAACCATATTGCTTCACATGCAGCAAAACAAGCTGCCTTGTGCTCTGCTTCGGTAGAAGACAATGCCACTGTTGGCTGCTAATCCAAGAGAAATTTCCTGAACCCAAAGAGAAACAATAACCAAAAATTGACTTCCTAGAATCACTATCTCCTACCCAATCTGAGTCACAATTCCTCACAAGAGAAGTTCCAGAGTATGTGATACCATGGTCAAGAGTTTTCTTCAAGCATTTGAGCACCCGCATCTCAGCCTTCCAATGACTCTCATGAGATTTGTTTGAGAACCTGCTCAAAACACCAACAACAAAACTGATATCTAGTCTGGTGTTATACAAGTACATCAGACTATCGACCATCCTCTTGTACCTCCCAATGTCTGCCAGTGATGATGTATCCTCACGGATAACTTTGCATTCACCTCCATAGGTGTAGCTATCTCCTTGCACTCGGTCATGCCAAATGCCTTCAAGATCTCCCATGCATACTTCTTCTGAGAGATGAAGATCTTTCCTGGCTCTTGCTAGACTTCAATTCCCAAACAATGGTGCAGCAAGCCCAAGTCTGTCGCTTCAATCTCAGAACTCGAAGCCTTTCGAGTTTGGTTGATCATACTTTCATAGTCACCTATAATAAGAAGGTCGTCCACATATAGGACAATCACTACAGACTTTTCACCATCCCTGTAAATATACAAGTTAGCATCTGAGGCACATCTTTTGAAGTTTAAGCTTTAAAACAACTTATCTATTTGCTGGTACCATGCTCTGGGGGCTTGTTTCAGCCCATACAATGCCTTCTTTAGCTTATACACTTTGTTCTCATAATGGGGGGCCTCAAACCCTAGTGGTTGAGCCACGTACACCTCCTCCTTGAGGTCACCATTTAAGAATGTTGACTTAACATCCATTTGGTAAACTGGCCACTGCTTGTGGGCGGCCACTGCAAGTACTATGCAAATAGTGGTGATTCTGGAAGTTGGGGCAAATGACTCTTGAAAATCAAACCCTTCAACTTGTGAAAATCCTTGTGCAACCAGTCTAGCTTTGTACTTTTCTAAGGTACCATCAGCCTTGTACTTTACCTTCGAGAGCCACTTGCTGCCAATAACCTTCTACTTTACTAGCCGATCCACTAGCTCCCAAGTGTCATTCTTCATTATGCTGTCATACTCAACTTGCATAACTGACTTCCATGTTGGATCTGCAAGTGCTTCTTCTAAGTCAATTGGCTCCTTTACTTCTTTCATAATCTTAGCCATCAAGGCTAGATTGACTATGTGAGCAGAAGCCCTCCTTTGCTCCTATATTCTCTGAGACCTCCTTGTTCCGCCGGGCCTTCTCCTCAACAGATATGGGCATAGGATTATTGTGGTCATAGAGCTGCTTCACCCAACACGGAAATGGCTTTTCAGGTTGGGTGATGTCATGTTGGTAAACTTTTTCCTCATTATTTGAAGATGATGCTTCCTCCTCCTTAAGGATAGGGACATCTCTCGAGACAAATTCATAGTGGACTACTTCGCTTGATGATAAAGTGGAAGAACTTGCCTTCTCCTCCTCCACAGTATGTAGCTGCTCCTTGAACACCACATCATGGCTCGCAATGATATTCTTTGCCTCTTGGTCATATAATTTGTAAGCCTTCTGCTATCACTATAACCCAAGAAGATACATTTTCTGCTTTTTGGTTGTAACTTGTTTCTCTTCTCATCTGGAATATGTGCATAACATTCACATCCAAAAATTCTGAAGTGTGAGACACATGGTTTCTTACCAGTGTAAGCCTCATGAGGTGTTTTTTCCTTGAGAGCCTTTGTGTAGCTCTGATTTAAAATGTAGACTGTAGTATTAACAGCTTCAGCCCAAAAATGGTTAGGCAATCCCTTGCCCTTTAGCATGCATCTTGCCATCTCCACAATGGTATGATTCATGCATTCCACAACACCATTCTGCTGAGGTGTGTGAGGCATCGTCAATTGACGCTTGATCCCTTTGCTCTTGCAAAAGTCTTCAAACTCCTTTGAGTTGAACTCACCACCACCATCTGTTCTAAATTTCTTCACACTTTTCCTTGTTTCATTCTCAACAAGTTTTAGCCATTCTTTAAACTTACCAAAAGCTTGAGCCTTATCATGAAGGAAGTACACCCATATCTTCCTACTGTAGTTGTCGACAATCAACATAAAATAAGAAGATAACCCCAAGGCCCGTGTAGGCACCTTTCCGCACAAGTCAACATGCACCAACTCTAGAGAAGCCTGTGCTCTATTCTTGCTTTCTTGTGGAAATGCCTTTCTCTATTGCTTGCCCATCATACAAGCTTCACATGGTTTCTTCAATTCAGTCATTGCAGGTAGGTGAGTAGCCATACCTTGATTGTGCATCTCCTTCAACACTGCAAATCCAATGTGTCCAAACCTTTCATGCCAAAGCTTACTTGTGCCCACTCCAACGGTGGCTGTAAGAGCACTTAGCTCATACAGGTTGTTCCTTCTTTCTCCTTTGCCAACAACTTTGCCAACAACCTTTCTTGTTGGTCATGTGACGGGAGGCCCCACTATCCAACACCCATGAGTCAGTGGTACATTCTTCTTGCGTTGACGAGCATACCTCCTCAATGGTCACCATGAACAACTCCAACCTTGCTTCAGTCGTATTGGCTGTCTCTTTCCCTTTACTTTTAAGGGTACCATTATTTTCATCTTCCTTCTTGACACGACAATCTACGACTGCATGTCTTTTCTTCTTGCAATAGAAGCACTCTCCTTGAAACTTCTTCTTATAGCCCTTCTTCTTTTTGTCACCATCATTTTTGGTGGAGGAACCACATTTGCCTTTTGCATTTGCAGAGAATGCAGCATCTCCATTGTTGCTTCCTTCTCAGGCTTTTAGCCTCAACTCCTCCTCTAGCAATAATGTACAAAACTCCTCAAAACTCAAAGCTTGAGGTCTCACCTGAGTATTAAGGGCAGTTACTAGTCCATTAAACTTTTGTGGATAAATCTGAAGACACCTCCGAGCTAGCTCCTCACTAGTCTTTTGTATCCCAGCACCAGCCATCTGGTTGCGCAAATTCTTAATCCGGGTGATGAATGCTTCGGCTGTCTCTCCTTCAGCAAACTTCTCTACTGCTAGTTGATTCTCCAAGTTTTGAACCCTAATTTGGTTTCGCGTTTCATACTCACTCCTTGGTACTTTCCAAGCCTATGATGCTTTGGTTGCATGCTGAATCAAAGTTAGAACAGCTTGTAACTAAGGCACACAATTCATCTACATTCCTTGGTTTCCAAGCTCGTAGCAGATCTACATTCGGAGGAATCATGATAATAGGATTTTATGGGTCGGGGGTAGGCTGTGGTTCTACATCAGCCCCCAACATAGTCTCCAAAAGCTCATAAGAATCAAGGATAGTTGTAATTTTGAACTTCCACAAGGTATAGTTTGTACCATCTAACTTGCTTGCGTTGAAGGTTGGTGGACGAATCCTTAGTGTTTGAATAGCTGGTATAGCAGCAACACCTCCTGTACCACTTCTAGAAGATGACATTGTTCCTCTTTGCTGTTGAAGCCTTTGCCTCTTGCGCACTCTTCGATCCCTAGAGCCCCCTGGGCTCTGATACCATATAAAAATTACACGGCACAGCGAACAAAAAACTGAGAAAGAGATAGAGATAGAGAGTACACAACAGATAAGAGGAGAATTAGAAAATTTCTTTAGCTCCAAACAACTGATACAGAGATGGCTTTGTCCACCCGTGCGCTTCCACTATGAAGCTTAGATGGTGGTCTAGACAGAAGATAGGTGAAGAGCTTAAGGCTAGATGGAACAACTTTAACTGGGTGAAAGATAGATGATCGATGGTTGTGAAGGGGTTTAGCTTTTATAGCCCACGAAGGCGGTTAGGTTGGCATGACCGACCTACCATATGAGCCTCCACTAGTCGACCAGGGAATATTCTAGGGAATATTCCCTTTAATGTTAGGCCGAGGGTGGTGCCCTTGTACCCCGCCAGGGGGGATCCCCCCAGCCAAGGGCCTCTTCTGTGGCCCTCGGACCCCAAACTAGGGGCCCCTTTTAACTCCCTTACCTCGCAACTCAATGCAATGTGCCTTGAATTGCTACCAGCTTAACTACTCAGTCCAACCCAAAGATTAGACCCACAATGGTCACCTTTTTGCTAGTTCGGTCACATAGACCTCATCTGATATACAAGTCAGGACTCAACCAATATCCGGGCTCACATTTGGCTTCTCCTCATAATGGGGGACCTTAAAATTTTGAGCACCATGGATCATTGGTTCTCACCTTATGAGGGTGGGGCATTGAGCATATATAACATTGGTCTACTAGAAATTGTTATCATTTAATGTTGCTTTGGATGGTCTTATGGATCTCAATTTCATATTCTCTATCTCAATTTGATGTTGCTTTGGATGGTCTTATGGATCTCAATTTCATATTCTCTATCTCAAATCAATAGAAGTCATTTTGGTGGCTTGTGTGCCAATTATTTAGTTTTATAATAAGCTTTTGTGTTTATTTCAATGACAGAAATGTGATTGGATTTTGGTGAGGTCAAAACTCTTACTTATGGAGGTAACAAAATTGGTCTATGGGCTCATGGATAATTGTGATTAGTTATTGCAAGAAGTTGTGATGAAGCTTGCCATATTTCTTGTGATTTGTTTATGATATTTTGGGGCTTTATAATCCCTAAGGGTGTCTCCCCTACACAAGATGCACCTATTGTATACTAAGAATTTTCTTATCATTCTAGTAAGGATATATATCATATGCTTGAAGTCAAGTGGGGTAACACATGCAAATATCATTTTTTTTGTCTTTCTAACACTCACCCATAGCGAGAGTCGAGTTGATAAACGGAAATCCCAAGTGGTATCATGCATGTTCGACACGTGGTTGAGATATTTTAGTTTTGAGACACGCGCTTCATGCAGGAAGAGGAAAAAATGTATTCTCATTTCTGATTTTGAGTCCTCGAGTGGAATTTTACATGGCAAGGGGCATGTTTGCCATTTAGCAATTGAGGGGAAGCAAGGGGCAACTTGAAAATTAAGGGGGGGGAAAAATGTGAGTAGCTCTTTTTGGGCAAAAAGAGAAGAGAAGTGTTCGACACAATACAACATAACGAGCGTAAGAGAGAGAGAGAGAGAGAGAGAGAGAGAGAGAGAGAGAGAGAGAGAGAGAGAGAGAGAGAGAGAGAGAGAGAGAGAGAGAGAGAGAGAGAGAGAGAGGGGGGGGAGAAGAAGAATCTTGGAGGCTGAAGAAGGGAGAAATCTGAAGCTTAGAAGAAGAAGGACAAATTGTCTGAAGAAAGAGACCATGAAGTTGAAGTTATTGGAGCTGAGAAGTAGGATGGCAAAGCTGCAGAAGTCAATGGGCTAATGCAAGTTCTCAATTCTCAGATGACAGTAATAAGAGTCTCCTTTTTGTCTTGTTTTCTTCTACTGCTTTGTGGGGCAGAGAGTTTGCATATCAATTCTGGTGTATGGATATGAGTGAAAGATAGCAAGGAATATATATTATGGTTGAATGTTGAATGCACGAGCTCAAGTTATTGGAAAATCTGAAAGGATTTGCAGCCAAGAAGATAATGGATTAGAGCTTGTAAAGTTCAAAGCTCCTGCGACTCTTCATCAATGCAAGATTGTGCTTTTGGAACAAAGAAGTTGTGTTTGCTGCATAAAGCATGTAGAAATTTATGATTGCAGACTGTGCAGAGTTGTTTCAGGGAAGCAGATCAAGGAATTGGACTCTGATTTGTTCTGAAGAATTGTGGATTGAAAAGAGAGCTACAACTTTCCTTTTTAAAGCTTCGGGATCTGAGGTCTGGTTAGAAAGTTATGATCTGTTCTGTGTGTAATGCTCTATGAAGCAGTTTCTATGCTTTATGAGGCAATTTCCATGCTTTATGAGGAAACATGTGAATTCAACAGCTTCTACAACACCGACTTGGTTTCCAGTGGAATTCATCATGCTTATCCATTGATATATCAATGCAAAATTGGTTTTGATGCAATAATGGAATGTCTATAGCTGTGAAATGCTTGTAGCAATTGAATGGGTATGAAAATTTGCCATATAAAGCTTTGATTCCCTGAGTATTTGGTTTGTACTTATGTGTGCTTTGAAGGAAGAATGACAGAGAGGTTCTACAACTGATTTTGTACTACTTGAAGCGATCATGCTTTGTGGAGCAGTTTGCTGCGTGGGATTGCTATCTCTAAAAAATAGGAGTTGTGTGAATCTGAAAGCTCTTGTTGTCAAAGTCTATGCCATGGTTGTTTCTGCATCAGATCTTCTTTAAAAGTGGTAAAATATGAGCTTGAAATTTTGAACTGTTTAAGTGTTGAGTTGAAGTCTTAGTAAGGAGAAAGTGATTAGGAATTTTTGATCATGTGTTCAATGGAGTCGTCTCGTGGTTTTGTTGAGGGAAGATCCTCGATCTTTATCCTGTGGTGTTATCTTGGGGGTTGTTAGAGGCCAACTACCCAATTCACCTACCATAGATTGGTGCCCCCACTGAGGATCTCCCATGTTGAAGATCTCTTGTTGATCTTATCAGTTGGGAACTGTAAGGTTTGGAAACCAACCTGTACACAAACTCAAGCATGGCGGCTTTTGGATATGAACCCTTCTTTGGTACTAAAAATGAGGATGCTAATCAGTTTATCAACAAATTGGAGTGGATGGCTTACCAAGATCGAAGAGACACTGATGCAGATAAGCTTCGAATGATCAGCATGCTACTTGAAGGTTCTGCAAGATTATGGTGGAACTCACTGAATGAAGAGACAAGGGTGAATTGGAATGAAGTCAAAAATGAGTTCCTTACAAAGTTTGCAACTAAGAAAACTCCTGAAAGTTTATGGAAATCTTTGGAGAAGATGTTTCACAGGGAGAAAATGAGGAAGTGTCTAAATTTGCAGCGAGATTTGAAGCAAAGTGGATAGAAGTTGCACAGAGTATGGAGAAACCTCCCATGATGTTCTTGAAAAAGGACAAGTTTATTTCATTGCTCAAACCTAAAATTAGAGAAAAAATTATGATCAAAGACCTTGATACATATGAAGATGCAGTCAAAATAGCCAAGGAAAAGCAAAGGAAAATAGAATTGAGGCCGGATCAATCAAGAGGTATTGCTGTGCATACATTTTTACGGCCTCATCAAGCTGACAATGTTGTAGGAAATGCAGGATAGCAAGCTGTAAATCTTCATGGGACATTTGAAAGAGCGGAGAATAGGACTCAACAAGGTCATAGGAAACCTGATGATGATGTGATTATAAAATTGCAAGAACAGTTGGAAAATCTGAATTTAAATATGAGCCTATTGCAGGCAAGGCAACCTCAAATGTAAGCTAGATTTAGAGGACCAAGGAATATATGGGAAAACTTTGAATGCTTTGATTGCAGGGAGAGAGGCCATATTGCTCATGATTGCCCTTATCCAAGAAGAACAGGAGGGGAGATATATCCCATGCCACAAGGGAATGCTAGGCAAGATGCTAGACCTCAACAGGAACAAATGCCACTTGAACCAGCTAGGCAACAGTTGGAAAGAAGACCTAATGAAGGCACATCGGGTATGAATCTGATTGAAACCACTGTGTCTGATGATGGGGCAGCAATAATTAAAAAGGGAAAACAGGTTATAGATGATCCAGAAACTAGCAAGAAAGCTAGATAATATAGGAAGATTCAAATGGGGAACTTTGCTTTGGGAGTCAATCAAGTTCCTTACAACCAGCTTGAGGATTTAAAAGGTAAAAAGGCTGATGTTACATATGGTCAGCTACTACAGCTGAACTCATCTTTGAGGAGGCAATGGCATGGTTTGGTTAGCATCAGGAAAAGAAAAACCCAAACTGGGCATATTGGAGTGGTATACCTATCAGATGTTAAAGAAATTATACGTGTCATGGATGCATGGATACATGGAAGGAAAATTGATCAAGTTTATGTTGATGGTGGTACGCAAGTTTATGTAATCACTGAAGAAGCAGTGTTGTAAATGCATCTTAAAATGACAGGGAAGTCACTCTTTAAGGTTAAAATGGCAAATAGCCCAAAAGTAAAATGCTTGGGAGTCATTGAGAACTTGGAGATCAACATTGAAGGCCAAATAGCATGTTTGGATTTCCATGTCATGCCTGCAAAACTTGGGGCATATCCTCTCATTTTGGGACGATTGTGGTTGATTGGTATGAGATCCAGACAAGACTGGTATAGAGGTCAATTGGAACTCTATCTAGATAAGCCTATTCATAAGAGGGTGATCTTTGACATGAAAACAGGGTCCATCATTCAAAGTGGACATGAAAGTGATGTTGGAGGTGATGAAAGTAGTGATTCAAAAAATTCCAGCCTTGATGAGGATGATAGAGAATGGGAAGCTAGCCTACTCTTTAGGGATGTTGATCTCTTTGGGTTGTCAATCCAGGGTTCAAAAAAAGAGGAAAAAGTGGTAAATATTGCTGCAGGAAGTGCAGACTTCTTGAAGGAAACATGTGATCAGCAACCTAAAATGAATGTTGGACTGCCTAAGCTTATGAATATGTTGGGAAATGATTTGACTAATGATGAAAGAGATGAATATTCAGCCATTTTTCAAAAATACCCAAAACTGTTTGCTATAGAATACCACCAACTGAGGGGTACTAATAATAGATTTATGCACCATATCAAATTGAAAGAAGGGTGTAAACCAGTGGCTCAAAAACTTAGAAGACTTGGTACAATTTAGAAAAATGTACTTAAAGCTGAAATTCAGAAGTTGCTTGATGTTGAATTTATCTAGCTTGTTGATGATGTAGAATGGGTGTCTCCTATTGTAATCAGACCAAAGAAGAATGGAAAGTGGAGAGTATGTGTTGATTTCAAGCCTCTTAATGCAACTACTAAGAGGGACTATTGTCCTCTTCCGTTTCAAGATGAGATCTTGGATCAAGTGGTTGGTCATGAATTTTACAGTGCGTGCGATGGATACTCTGGATATTTCCAAATCAGAATAGCAAAAGATGTTCATTACCCCATGGGGATGCTTCTGTTATGGAGTCATGCCTTTTGATCTGATGAATGCATACGCTAGAGTTTCAAGATGGGTTAGTTGGGTATTTGCCCCTTTCATTGGGAAATCTTTGCAGGTATTTATGGATGACTTTTGTGTGTACAGCTCAAGGGCCTTACACTCTAAAAAGCTTGATGAATTTTTTTGCAGACTTGATGAGGATGGTGGTCAGTTGAACCCTGATAAATGTAAGATAGCAAGAACTAGAGTGATACTCTTGGGTCATGAAGTGTCTGCTAATGGTATTTCACTTGAGCCTAGTAAATTGGAGGCTTTACTTCTTATGGACTCTCCCAAAACTGTAAAAGAACTTATGAGCTTTGTTCAAAATTTGAGGTATCTATCAAGGTCATTCCATATGCTGGTTGAATATGTATATCCTTTACAGAAAGCAACTCAAAGGGATCCTTTAGTTTGGACGCAAGCTGAAGAGGATGCATTCTTGTAGATTAAGCACTTTGCTAGTTCTTATGTCTCCAAACTAGGACGAACCTTTCTTCATTAGCATTAGTGTTGGAAAAAATGTAGTGGGAGCCGTTTTAATGCAAAAGGAAAAAGGGATGTCTTATATGAGACCGGTGTTTTATATAAGTAGATCCATTGGAATCATTGAAAAAGCTTGGATGGAAGAAGAATTGTTGGTATGGGGGCTAGTATATGTAGTTAAAAGATGGAAATCATACTTGATTCAAAAAACATTTGTAGTACTTAGTGGTTCCCAGTTGCTTCCACGAGTTTTGCGATTTGCTGAAAATGCTCCAAGAGTTACTAAGTGGCAGTTGGCTTTGCAAGAATTTGAATTTACATGTTTGAAGGAGGATACTATAAGAGCTAGCTTGGCTGATATCTTGAATTATAAAGAACTTGTTGAAAGTGCAGCCGTTATAAGACGCAAATTGATTCTGCATCTGCAAATTCATGAGGAGATGAAGGATAAAGAAGCTACCTTAGTTTTTTATGGCAGTTACAGAAGAGTGCTGAAAAAGGGAGGATTGGGTTTTGTCATTATGGATGCTGAAAATCAAGAAGTCTTTTTTGGAAGTCAAGAGAGTAAAGAGATACAAAGTAACAATGAAGCTGAATATGCAAGTTTACATGCTGGTCTAAAACAGTATATTCAGCTGGGATACAGAAAGATAGTTGCAAAAGAAGATGCTATGTTGGTGGTTAGACAGGTTCAAAATGTTTGGAAAGCCAATAAAGATATTTTGAAGGACTAGTTGTTTAAGATAAAAGGCCTCATGAGGCACTTGCAAAATTTGAAATTTGGCATGTTGGTAGGAAAAACAACCGTAGAGCTCATGAATTGGCTGAAAATGCTCTTTCTCGGTATGTTGTTGCCATGAGGGTAGATAATCCTAGATATGAGGATAGGGAAAGCCTTCACCTCATTGAAGAGTTTCTAAAAACTGGGGAGTTAAAGTCATTGGCTGATAAATACAAAAGATATGCCATTATCAAAAAGGCCAGGGCATATGTGCTCATAAATGATCAGTTGTACATGAAGAGGATTGATAATGTACTGAGAAGGGTGCTAGATAGTTCTGAGATTCCTGCTTGTTTATCTTCCTATCATGACAAAGCATGTGGTGGTCATTTTGATTTTGAGCTTACCAAAAGGAAAATTCTACTAGCAAGACTTACTTGGCCTAGTCTAAGTGCTGATGTTGCTCATTGGAGTAAAAGTTGTCATGCTTGCCAGTCATATGCAAAAATCGTACTAATTCCAAAACATGCTAAAGCCATTGTTTCCTATGGACCGTTTGAGAAGTGGGGTTTAGATTTTATTGGACATTTGCCTGGTACAAAAATAGGAAATCCTTACATCATTACTACAGTTTATTATACGACCAAATGGCCTGAAGCTAAGGCTACAAGGAATTGCAAGAAAGAGGATGTAACTCAATTCCTCATAGAGGATATATGCTGCGGATTTGGGATACCACTAGAAATAGTGACAAATCAAGGTCCTGGCTTTAGAAATAAGCTATTGAGAGAGTTAACAAGGAAACTAGACTTGAAACATAGATTTGCTACTCCTTGTTACCCTGAGTGCAATGGATTGGTGGAAACATTCAATGGAACGTTACAGAAGATTCTCTTTAAGTTGGTGGAAAATCATCCTAAAGATTGGGACAATTATCTACATCAAGCTTTGTGGCTTGTAGAATAATGCAGAAGACAAGTACAAGATGCACCCCTTTTCAGTTAGTATATGGTCAAGATGCTTTATTACCTATGAATGTCATGTTTCCTACGATGGAGTTTGTAAGAAAGCATCAGTTAGATCAGACAAAATTGGGAATTGAGAGAGGACTGAACTTGCATACCCTATAGTTGGATAGGCAACAAGCAATGAATTGTTATGAAAAACAGATTGTGAAGAGAAAGGAATGGTTTAATACATAGTTGAAGAAGAAGAATCTTACAGAGGGAATGCTAGTTATGAGATATGACAGTAGCTTGGACTCTACTTTTCAAACCAAGTTTTGAGTTAGATGGGAAGGACCTTTCCTCATAAAGTAGAAGTTTGAAAATGGCACTTACTTGCTACAAGATTTAGATGGGATTGTTCACAACAGTAGAATCAATGGGTTCCATCTAAAGAAATATATATGCAGGATCATGCAACTCAAGGGGATGTAAGTAACGTACATACTGTACATAAAGTAGGTTGCTTCTAGTTTACTGTTTGGGGCAGATTCAGTTTTCTAAAATCTAGTGTTGATTAGATAGTTGTAAATGATGGACAGCATATTAAAAGTGTGCCTTGGCACCTACTAAAGGTATCTGTCAAGCTTGGTGTTGATCCGAGCGAGAATGCAAGAGTTATGGTTTGTGGAAGGTTGATGTCTGAAGTGGATTGCATGCAGGAATTTAGGACTGTAGACTGTGAAAAGCTGTTTCAGGACAGCAGACCAAGGAATTTGACTCTAAGTTATTCTGAAGAGTTGTGGATTGGAAAGAGAGCTACAACTTTCCTTTTTGAAGCTTGGCAATCCAAGATCTGGTTAGAAAGTTATGAGCTATTCTGTGCTATGCTCTATGAAGCATATTTTCAGAAAAAAGGTGTTTGTCTTTGTTAGATATTTTTGAAGCTTTTAATAAAGGTTTGTTCACACTTTGTATTCCAAACCAAGGGGTGGCTAATCATGGTGAGTGAAAATGAGCAACCAGGGACATGATGCTTCATGAAGTCAAGTGGGGTAACACATGCAAATATCATTTTTTTATCTTTCTACGTAGCGGGAGTCGAGTTGATAAACGGAAATCCCAAGTGGTATCATGCATGTTCGACATGTGGTTGAGATATTTGAGTTTTGAGACATGCGCTTCATGCAGGAAGAGGAAAAAATGTGTTCTCATTTCCGATTTTGAGTCCGCGAGTGGAATTTTACATGGGAAGGGGCATGTTTGCCATTTAGCAATTGAGGGGAAGCAAGGGGTAACTTGAAAATTAAGGGGGGAAAAAACGTGAGTAGCTCTTTTTGGGAAAAAAGAGAAGAGAAGTGTTCGACACAATACAACACAATAAGCATGAGAGAGAGAGAGAGAGAGAGAGAGAGAGAGGGGGGGAGGGAGGGAGGGAGGGAGGGAGGGAGGGAGGGAGGGAGGGAGAGAGAGAGAGAGAGAGAGAGAGAGAGAGAGAGAGAGAGAGAGAGAGAGAGAGAGAGAGAGGAAGGGAGAAGAAGAATCTTGGAGGCTAAAGAAGGGAGAAATCTGAAGCTTGGAAGAAGAAGAACAAACTGTCAGAAGAAAGAGACCGTGAAGTTGAAGTTATTGGAGTTGAGAAGTAGGATGGCAGAGCTGCTAAAGTCAATGGGCTGATGCGAGTTCTCAGTTCTCAGATGACGGTAATAAGAGTCTCCTTTTTGTCTTGTTTTCTTCTACTGCTTTGTGGGATAGAGAGTTTGCATATCAATTCTGGTTTATGGATATGAGTGAAAGACAGCAGAGGGTTGTGCTTCTTCATGATGAGAGTGATGTTTGCTAGTCATTGAGTGAGGCTCCTCCTTGTCAGTAGAGAAGAATGGAAGTGAAAGGTCTCTACATCTGGAACTGGGTATGTAACAAGGAATATGTATTATGATCGAATGTTGAATGCACGAGCTCGAGTTATTGGAAAATCTGAAAGGATTTGTAGCCAAGAAGATAATGGATTAGAGTTTGTAAAGTTCAAAGCTCTCCCGACTCTTCATCAATGCAAGATCATGCTTTTGGAATAGAGAAGTTGTGTTTGCTGTATAAAGCGTGCAAAATTTTATGATTACAGACTGTGCAGAGTTATTTCAGGGCAGCAGATCAAGGAGTTTGACACTGAGTTGTTCTGAAGAATTGTGGATTGAAAAGAGAGCTACAACTTTCCTTTTTGAAGCTTGGTGATGATCGGAGGTTTGGCTAGAAAGTTATGAGCTGTTCTGTGTGTAATGCTCTATGAAGCAGTTTCTGTGCTTTATGAGGCAATTTCCATGCTTTATGAGGAAACAGTTGAATTCAACAGCTTCTACAACACCAACTTGGTTTCCCATGGAAGTAATTATGCTTATCCATTGATATATCAATGCAAAACTTAGTTTTGATGCAATAATGGAATGTCTATAGCTGTGAAATGCTTGTAACAGTTGAATGGGCATGAAAATTTGTTGTATAAAGCTTTGATTTCCTAAGTATTTGGTTTGCATTTATGTGTGCTTTGAAGAAGAATGATAGAGAGGGTCTACAACTGATTTTGTACTGCTTGAAGCGATCATGCTTTGTGGAGCAGTTTGTTGCATGGGGTTGCCATTCCTAAAAAATAGGAGTTGTGTGAATCTGAAAGCTCTTGTTGTTAGAGTCTATGCCATGGTTGTTTCCGCGTCAAATCTTCTCTAAAAGTGGTAAAATTTGAGCTTGAAAGTTTGAGCTATTTAAGTGTTGAGTTGAAGTCTCAGTAAGGAGAAAGTGATTGGGAATTTTCGATCATGTGTTCAGTGGAGTCATCTTGTGGGTTTTGCTAAGGGAAGATCCTCGGTCTTTATCCTGTGGTGTTGTCTTGGGGGTTGTTAGAGGCCAACTACCCAATTCACCTAACAACATGCCTTTATAAAGGCATTACAACTAGTGGTTTTGGAAGGTGCTTTTAGTATCTCCAATCACACCTAAATAGTTGTCCCTAGTTAAATGTAGCAGGTGAAAAGTGAGTTCCTATCTACACTTGTTATAGAGAGACTCTCCCTTTATTCATGCATAAAAAGTATAGAATAGAACATAATTATTCCTAATAGCTATGGCCTATCTACAATCCCCTCATTGCATATCATGTGTTTGGATTTTAAATCCCCCCCCCCCCCCCCCCCCAAATTTAAACTCATGATGTAGACAATTTTATGCATGACCATCTTTTGCAATAGCTCGGTTACCACATTACTTGCAAGGAACATGTGTGCCTCAGAGATATAAATGGTTTAGTAGACTTGTGCTTCTAGATAAGATAATTTCAGCCAAGGCTTATATATGTAAAGTTACAAGGTGTTTATAATTATGATTTGTGAGAATTAAAAAAGAGATTCCACACTTTCTCAAGTACTCCTTCATATGTAGAAATATCAAAAGGAGCCTTCTTTCTCTCTTTTTATTAAAATTCATGGAAAGGGCTTTGTGGTGGGCCCTAACTTTGTCATACCATAGGAAATTTCAAAAGTTTGTTATGGGGGTTGGTTTAATGAATAAACAAACTAAGTACCCCAACAAACTAACCACTTCTTGGTTGTTAGTAACTAACTCATGTATTTAAGCATGGATTGGCTAAAGAAGGGAGGGATGGAATGATGAGAGTTGGAGCTCTATTTGATGTATCTTTCTTTTTCCAGTAATTGATCTATTCCCGTTCGAAGACAATATAATGTGTGTTGTCAAGAGCTTGTTGGATAGGAATTTTATACATAGTTATTGGTGGTGACAACAGGCATCACTCGTCATGTTTGGTAATTTGAGAGATGAAATTATGATTTCTTATGAATTTTCCTTTGTACAACCTTCTAGCCTAGATTCCCTATTGCAATCTTACATTGTAGCATTGCAAAAACTATCTACAACCAACCAACAAATTTCTACTAATCAAGCCATTCTATCTTTGTTAGCCAATCAAGATACCTCTTCTTCTTCTTCTTCTTCTTCTTCTTCTTCTTCTTCTTCTTCTTCTTCTTCTTCTTCTTCTTCTTCTTCTTCTTCTTCTTCTTCTTCTTCTTCTTCTTCTTCTTCTTCTTCTTCAAACCAATATAGGAAGGTTCACCCAGAATCATTTTCTGTTCTACAAGCTGTAGACATATTATCTCGGTTAGATCCCTTTAAAAATGTTGTAGATTATCATCAATGCTGGCAAGAAGGAGAAATTTTCAATGAGCTACAAATTTTTTTTGGAAGGAATTGCATCCACATGGTATATTCAACAACTTGATGAGGTAAAACATAATTGGAATTCTTTCAAGCTAGCTGTAGGATGATATTTTCTCATGACATGTAGCCAAAAGGGCTCTCCAACAGCTTAATGAGTGTGAACGAAAGGAGCATGAAACAATTTCTCAACTTGTTGTGCATTTGAAGAAAATTGTGATGAGATTTGATATAAAAATTATAGAGAACATGAAGTTATTTTTTTAATGGCCTAGACTAAGACATGATCTTCGTAGAGGGTTAAGGTCAAGGTCTTTGACTTTTGTAGATGATATTTAGCTCAAAGAATTGAAGAAAACCTTCTCAATGAAGGAAGAATATATTTTCAACAAGAATAAAAAAAGATAGAGCCAACCTTGATGGTCATTAATCTCCAAAATGCTCAAAGACGATTACTTGCTAAAGATACCCAGGGATAGACAAAGTGTTTCAATTGTAATGTGTGTGATCACATATCCAAGAATTGTTGGAAGCCACAAAGACCAAGAAATGTAATAAAGAAAGTACGTACAAGATGTTCAACTTGAAGAGATTTCATTATCAAAAAATTCCTAGGTAAATGGATGCAAGAAGCAAACCATTTGTACATTCAAGCCTTAACATGAAGTTCTCAAAAGTGAATTGTAAGCACAATTAGTGTGAAAATTTGTAATATTTCCGTACGAAATATTAATGATCCTAGACCCTGCACATCCTGTGCAAGAGCAACTTAAAGCAATCTCCCGCAACAATAAAAATTTGGGCTAAGTGCTCCCTCCGCATGCACTAGCAAACTCCAACCCGCATTGTGCATAAGAGGCCGTGGCTCAAAAGCCGTAGTTCCACGCGGGAACACCCCTTCAAGGGGGAAAAAGGGATAAGAGATAAATTTTTGGCAAATTTTTTTATGGATAAACTCCCCTCCCCTTCAGCCGTTGCATGGTGGGGAAGAGGGAGTGTGAGAGGAGTGGGTGTGGAGTAGGAGAGCATGGGGGGGAGGAGGCATGCAACTAGCCACGTGTGTGGCTATTCCCCCCCCCCCCCCCCCCCCCCAGTGCTATATGAACCCCCCCCTCTCTCAAGCTTGAGGGGGAGGAAAGAGAGGGAGGATCATTCCATTGCTGCTACCGCCACGCTACCTTCACACCGCCAGGGCTGCCGCCCCATTGCTGCCTCCGTCCTCACCACCATCACCATCATAATTATTGTCGTCATCCTCACCTCCATCCCCATCATTTTCCCAATCATCAATTTCTCTCTCCACGTCATCTGCTGTGGACAGAGGCTTAGAAGCTTCTATTAGAAGCTTCCATTAAAGCTTCCATAAGCCTTGTTTACCTGTGCTTTCCCGGGTTTCTAAAACTGTGTCCTGCAAGGCTTGTGTCGTATGCGGAGGAGGGGATATCGAAGAGAAGTGACTTTGTAATGCGTAAGAGAGCCAAGAGGAATTTTGCTGAGTCGAGATCTATGTCATCGATGGCTCCTAAGCAAAAGTCGTGAGGCGCACATGCGGGAGCTTCCAACCCGAGTACGCGAGTAGACAATGCCCCGATTCTTAATGCCCAGGTTCTGATAACATTCCGACATGAAAGGACGCATTAAGCATGTCTTTAAATTCACGTAGGCAAGTTTGAATACATTGGAAATTTTATATACTCGCATTGAATTACCAAGTTAAGTTGCATGACGATTACTTACATGGTCTTGGTAGTTGCATTCTTGAATGCATATTGCTTAAGTTAAAAGGTGGATTGGTCTAAAGGCATCCTTGTTGCCTCACAAAAAGAACAGCGCATATAACACATAATGCACTTAGGTAATAATTTCCTAGTTGTGACTCGTGTATGAGATAATCTTAGACTCTCATTGAACAATGGTCCAAATAGTCGCAATGCATGGAAAGGAAATTATGAACTTTGCACATTGCATGCGAAGATAGTTACATTTTAGGTCAGGTTAAGTGATAGAAGGAAGGATTAAATCAAGGATGGACTCATGGCATTCGCTCATGCATGGATTTTACTTATCAAATTTTGAATGCATCTTCATTAAAAATATTAAAGCTTTGATTTCATTGCATCAATATAGGGTTTATAAGAGTTAGCTCTGAACTGTCAATCATTATAGTTCAGGGCAAGGAAAAGTAACGATCATTGTAGATCTTATAGCTACATAGAAGGAAAAGGTCTATGGTCTTGAAATCGCATATTTGCATGAAATGATGCATCTCACCTATCTTCTAGTTACTTACATCTTTTAGGGGAAAGTACTTGCAAATCTAGAAGAAAGTATTTACATCTTTAAAAGGAAAGATCATCTTAAATCATGGGTTGATCAAACTAAGTAATTCGGGTATAATTAAATAGCTTACATGAGAATCATAAAGGTACAATTAGATTGCTTATGACGATCACCTCAAAGTGCTAGGTAGGGTTAAGTTACATTAAAAATTCTGCCTAGTATCGCACTTAGGATGCCAACCTAATATTTACGATCCCAAAGGTCCTACCCACATTACGGAATGTTAGGGTTAGCTAAACGCCCATGCAAGAATGATCTAGGGTTTTCACCCTAAGGTTCAATTGACCAAATACTAGACTTCCATATGAATTTAGGAACCCTAGGGCCAAAGCGTTATCGGCCTAGTAGGGTTAGGGTTGGGTTGGGTCAAGAGGACTCCCAAACCCTACATCTTGACCAAAGGTATTCTTGACCAGGGAATACCATGCAACACTTATCTCGTGCAACAAGTTGCAACGTCGCATGGTTTGTGTCTAAATCACAAAATAGTATTACCACTCCTTAGAACAAGGTTGGCGAGTTCTAAGTACAAGTCTAATTTTCTAGAGGATAAGTAGTCATCTTGCTACACCACTCTTCCTTGGACTTATTTGCCAAGTTAGGGGAGATACGAATTTTCCAAGAAAGCAGTTAACCAACCAAGTTACGGCGATGAGCTTGCCCAGGATTTATTGTCTATAACTTAAGGAAATCTAAGGTGAAAACAATTTGGGTCAAAAGGGTATAAACCCTAACCCAAGGATAAAGGGTAAACAAGCAACTTAGCTTACGAAACCCTTGGGATCTTGCCAAGTTGCAATTGATCCCGGATCGAATGCTGGATGTATTCGGAGAGAAGGATTCACACCTTAGCAGTTGGCCGTATAAACAACCACTGGAGTGCTTGTGTTGTATACTTAAGAGCATTGTTTATTCTTCTTTGCTCAAGGAACTAATGCTGGAAAATAACTAATGCTTCAGGTTGAAAGCCTGGAGGGAGAGGCAGCATCAGTTACCCCTGACTATCTACCTGACCCTATCCAAGGGGGTTGTTAGCCGCGCCGGGTACGTGGACTGAACCCGCCACGAGAGGTCTCTCCGTGGGTGCTACTTGGAGCAAGAGGACGCCTGGGTGCCAGGGGGGCTTTGGCCATAAATCCTTGCCTCTGGATCCTGCACAAGAGGCCAATGTGACTTAAGATGGGATCTCGAGGCCCGCATACTAGTCATCGGGTGGAACTTGGAATAGCGATCCCTAAGGATTGCTGGAATCGCCTTCCGACGGATTATGGAATAGCCTTCGGGCAGGATTATATGATGTATTCCAAAGACTGATAAATAAAGATCAAATGTTTAAAAGGAACTTTCTTGACATTGTTTTTCTATATTAGTGCCTAAGTTACATGAAGGAACCAATGATTAATTGGTTAATTAAGGAAGCTATTTTTTTCTTGTCAAACTAAATGTGGTAGGTAATTAGATAACTAAAGCAACCTAAGGAAAGTGCGGTGGATGTGACCCTGGGTCCGTCCTACGAAAGGGTGGTCCTGGTTGGCTGGAAACTTTTCTTAAAGGAATTGACAGCGACGAAAATAATGACCTAGAATCTATAAAGATAGAGTCCCGATTTATGTTGTTTTAGGGGAACGAAATGGGACTATGCCTTATGGGCAGATAGGTTTAGCTTTATATCCCTCTCATTTCCCATTCTCCTTGAACCAAGTGCAGTATAAGTCCGCTTCGACCCTGACATTTCTACGTAAATTAGTTACCTTCTAGGAACTTGACCATTAGGAAAACCCTGATTCAGGTCGGTCCTAAGTGGGAACGGCTAGAATGCTTCCGCTTCATGGCAGACTCAGGAAGACCTAGATCGCAAACCCTGTGACATTCCTTGGGAGTGTCGAGCGGCACTTTCTAGACTCTCTTCCCGATGGGCTGCTAAGACGTGTCCTGCAAGTGGACAGGGGGACACATTACAAAATTAATGGTTTGAATGTAGAAGTATTGTTGGATTCTTGATGTTCTTTTTCTTTTATCAGTTCTAATTTATCAAGCACAATCAATCCTTATTGATAGCATGTTCAAGAAATTTCAATAACTTTTGGTGACAATAAACATGTTTATCATTCATTTGAAGTTTATAATTTTTGGCAATAAACATGTTTATAATACATTTGAAGTTCTCCATGCCCCCTTTGAAGTAAAAGTGGAAATTTTTCAACATCCCTATAATATCATTCTGTGTCAAGTGTTTTCAATGACTTTGGGATCTGATTGGCTCATCACGAGGTGCCCATTTGAATTTTAAAGATATGACATTGGATATTCCAATAGGATTGAAACTTCGTTTCTTGCAGTTGGGTACTTGGGACCATTTTCAAAATTTACAAACTAATGAGTTAGCAAGGATGGCACTGCAAGATCAACAACAACAACAAATTATAGAGGATTTGCAACTATCTCTTTTTGCATTATTGTAGCTTTCTCTTCCTCATCACTGGCGTTCCATCACTGGTGTGTGCGAACATCATCTTCCCATCTTTTAATTGCAAGTGTTGCAGGGTGACAGAGTTCTGCTACCTCTAGAACGACACTTGATATCTTCCACTCTAAACCCTTTTCAATCACAACTAATATAGTTTTATGCTTTGTGTTGACATCCTAATGATGAGCATGGACCTCATGCAACTCAAATATCACTATTGTAACAATATTGAGTCACTCTTATGTGCTTACATCCAAGATAAGTATCATGACATGTATCCAATTTCCAATGCTTTCTTTGTGAGCACCAATGAGTCCAAAAGCCAGCATTGGTCCCTCTCAGGCTGCCAACTTCCTTGAATCCTCCATGGCTCCAATCCCTACTCCAGATCCAGCAAGGTATATTGGGCACCCTCTTGTTTCATGGCTCTTCCACAGTCATGTCAAACATCATGTTGCAGTCCACATTGCACTTTTACATTATCACGAACAAATAACACAATAAGAAATTGTGTCAAGTTGACTTGTTTTTTTATTGAAGTAATTGACCCTTTCTTCCTCCATAAGGCCCCCCAGTCACACTAGGGCATGCACGGCCAAGAAAGGGAAAGCGGGGCATAAGCAAAAATTAGCTTCCCTTGCTAAATTTGGGGTCACACTAGGGTGTGCAGAGGCAAGGGGACCCACAATGCTTTTAAATATTAAAAAGTCTCAAACAAAAAAAAAAGTTACCTACTCTACTCTATGTATCGAGATTATCTTCTCCCAGCATACTTCGTCTTCTTCAGGCTCTCCTTCATGCCCTTTTCTCTGTGATAGTTGCATGGTCTACTACAACCTCTCTCTCTCTTTTTGCATTGTGCCAAATTATAGCAATTAACAAGGCTTGTGCAATCAGCATTTCCACACCACCTATACCAATGGAGCAACATAGAAAAAAAGGCCAAGCAAAACTTGCTACACCTTGATGCAGCAACCTACACTAAGAAATCATATATTGTGTCTGTAAAGGCTGCCCCATCGACCTACATTGTTCTACCATATACTTGCACATCGCTGCAAGAGAAAACAAACCAAACATCAAATAGTCTTAGTGTCTAGCATCATGGAGTAGGTTCCATATAGAAGGTACTAATTGTTCTCGTAAATATAGCACATCTAAGAAAAATTTTCCCAACTAATGAAGATGGTTTAGTAGGGTCTATGATGCACCTTCAATCATTGATTCTATGTAGTCCACCTCACAATACTCGCTAAAGGAAGTTCAACATACCTATAATCACAAAACTCCAATCAGGCTGCCCCAAAGATCTGCAACAAGTCTAGTTACATGTGCTTCAACCCTCACCCAGATGCTAGGATTTAAATTTTTGCCTTATTCTTTATTGCAATTTATGCACTCTACTACAATCATAGCAATTAAAAAGGCATGTGTAATTAACATTACCACACCACTTGTACGAGTGGAGCAATAGAAAAAAAAGGCAAGGCAAAACCTACTTCTCGACATAGCAACTTGCACTAAAAAAGCCCATCATGCGTTCACGATGATTGCCCCTTATATTTGCATTGTTTCATCCCATACATGCGCTCACTCTGCAAGGAGAAAAAAAACAGGCATCAAATCATTTGAGTGTCTAGCATGGAGTAGGTTTCATATAAAAGGTATTATGGGCATGTGATGTGCCTTTAATTGTCAATTCTATGTGGTCCACCTCATCGTGCTCCTTGAAGGAAGCTCAACATACCTGTAATCATAAAACTCCATCTAGGCTACCCCAAAGATCCGCAACAAGTCTAGTTACCTACACATCTACTTTTAATCCCCCCACTAAGATGAGATTCTGTGGCTATTTATTTTGGTTCCATTTCTCATAGATGATGGGGTTTAAGTTACTACACTGTTATTTACTACAATCATTGGAGCCCCAAGAGAGACACCAAGGAAAAAGGGATTCTACTGCAAGAAAATCTATCTTGTAACATCAACAAGATTTTATTTCATTCTTTTGATGACCAAAACAAAGAAAACAACAATTCTTCACGCAGCATCATATTATATATCTCCCACGGATTTGATAGGACCATAATCTTCAACATCTTCATAGAATCCATCAATAGAACAAGGAACACAAAATACTACACCACTTTTGAATGGAAATTAATCACATAGTATTCATCTTCAATGTCTTCATAGTTTTCTCTCTCAATCTCTCATATACAAATACACTGTTTTGATAGAATTGGCTATCTTTGGCTCTCTCTCTCTCTCTCTCTCTCTCTCTCTCTCACAATAGTACATCATCTCCTCACTAAAATACTCAATAATGACTCTCAATAATCCTTCTTAGGTCGTGGATGCACCTTCCAAGATGTATGTCTGATGTGAAGAGGCACCAGAGCCACTACAGTGTCTCTTCATAGCTCACTACTGTCACTATCACTTCAGTCTTCAGCAGTTGCTTCTTCCATTTTTTTTAGCTCTTTTGAACTTAGATTCATACTTTCCAAAAGTTAGAAAACTTTTCCAAAGTCACATATACATTCTACAGAACACTTACAGAAGATCTACATAATAGAACAGAACAGGAACAGAGCAGATATAGAACAGAGACAGAATAGATACAGAGGGTTACAGAAGGTCATTAGAGACAATAGATCCTCATAAATCATGCTAAAACCATTCCAAACTATCAAAAACTATTCAATAAACTTCCAAAATATTTCAACCTCCATCAATCATAAATCCATGCTTCATAAATAAGAAAATCATAACAAAACAGAAGCTATACAGAAGGTATTGGAACCAATCACAATCTCAACAGAACCTATCAGAACATCACAGAGCCTCGTATTTCTACTAAAAATCATCATAGACTTCCAAAAAATAATCAATATCTTCCAAAACACTCTCAAACACTTCCATTAACAATCATACATCACTCTAAATCCATCCAAAAATCAATCATTCAGACCTTAAAAACAATAAAAATCAATCAAAAATTCAGTCTTTTTCCACTCTCAACATTTACACCAAGGAAAAGGGGATTCTACTGCAAGAAAATCTATCTTGTAACATCAACAAGCTTTTATTTCATTCTTTTGATTACCAAAATAAAGAAAACAGCAAATCTTCACGTAGCATCATAGTAAATATCTCCTACGGATTTGATAGAATCAACCATAATCTTCAACATCTTCATAGAATCCATCAATAGAACAAGGAACATAAAAGAATACAACATTTTTGAATGGAAATCAATCACATAGTATTCATCTTCAATGTCTTCATAGTTTTCTCTCTCAATCTCTCATATATAGATACACTGTTTTGATAGAATTGGCTATCTCTGGTCTCTCTCTCTCTCTCTCTCTCTCTCTCTCTCTCTCTCTCTCTCTCTCTCTCTCTCTCTCTCTCTCTCTCTCTCAATAGTACATCATCTCCTCACTACAATACTAAATAATGACTCTCAATAATCCTTCTTAGGTCATGGATGCACCTCCCAAGAGGTATGTCTGATGTGAAGAGGCACCTGAGCCACTACAATGTCTCTTCATAGCTCACTACTGTCACTGTCACTTCAGTCTTCTCTTTAGTCTTCAACAATTGCTTCTTCCATTTTTTTTAGTTATTTTGAACTTAGATTTATCCTTTCCAAAAGTTAGAAAACTTTTCCAAAGTCACACATACATTCTACAGAACACTTACAGAAGATCTATAGAACAGAACAGAACAAGAACAGAGCACATACAGAACAGAGACATAACAGATACAGAGGCTCTACAGAAGGTTTACAGAGGGTTATAGAAGGTCATCAGAGAACAATAGATCCTCATAAATCATACTAAAACCATTCCAATCTATCAAAAACTATTCAATAAACTTTCAAAATATTTCAATCTCCAACAATCATCAATCCATGCTTCATATAGAAGAAAATCAGAACAACAAAATAATACACCACTTTTGTTCAATGGAAATCAATCACATAGTATTCATCTTCAATGTCTTCATAGTTTTCTCTCTCAATCTCTCATATAAAAATGCACTGTTTTGATAGAATTGGCTATCTCTGGCTCTCTCTCTCTCTCTCTCTCTCAATAGTACATCATATCCTCACTACAATACTCAATAATGACTCTCAATAATCCTTCTTAGGTCGTGGATGCACCTCCCAAGAGATATGTCTGATGTAAAGAGGCATGAGAGCCACTACAGTGTCTCTTCATAGCTCACTACTGTCACTCACTCCAGTCTTCTCTTTAGTCTTCATTAGCTGCTTCTTCCATTTATTTTAGCTCTTTTGAACTTAGATTCATCATTTCCACAAGCTAGAAAACTTTTCCAAAGTCACGCATACATTCTACAAAACACTTACAGAAGATCTATAGAACAGAACATAACAGGAATAGAGCAGATACAAAACAGAGACAGAACAGATACAGAGGCTCTACAGAAGGTTTACAGAGGATTACAAAAGGTTATCAAAGAACAATAGATCCTCATAAATCACATTAAACCATTCCAAACTATCAAAAACTATTCATTAAACTTCCAAAATATTTCAACCTCCATCAATCATCAATGCATGCTTCATATATAAGAAAACCAGAACAAAACAGAAGCTATACAGAAGGTATCAGAACCAATCAGAACCTCAACACAACCTACAGAACATCACAGAGCCTCGTATTTTTACCAAAAATCATCATAGACTTCCAAAACATAATCAATATCATCCAAAAACTCTCAAATACTTCCATTAACAATCATACATCACTCTAAATCCATCCAAAAATCAATCATTCAGACCTTAAAAAAATAAAAATCAATCAAAAATTCAGTCTTTTTCCACTCTCAACATATCCCCACACTTAGAAAGGAAGCGTCCTCACGACCTAAGGAAAAGAAGAATATAAGTTCAGTAAAGAGCTCAATTTGATCTTCTTTAATATCTTCAATAATCACCCCAAACCACGATCCCAACTTATCACCTGTATCTCTAGAAAATAATACTACTAAAGGAAAACTTTGTTATTCATTAACACATCTAATAAACAATAAAAAGTCATGAAAAATTTATAAAGGATATAAGAAGTTCTTCAACTTTCCAGCGTAGACTTGCCATCCACCATCACCATCAATAGTTGAAAAGAGAGCTCTTGAACAAATCATTCAACCAACACGAACTCATCACATACAAATTATTACAACACACACACAAACACAACCATCTGAATGGCACCTCCAAAAAATGTCTCATTAAGAAGCACAAAAGATACATCCAGGGGTATCAATGAAGATGATCCCTCTTGAAGGCTTGATGATTTTGAAAGTGATCTAGGGATAACGACTCATCTACAAAGGATTTTGGAGGATTTTGAAAGAACTAAAGGCAGCACATCTGTTCTAGCAAAACAAGATATCTGCTAGGTAGACAAAGGGCATGAAAATATAGGACATCCAACTGTTGGGAATCAATGTTCACATTGACATTCGTACAAAGCTTTGGAAGGGCCTTTTGATCGTTATAGAAATGCCTATGCATATATGCTAAGTACGAAGCAAAATGGGCTGTCAATCTCACTGAAGGATCTAGAGATTGTGAATATTGTTGAGAAAAATGGATGTAATTTTGGTATGCTTGACTAGCAGTTGTCCAGTCCCTTGGAATTAAGGGCCAATTAATATGTGGTCCCATGAGAGAATCAGTTAGGCTCCATCCTCTTCTTCTCGAAATCTGCTGATCAAATCCTTCGTGCCCACTAACCAACTGAGGGGGTTGAGAAATAGAAGTGACAGGAGATGGAAGTGGAATAAGTAAAAGAGGATGAAGAGATGGGAATGCAAAATCATAAAATGAGGAATAAGCTAAAGAAGGAGTGGCTGAAAATTTAAGTGAATCAGTTAGGAAATGTATCAATTGATAAGCAAAAAAAGTAGAAGGTATATGGATAGATGGAGAAGGACATGGCGAATATGGGGAAAAGACTCGATCTTCAATGAAATAACAATAGGTAAAGATTGGAATTTGAGGAAAACCCTGAGGTTGAAAAAGGAGAGGTAAGATAGCTATTGAGTTGGATTTGTTGATAGTACAATAAGCTCGGAATAGAGGGACCTAAAATAGATCGTCGATGGTAGGCATCAAAGAATGATGAATAAAATTATTGATTCTTGGAAAGATAAGCTAGGTGATCCACCCTCAGTTGGTTAGTGCTTTGCACATAAGTAGAAGCTGTATTCTGGCATTGGTTCAGGACTACAAAATCAATCATTGAATGCCATGAAGTGTCATGGCAAGTAGCCACTTTAGAAGAATAGCACTAGAACATGTCATCTATCCTCAACTCCAAATAGTTGACATATAAGGCAGCTTGTAAGGCCACATCCCCCACATACCAAGCCATATCTACATCATCTAAAATTAATAGATCACCTTGTAGATACATGTAAGACAGCAACATGGTATCCGTCATCACAGAATCCTCAAAGACCATATGGACAATGTCTGTCAGCAAATCAGAAGACCAAGCCCCACTCCAACCATCCTCTAGAAGAGGGAGATCCATCATTGAGAGCATAATATAGAAGGCCAACTTCTGCAACTGATAGTGGACAAAAAAGGAATGGTCCGGAGGAACATACTCCTGAAATTGCTCAAATGTAGACCATAATAAATCCATCCTGGACTACAATCTTTCCACTTTATCTTGAAACAATGGACATAATGTGGCCTGTCTCTGGAGAACTGCCAAGTCCTGCTGAGATATAGAAGGAATCATAGGAATACTGGGACTTGGAGGAATGGACCGTGACTGCGCCAGTTGGTCCTGCAATTGCTTAATCTAGGAAGCCTGGGATTCCAATGTATTATGAGTAGTCAGCAAAGTTGACAGTTTCACATCAAAAAGAGTCTTAAACTCTTAAGCTTCTTTGGACATTTTCTCTTTTTCTTTCGAAACTCTAGTGACCTCTGACTGAGCCTCTACTAACTGAGTTTTCAAAGAAGATATTTCTTCTATTTGAGTCTCAATCATTTGTTTCTGCTGCTCCATATGCTTAAACAGATTAGCAAGAGTGTCTTTGGCGGAGGCTCACTCTGTGGTTGCCTTATGCAACTCGTCTTTGGATTGCATTAATTCTTCATAGAAAGAAGCATATAGCTATTGAGCACAAGTTGTCACTGAGAGTTCAATAGAACTATGGATGTCGTTACAAAGGAAAGGAATGGCATCCCCTGACACTAAACTGTTCAGCGAAGGAACTGATATTTCCAAAGAACCCTCTTGATGTGCCCTGAATAAGTTATTGCATGTGACGTAGGCAGGAAGGTCACTTCTAGAGGTAGCAAGAACTGACACTGAAGGAATGATTGGTGGAACTTTATCTGCCACACGCTTCAAGCGCTTCTGCTGAATGACCAATGGAGGAGGGGAATCAAGATCCTCTATGTCAATGGGTTCTGAATCCTCTAAAGGTGGAGAGGGAGGTACTGGATCATATGGAGAAGGGGGTAGTACACCCTTCTTAAGGCTTGAATATGTCAAGAAAGCATATAGATATGAACCATAAGTTACATTGGTAACATTCTCTCTAGTCACTTTGAAAAAATGTTGGTCCATCTTTGTAAGAAGGTAAGTAATCCAGTCAATGGCAACCCCTTTTAATACCATCCTGGAAGTTGTGAAGAGCTCCTAGGACGAATAGTGGGATGGTGTTTTGGCAAGCATGAACTTGTCTTAGAGAAATTGGCAGACTAGCTTCCAGAGAGGATCAGTGATCATTGAGAAAGGCACTCCTGAATTGTTAATCACCTTCTTGACATCGAGGACCTCTTTAGTCTGCTTCTGTAATAGCTTGAGAATCTCGTCATTTGAGAATAACTGTATGGCTGTAACAAAGGGTTCTCCTTTATAGGAAACAGACAAAGCCTTCCCTAACCCTCTTGGTGTCAAAACCATGGAAGTACCACGAACCAAGCCCAATTTCTTACTGTATGATGCAAGAAACTCATCAAACAGGGCTAGATCATCTGGAATCAAAGGGAGTGAAGCAACCACAAAAGTTGCAAGGCTAGCTTTCACGATAGGCTCAAAAGTCAATAGGGAAGAATAATCCCTACTTATCAATGGGACATACTGAACAGGAGGAGGAGCTTGAGGCGCCATTTAGATGGAATACTGGAGCCCCAAGAGGAACACCAAGGAAAAGGGAATTCTCTTGCAAGAAAATCTATCTTGTAACATCAATAAGCTTTTATTTCCTTCTTTTGATCATCAAAACAAAGGAAACATCAAATCTTCACGCAGCATCATAGTAGATATCTCGCACGGATTTGATAGAATCAACCATAATCTTCAACATCTTCATAAAATCCATCAATATAACAAAGAACACAAAATAATACACTATCTTTAAATGGAAATCAATCACATAGTATTCATCTTCAATGTCTTCATAGTTCTCTCTCTCAATCTCTCATATACAGTTACACTGTTTTGATAGAATTGGCTATCTCTGGCTCTCTCTCTCTCTCTCTCTCTCTCTATCAATAGTACATCATATCCTCACTACAATACTCTCATAATAACTCTCAATAAACCTTCTTAGGTCGTGGATGCACCTCCCAAGAGGTATGACTGATATGAAGAGTCACCAGAGCCACTACAGTGTCTTTTCATAGCTCACTACTGTCACTGTCACTCAGTCTTATCTTCAGTCTTCAGCAGTTGCTTCTTCCACTTGTTTTAGCTCTTTTGAACTTGGATTCATCCTTTCCAAAAGTTAGAAAACTTTCCCAAAGTCACACATACTTTCTACAGAACACTTACAGAAGGTTTACAGAACAGTTATAGTACAGTACCAGAGCAGCTACAGTACAGTTACAGTACAGAGACAGAGCAAAGACAGAGGCTCTACAAAAGGTCTACAGAGGGTTACAAAAGGTCATCAGAACCTCATAACTCATACTCAAACCATTCCATACTATCAAAAACTATTCAATAAGCATAAAAAAATATCTCAATCTTCATCAATCATCAATCCATGCTTCATACAGAAGACAATCAGAACAAAACAGAAGCTATACAGAAGGTATACATAACCAATTAGAAGCTTAACACCCTTTTGACATAGGATAGCACCTAGCCCTTCAACTGATGCATCTGTGTGCACATGGAATTCCTTCATCCAGTCATGAGGCTAAAAAATAGGCTCTTGAATGAGGCACTGTTTTAGGGTATTAAAGACTTCTTCACAGTCATCACTCCAAAGGAAATCCGCATCTTTCCTTAGGAGCTTGTGTAGAGGGGTTTCCTTGGTTGCAAAATGTGCAATAAATCTTCTGTAGTAGCCCACATGGCCCAGAAATCCTCTCAATTGCTTGAGGTTTGTCAGTGCTATTAAAGCGAAAACCTTTTCAATATTTGCAGGGTCTGTTGCAATCCCTTGTGCAGAGACAATATGGCCCAGGAGAACTCTTGATGAGATGCCAAAGACACATTTGTCGGGGTTGAGAGAAATCCCATACTCTCGGCATCTGTCAAAACATTGCTCTAGGTGTCCCTAGTGCTCACGGATCAAGCTATAGACACAAAAGTCATCAAGATACACCTCAATGAAATCATGCAGATGATTCTGGAAGGCACCCATCATTACTCATTGGAAGGTGGCAGGAGCATTATAGAGCCCAAATGGCATCACTCTATAGGCATAGGTCCCCCATTCTATGGTGAAGGTTGTTTTAGATTGGTCCTCTTCTGCGATTTGGACTTGGTTATATCCATTGAATCCATCCAAGAGGGAATATAGCTCATGGCCTACCACTGTGTCCAACAGTTGGTCTATAAAAGGGATATGGAAATGATCCTTCTTCGTCTTCAAATTGAGCTTTTGGAAGTCCATACATATTCGAAGTTTCCCGTTCTTCTTGGGTACTATCACAATGGGCATAACCCATTCCCTGTTAACCACAGAATAAATGAACTCTGCTTCAAGAAGTTTCAATAATTCAGCTTTTACCAGAGCAGAGCAATTAGAATTCATACGCCTTTGTCTTTGCCTTACAGGTTTGGCATCAAGCTCTAGGTCAATATGATGTTGGCATACCGTGGGATCAATTCCCTTTAGGTCTTTGTACGACCAAGCACACACATCTAAATTCTCCTTTAGTAGATCTCACAAGACCACTAGTTCTTCTTTTGGAAGATTGAGACCCACCTTCAGGTGTCGTTCAGTACCGTCAGTATCCAAGAACGTTACTCGTCTTTCACCTTCCACTTCGCAGATGAATGTCCCACAGATTGCTTCTGGATAAAGGTCTAACTCTTTCAAGAGAGTAGTATCCTCATCTGACGTTCCACTAGAACCAGTGTCCTCCTTCTAAACAGATGACTCATTCATCTATTGAGGTTGCTGGAAGGGTATCAAAGCTTTGTTTGCTTCTGTGTGAGTGGCAATTTCTTCTCGACTTAGGTATTCATCTTCAGAGGATGCGTCCAGGAATGTCACATAGCACGGACCTTCTAGGGACCGTGGCTCTAATGGCTTTAGCTTCTGTTGGCAAGGGGCATCATCATCATCTTTTCTCTGGACTGAACAGTTAGGACGACAGGAGCCACTGGTGAACTTAATTTTTATGCTTTTAATCCATTGCTTATACAGATTCTGAATACTTTGTGGTCCATTGATCAACCCAAATGGAACCATGGTCATTCCATCCAGCACTCGGAGATCTTCGGCCTCTGAGGTCTCTATAGGGACATCAACAAGATCATCCGCTATCAGAAGAAATTATTCATCTGCACTTTCATAACCTGATTCATTTTCTTCCTCATCATTTTCCTTCTCTTCCTTTGGAGGCTCTGTCTCTGCTTCTGTAGAGGCTCTGTAGGAGAAGAACATATCTTCTACCTTTGCATCTACTTTTGCTTCTGTCATTTCCTTTGACTCTGCTTCTGCCTCTGACTCTGGCTCTGTCTCTCTGTTTGTTATTGTCTCTGTATCTGCTGCTCTGTATCTGTTCTCTCTCTGCTCTGTAATTGTAGTCTCTGTACTGTCTCTGCTCTGTATCTGCTCTGTAACTGTTCTGCCTCTGCTCTATTTCTGCGACTGTCATGTAATAGGGAGAACAATACATCCATGCTTCTATTTCATTGTCAGAGGTGATTTCAGAAGTTAATTCTAGTTGAGGCAGGAGATATTATCTCATGGACAAGGATTTAACTTTTCTTGACAGTTGGCTTACAGTGCCCACTGTTAGGGACTGTGCCTCTGTTTTCTAAGGAAAGATCTGCTTAATAGCCTCTTCATCTCCCGATGTACCATCTATTATCTCGTTGGAGGAGTCAGTTATGACTTTGATGGATGTGGATCCATTGCCTTTTTGCGATCCATACAGCTTTAACACCACTTTGTTGGGTCCTCTGCCTAGGGTTAGGGTTCCTTTGAACCAGTTAGTCCTGGCTCTTGCTTCAAAAGGCCAAGGTCTTTCCAATAGCAAAGGGTATGAGGTTCCATAAGAATTTCGTTTGACCACCAGATATGTCAGCCAATAGTCTCTTCCTAGAAGGGTTTTTTTTACGTATGGGAGTATGCCCAACGATTTGACTCTGCTTTGGTCCACCAATCTGATAAGCCACTGTGTATGTTGAATTCCTTGCAACCCTAAGTCCTTCATTGTCACATCCATCATTATGTTTACTGATGAGTCTCCACTAATCAATGCATCTGAAATAAAGCATCCTTCTATCCATACACTAATCTCTGGGATTCCAGGATCTAGGAAGGCATTAGCCACATCTACTTCCTTTACAGGCTCCGAGGCCTTATTGGTCTTAGTCACTATTGAAGGAGTGATCCTTAGCCCACGTCTTCTTGTCAAGATGCTTTTGAATTTCTTTCGACAGCATTAGCAACTGCCGGAATGTTAAGTTTGGTTTAAAAGTGTCTAGGTCTTTGACCAAGTCATAATCTTTGATAGGATCCACAGGCTTCTCCAGCTTGCTGGGGAATGGGGCTACACCCATTTTCATCTTTCCTTTTTCTTCTAATAATTGTAGCATCGGCACTTCTTCTGTTTCTGGAGGTGCTTCTGTCTCATCTATCTCCTGGACCTCTGGTCCTGTCTCTGGGACTGTCTCTGTAACTCTATGGCACTACAATGCTCTGTACTGCACTGTTCTGTCCTGTACTGCTCTGTCCCTCTATTGGCAAGTTGGACTTCAAAGTCTTGGTAGGAGAATTATTTTCATTCTGAACAATTGGTTCCTTCTTCTTGGTGCATGTGACAGCAGCAACTTCCAACTCTAGCAAATTGGAGGCAGGCTCTTGTACCTTCTATTGGCTATCAATGCCATTGGCCTTTACAGGGGCTGGACTTGGACAGTCCTTTGCAGTGTGGCCTTCTCCTTTGCATCGGCTGCATAAGGGCTTGTAATCCATAGATCGTCTAGGGTTTGGACAATTTGGGGAGATATGTCCCTTTTCTCCACACATGTAACATTCCACGTCTGATCTCTGACCACCGCCAGACTGTCATCCTCTGTAACTTTGAGAGGGAAACCTCCTTGGACCGAAATTAGGACCAAATTCTCTAGGCTTTGATCCAATATCTTGTGTTGTCATTTTGGATTCCAGCAAGTTGAATCTTGCATTTTCATCATTCTGTCTTCGTTCATGCATCTCTTTCAGAGAGCAAATATCCTCTGTATGGTTCTTCCGCAAACAGTAGGAACAGAAGGCCCTAGGAATGGTTGGTTTTCGGGTACATTCAATGGCTAAATGTCCTGCTTGATGACACTTTTTACACCATGTATTAGAGCGCATCACATCTCTTCCAGCTCCCACAGGAGTGGATATATTGGCAGTATTCACCTTCAACGTCTATAGCTGCTCTGTAATCACATCTATAAGCTCTTTCTTGATACTTGTAACTGAGTTGGATAAGTAGTCCTTCAGATTTTTATCTCCTGAAGTACTTGTAGTAGGATTTTGGGAAGCTTCTGTAATTACTGCATACACTGGTTGGGTCGATCCAGAAGGTCCTCTGTTCTGCCTCTGATTCAGAGCTCCTGCTGAGACTTGGGGTTGTTGATTCCAGTTGGTAGGGTTCCACTGTTGTTGAGTTGCCATTGGAGGAACTATTTAAGGCCATTGTTGTTGTGGTTGAACCATCATTTGAGGCACTGACATCCGACCATAGTGGATTAGGTGCATTATACTGTGAAATTATTTGCATCTGGGGATAAGGGTAGGGAACTGTCCCTGGGAGTGCATTTGGTGGATATACCATTCTTGGTATGGGAGGAGGTAAGACTCCTCTTCCTGGAGTCATTGACATCCTTGCTTCAACTTCGTCATACAATCTTGTACCTTCCACTACAGCTTGCAAATTGACTGGTCTTCTCAATACCACGAACTTGAGAACTTCTGGTTGTAGACCCCTAAGGAACGCTCCTTTCTGGATTCCTTTGTCCAAATGATGGTTAGTCCATTTCTTCAGGATGGATTCCATTCGCGAGACATAAGATTCTACTCTTTCTCCAGAGGACTAACTTAGGTTCATGAACTCCTCTCGCATCCACTCTTCAAAACCTTCATGCCTGAGTTTAGTGAGGAACGCCAACTTCAAATCATCCCAAGTGCCAAAAGTTCCTGCTGCTTGTCTCTCATACCACTGAAACGCCACGCCCTTGAAAGTGGCGGGGAATATTGCTAATCAATGCTCAAGAGTTCTGGCATTGTTAGCCACACATGCTACCATAAATTCTGCTACATGAAGATCAGGGTTTTCATTCTGCTCTCCCTTAAAAACTGGCAATGGGACTATGTTTGCTGGCCTATCATCAATATTTCCAAGACGAATCTGACTAGGAAGGGGACCTTGAGTCGCCATGGGGACTTTTGTAAAGAGTTATTTTAGGGTGTCAAAGGAGGCTTCTACTGCAAGCTCGTTCTCAGCTTTGATTTTTGCCTTCTATCTTCTCACGTACCTCTGGACTCGTTCTAACGCTTGCCTCTTTATTGCGTCATTCATCAAGGGGTTGGCTCCAACTAGTTGGTCTATAATCAACATGATAGTATCAGAGAGGGCTTCATTGTGGGAAGAAAGGACACATAAGGCCACAGTGTCATGACCTATGCAATGAAAGGCGCAAAGACAAGGGAAAAGAGAAAGTGTAAGATAAGTCTTCTGATTGCAAAATAGTATCTACTAAGTCAAGTGTTAAGATTGAAGAGATCAACGTTATGCAGCCCAAGGATTTTGATGGGGATTTTATCCTTGTACAAGCTTCATCTAGTTCTTTGCAGATGACAAAGATACACTTTATGTATGCACAGTGATGGCTCTTGGATTCAGGTGCATCCTTTCAAGTGACACATTGCTGAGAGTGGTTCCATTCATATAATTCTGTTTTGGATTCTCTACACTTGGGTGATGACAGGTCTCTTGAGATTGTCGGCATTGGTGATGTTAGGTTGCAATGTCCTTCTGATAGAAGTTTTGTTATGCATGATGTGCATCATGTACCTGCATTGACACATAGTCTCATGCCTGTTGGACAACTTGATGACACAGGATATCATGTATCTTTTGGAGACTCTACATGGAAGATTACTCGTGGCAGGCTTGTGCTTGCGAGAGGTGCCAAGGCTGGCAGCCTCTACCCCTTAGTTGTTTCTAGATCTATGATTGATCATGCTTTGTCTATGGGGTCTTTACCTCATGTATCTCTTTGGCATGCCCGTGTGGGGCACATGTCTATTAAGGGAATGAAAATGCTTTTTGGTCTGCAGTAATTACCACCCCTTGACTATTCTCATTTTGATTCTTGTGATCATTGTCTTTATGGCGTGCAAACTAGGTCTACATAATAAGAAGTCTAGTATGTCATGCATGAGTGAGCCCTTGGCTTTGGTTCATTATGATGTCTATGGGCACATGCCCTGTCAGTCTATGGGTGGTGCAAAATATTTTGTTACTTTCATAGATGATTTTTCACGTAGGATATGGGCTTATCCCATAAAGCAGAAGCCCAGATAAGCCCGATGTCTTGGCAGCTTTTCAGAGATGACTTGCTTTGGTAGAAACCCAGTCTGAGAATAGGCTGAAATGCCTTAGGATAGATAATGGGGATGAATATGTATCACATGCTTTTGAGCAATTACGTGATGAGAGGGGTATAAAGCATCAGTTGACCACCCCCTAACACCCCTCCCTAGAATGGTATGGCTAAGTCGATTAATAGGACAATCCAGGAAAGGGTTCGTAGTATGTTTAGCCATGCAGGCCTACCCTAGCACTTTTGGATTGAGGCAATTACAACTGCCATTGGATGTCAAGATAGCTTTCTTAAATGGGGACTTGCATGATGAGATTTACATGGAGCAGCCTAAGGGCTTTGCAGAGCCTGGCATGGAGTACCTAGTGTACAAGTTGAAGAAAAGTCTTTATGGATTGAAGTAGGCACCTAGGGAATGGTATCATAAGTTTGATTCCTTTATGCAATCACAAGGCTACAACCATAGTGCTATGGATCGGTACTTGTATTTTAGTACTCTATGTGGATGACATGCTATTAGTAGGGAAATCTCATGATGAGCTAGATGCTCTTAAGGCTCAACTCAAGGGGACAGACCTCTCACATAATTGGTATGCGCATTAGACACGACATGCATCAAGGACTCATCTACTTGTCGTAGGAGTACATTCATAAAGTCTTTGAGCGCTTCTGCATGCACGACGTGAAGCCTATTGGCTATCCATTGCATTCTTATGTAAAGGTATCATAGGTTGATTGTATGAAGGTAGATGAGCAGAGGAATGAGGTGGCCAAGATTCCCTATCCATCTATAATAGGCAGTCTTATGTTTGCCATGATAGCCACTCATCTAAATATTACCTTTGCAGTTGGTGTTGTGGCACACTATATGGCTACAGCTAGCAAGAAGCATTGGGATGTCGTGAAGGGTATCATGAGATACCTGAAGGGCACTACAGATATGCACATATGCTATGGCAGCCAAGATACAGGAGTCATTGGGTACATTGACTTTGATTATGTAGGACATGCAGATAGTAGGAAGTCCACTACTGGCTATGTGTTCGCTTATGCTAGAGGTGTGGTTTCATGGATGTCCAGGGTGCAGAAATGCACGGCCCTTTCTCCTATAAAGGCCGAGTATGTTGCAACCACTGAGGCTTGCAAGTAGGCCATTTGGTTGGGTTGTTTGGTTCATGATCTTTGTATTGATACTATCCCTACCCTGCATTCGGATTCTATGAGTGCTATGACGTCTTTCCTCATCCTGTTATACATGTGTACATGTTGTATTGTCTTTTATTTTTCTTTTCACTCCTCACCAGGACAGATTTTTCTTTAAGTGGAAGGTTATTGGTGTTAAAGATGCCTCTGCCTAGCCGCCTGTGTATTATTACACTGACAATACCTATCACTACACACTGCAGGTGGTAGGCACCCATCACTGTCACACATTCTTTATTCTTTCAGTAACCTTTGAATGAAGGAAAGGTTGGTCACACATTGTGACTGTTGGAGTTCCCACATTGTGACTCTCTCTCTCTCTCTCTCTCTCTTTGAGAGGAACAGAGTCATCAGACAGGAGATACGGCATATTTATATACAGAGGACATGGGTCAGCCCTGCACAGCCACTGCCATCGAAGATGGCACATTATTATACACAGTTCTTGAGGATATCAGAGCAGGGATTCATAGAGATTCCGAGATATATGCAGATCTATATGCCACATCGATTGAGAGCTCTTATTGGACAGCTCAGGGTATCATCACATCAGCTTATGATTGAGAGTGGCAGAGCCACTGGCATCCCACGGGAGGAGAGGATATGCCCCCTTTAAAAATCAGAGGTGGAGAGTGAGGAGCATTTTGTTCTCAGATGCCCGGCATACTCAGAGTTGAGATCTAGATACACATTGAGCAGCTCACTTTAGGGATGTATGACTGATATGGATCAGAGATCATTTGGCCGTTTTCTGGGAGAGGCATGGCACATCAGAGAGCAGAGCACACAGCGGGTCCCAGTCAGAGAGGGGCCCACCCAGATGACTATTACACAGTTCTTTCAGACAGACAGAGTGAGAGCTACTGTACCAGCCTCCAGCCAGACCTCCGGGCTCACACTACAGCAGGCTGAGGACCAGCGTACCCGACGCCGCACGAGGATCCGTGGGTTTTGGACCCCACAGCCACACCGACAGGAGATCCGGAGGATTCTTGATCTACATCGGCAGCAGACTGAGATCCGACGACACTCGACACATTGGATCTCAGATCTCCAATTTGCTCTTTCTCCACCGCCGATGTACCACATCTTGCATCCAGGAGGGATCACCTGCTATTAGCGACTTCGACGACTGCTACTACATCCCAGGATAGTATATCTCCCTACATCTATTACATATACACATCGCACCACTTTATCACAGCCGACAGTTGTTCCCCTATCACAGCTGACATTTGTTCCCCTTTTGTAGCCATTATCTGGAGTACCAGAGCTATATACGCACATACACATACACGACACTTATCACACTCACAGCACCATATTTTCAGTTTTCAGTTTTTAGCTTTTCATTCACCACTTTTATTTTGGATAGCTGGACCTCATCAGTTGTATCACAGTTTGTCTCATAGGCCAGTTTTGGTCTTTAGAAGACGTTAATATAACTTTCTCTTTCTCTCTCTCTCTCTCTCTCTCTCTCTCTCTAGCTCTTACTCTCCTGCCATAGCTCTCACCATGCAAATCCCTTAAGTTTCTCCATGTGTATCTCTTCCTTTAATTTCCCATTAAGAAAAGCAGTTTTCACATCCATTTGATGAACTTCCGAATCAAACTCAACAACAAAAACTAACAAGACCTGAATACTAGTAATAGGATCAATAGGTGAGAAATTTTCTCGACAATCAACTCCTGCAATTTGTAAAAAACGTTTGGCAACTAGCCTTGCTTCAAAATTTTCAAATGATGTAAAGAATGCCTTCTTGCATGGTGATTTGCAAGAGAGGTCTATATGGAGCAGCCACCAGGTTATGTGCATGCTGTTCATCGTGAGTTTGTTTGCAGGTTGAAGAAAGCCTTGTATGGCTTGAAGCAAGCACCTAGAGCATGGTCTGACAAGATAGGACAGTATCTTGTCACTATTGGCTTTCAGATTTCCAAGGCAGATTTCTCACTTTATGTGAGAAAAACAGAGAAATGTATTATGTTGCTTGTCATTTATGTTGATGATTTGATTATGACAGGTGACAGTGATGAAGATATCCTTCATGTGAAAATGCTATTGAAGCAGAAGTTTGAGATGAAGGATTTGGGAGAGCTGCGTTATTTCTTGGGCATTGAGGTGATTAGATCACCAAGTGGGATACAGCTCTTGCAGAGGCAATATGGATTGGACATGCTGTCCAAATATGGGATGACAGGCTGTAAGTCTATTTCAGTTCCTTTGGAGCAGAATGTGAAGCTGAGCGCAGATGCAGGTGAGCTTCTGGAAGACCCTACTATGTACAGACGCATAGTAGGAAGCTTGATTTATATGACTATTACCAGGCCAGATTTGAGCTATGCTGTTGGATTGGTAAGTCAGTTTATGCAGGCTCCAAGGAAACCACATTTGGATGCGGCTAGACGCATACTCAGGTATGTGAAGTCCACATTGCAGTATGGACTATTTTATGAGACTGGGGTTCAGATACAGTTGCATGGATACACTGATGCTGATTGGGCTGGTAGTATTTCTGATAGACGATCTACCAGTGGATATGTGTTCTCTTTTGGGAGTGCTGCAGTCACTTGGAGCAGCAAGAAACAGCCTACAGTTGCCTTGTCGAGCACAGAGGCTGAGTACAGGGGTGCAGCAATGGCTGCATGTGAGGTAGCTTGGTTGCATAAGCTACTTTATGATATGCATCAGTCTACAGATGGGCCAGTTGTCATTTACTGTGACAATATGAGTAGTATACACTTGGCAAATAACCCAGTCTATCATGCTAGAACAAAGCACATTGAGGTGCATTATCACTATGTGCGAGAGAGGGTTTTACTAGGTCTTATTGATCTAGTTTATGTCAGCACAGAGGATCAGGTAGCTGACATATTCACGAAGGCATTGGGCGCAGAGAAGCTGCGCAAGTTCAGAGACCTGCTTGGTGTGCAGGAATTGGGATTGAGCTCGAGGGGGAGTGTTGAGATATCGAGCTCCACTCGTGATACGCCAGGGTGACCGTTGTGTATTTATGTCACCGACTTGTCAGTTGCAGACGCGGTTGGTACACCGCCCATGAATAATAGCTACATGATAGCTATCCTTATCTACTCTAGTTCGTGGCTTGGTTAGTATGCCACCTTAGTTAGTTGAGTTTGGTTTGAGACCCATATATAGGGTTCTTCTATTTCTTTGTATGAGAGTTCTTTTTGGCTTACACAACTAAGAAGAGGAAAACTGTTTTCAGCCTCCACCCTTGTGTGTATTCCCCCATTGTGCAAGCAAGAAAGCTACAAGTGAGACTCCTTCCTTCTCTCCCACAATCTTGACAGGTTCAGCCTATGCATTATGCTGAAATTGATGAACCTGTCATGATACCGCGTAGTCACTTTTCGCGGAGCCATTGGGCTAGGACAACTACAGAGACGATGGTAAAGATTGGAGAGAAACAGGTGCCTTATGTTGCATTGGTTGATCATGGTTCAGAGATTAATCTCATAGTTCGTGGAGTTTATGAGAGTAACAGATGGCCTATGGATGTAGAGCATGGGTGGCATATGAGAGCCGCCAATAACACTGCAGGTGATTTGTATGCTGCCTGTCCTAGTGTCAGGGTATCTATTGGTGATGTAGAGGAGGATTTTCATTTATTTGTGCAGGATTCATGCTCTTATCCCATAATTCTTGGTCAGCCATTCATTATAGAGATGCGCATGGAAACAAAGGTCATGGATGATGGATCTGCTTATGCACGGATTCGCAGTAAAGATGGTATGAGAGCAGTTCAGTTTATGACTGTATGTGTGAACCATGTTAGAAACAGAGATACTCTCAGAGATGCACCTTTGCCCACTGTGAGGGATTCGGGTTTTCATTAGGTACCGCCGTTTCACGAGACGACGGTGGTACAGAGGAGAGGAGATTGGAGTTCTCGCCTCCTGGCAGTAGTGTTTCCTCCTTCGGTTATGTTGGAATTTCAGCAAACAGTTCGATGAGTTATCAGAAGACTTCTAGGTTGTCTAGAGCTGCCAGGCAGTATATATGCAGGAAGGAGAAAATTTTGAAAAATGCAAGAATTTTGGAGGATGATGAGCACATAGATGGTATGTATGACAGTGTGATTTGTGCAGATACGATGACAGAGATGGGAGATATGCTGAAAACTGATATGCTGAATTGTCATGGTAATGTATTAGTGCAGTCCCTGGACATGTTTCATGAAATTGCAGATTTTATGTAACAGATTGAGTTAGAGGCTGAGGTAACTCAGCAAAAAGTGTTGAGTGCTGAAGAAATTTAGCAAATAGAGTTTCCAGCTGGTTATGATCAGCTTTCAGAGAGACAGAGGGCTGAAAATTTTCAGCCAACAGAGTTTACTGCTGAAATATTTCAGCATTCAGAGTTTGGGGCTATTTCTATGCAGTCCATAGAGCAGAGGGCTGAGAATATTCAGCCATTGGAGTGCAAAATTGCTGATTTACAGCAAGGTTTATGTAATGCAGAAGAGCATAAAGAAGCCAGGGTTGACACGAAATACAAAACTGTGGATAAGAAGGTGAAGCCGGTTGCTGTACCGCTTCCACCTGACAGTGATCAGCAAATAGAGAGGGCTGCTAAACAGCAAATTTTGAGGAATCCGAAGCATAATGGTCATAAATTTTCAGCAGAAACACTTGCTGAATTGAAAATTGGAAATGGTGATTTCTTGCTACCCATAGAGAAGCAATGCTTTCAGGATATGCTTGAGCGTCATGGAAGGGGATTTGCTTTTTTCCCACATGAGATTGGATGTGTGAATCTTGATATTGTTGCTCCTATGGTCATTTTTACTATTCTTCATATTCCATGGAATCTCCGACCTATTCCAGTGCCTAAAGCACACTTGCCAAAGCTGATTGATTTATTGAATGAGAAAATCAGGATGGGTATCGTTGAGCCTTCATCTGCACCATACTCAAACAGGTGGTTTACAGTTCCAAAGAAGAATGGTACTCTTCGATTTATTTAGGACATGCAGCTAGTGAATAGAGTTACTATCAGGAATGTTGGTATAGGTCCAATTGTGGATGAGTTTGCAGAGGCATTTGCTGGACGTGCCATCTATTCTTTGGGTGATTTGTATTCAGGATATGATCAGTTTCAGCTGGCTTTGGAAAGCAGGGACATAACCACCATGAGAACTCCTATTGGGCTTGTTAGGATGTGTACCTTGCCTCAAGGTGCCACTAATTCTATTGCGCATATGATGAATGCCATGCATAAGGTCCTTCGTGATTACATACCTCAGCTTACTATGCCTTTCTTGGATGATGTGCCCATTAAGGGGTGTGCAGAAGAAGAGAAGAATGAGAGCCTAAATGAGCAAGGATGCAGATACTTTGTGGCTGATCATATTTCAGCATGTGAGAAGATTTTGGCCAGGTTAGAAGAAGTGAACTTGACACTTTCAGGGCAAAAATCTGTTTTTGGAGTGAATGAGGTTGTTATTGTTGGGCATATGTGTGGATATTATGGCAGGAAACCCTCACCTGATAAGGTGAATGCTATAGGCAAGATTGCAGAGTATTGTTCTACTACTTCAGAGGTACGGAGATTCATTGGTGCTTGTGTGTTTTATATGATTTGGATACCTCATTTTGCACACATAGCAGATTGTTTGTATCAGCTGCTTCGAAAGGGGCAAAAATTCTATTGGGATGAGAGCCACACTAAAGCCATGCGGAAATTGAAGAAGTAATTGCAAAATGCTCCTACTCTCAGGAAAGCGGATTATAATTGTGATAGGCCTATTGTATTGACAGTTGACACTAGTCCAATTGGCATAGGTTGGGCTGTGGGTCAAGATGATGCAGATGGAAATAGGTATGCTATTCGGTTTGGGGAGAAAGTCCTAAACGAGAGACAGAGGAGATATCCGCAAATCAAGAGGGAGTTATTGGGGATTGTCACGGCTCTCAAATGTGACAAGGAGTATTTTATTGGAGCTTCAGTTGTGGTAGAGACAGATTGCTTGCCATTGATTGGTATGATTACGAGTTGCTCTACTCCGGATATAGCTATGTTGAGATGGATTGCATACATCAAGTCATTAAATCTAGAATTTAAACACATAGCAGGGAAGGATAATCCAGTGGCAGATATGTTGTCTAGAGCCAGATATGATGATGAGGAGACTCTACTTGCAGAAGAGGATGATGCGGAAATTTCAGCCACTATGGTTGATCATGTTTGTCATGTCTATGATATTGTGGCTTTCATAGAAGAACTTTATGTTGGAGATTGGTTGCAGATTGGCAGGTACCTTAGTACACTAAACAAAAGAGATGAATGGACGGATGAAGAGTTCAAGAAGATCAGAAGGAAAGCTTATGGTTATTTTCTCAAGGACGGATTTCTTTGGAAGCATCCGAAGAAAAGAGGTGGATTACCTTTGCGGGTTGTCTGCGATAGAGAAACACAGTTACAGGTGATGAGGGAGTTTCATGAGAGTCCTTGGGCTGGTCATAGAGGAGTATGGGCTACTTATGAGAAAATCAAGGAGAAATATTGGTGGAAAGGCATGTATAGAGATGTTTCTCACTTTGTTGAGACTTGCAGAGACTGCCAGATGTATTCAGTAGTGCGTCATCCAGATGAGCTTCATCCGACCTATCCGCTATGCATTCATTATAAGTGGGTAGTTGATTTGGTTACCATGCCTATGGGTCTATGGCAGATGAGGTACATTGTTTTGGCTAGAGAGGATCTTACCAATCATGTTGAGGGCAGATCTTTGAGAACGAAAACCACTAGTGCAGTGTGTAAGTTCTTATTGGAGGAAATTTTCTGCAGGTATGGTTGTGTGGGTAAGATCACTGCGGATCGTGGTGAATTAGATGCAGATGAAGCTAGGGAGTTTTTCTCTCAGCTAGGAATCAAGTTGGCTCTAACCACAGCATATAATCCAGAGGGAAATGGAAAGAGTGAAAGAGGGCATCCGCCGATAGTGAAAGCATTAGCCAAAGCATGCAGAGGACGGATTGGAGAATGGCCAAGACTTCTACCATTTGCTTTATGGGCTGATCATACGACTCATAGTGTTACCACAGGATATATGCCTGCAGAGTTGATGTATGGTCAGAAACCTGTTATGCCGATTGAGACTTGTGCTTTGACTTGGTCAGTTTTACCTTGGCAGGAGGATTTGACGAGAGAGGAGCTCTTAGCTCTTCGGATTCAACAGTTGGAGAGGAGACCTGGGATATTCAGCTAGCTATTGACAGGTTGAAGGTTGCTAGACTAAGGAATAAGGACAGGTTTGACAGCAGGCATCGCTTGCGGCCTAGAGCAATAGAAGAGGGAGATTGGGTATTGGTCTTTGATAGCAGCCTTGAAAATCAGCATACTGCACTTCGGAAGATGGTGAAAAGATGGTTTGGGCCATACATAGTCAGACATGTCTTTGATAATGCAACATATGAATTGACAGAGTTGGATGGAACAGTGCTTAGAGTGCCTATTGCTGGAAAAAGAATCAAGATTTTCAAGAAAAGGGATGATGAAGATTATGCATTGGAAGAATTTGCAAGAGAAGAGCAACGAGAAGAAACTCCAATGGAAGAGACAGATGATATGACAGATAATCTTGTTGATCTACCGAAAATGCATAGCGAAGAGATTGATTTGTTTGTGGATCTTGATGATAACGATCATGGGTAGTTGGCCCATCCGGAGGATGCGCAGGATTAGAGGGGGTGGATGTCGTATTGCTGCGCATTCGAGGTGTGAAAACCACCCAAAAGTTGTGCATGAGATTTGTTATTTTGTACATATTTTGATGTAGACGTTGTGCTTTGCTTTGCTTGAACATTTTTCTTTCAGTTGGTTCATATTCAACTTTACAGAAGAAACACGCGTAAGTTTCCTTAAGAGGTGAACTATTTTTCCTCACAACTGAGAATGGAACGAGGAATATCTTGTTTATCCATCTCTTTCTACATTATACACACTTGATGCTCACACAGCAGGTTGTTATTGTTTTGCCATTGATCTGACTGGGAGGTGCTTTGCAATGGGGAGTGCAGATGCTCTTGTGAGATGCTTTGTGTTCGTACTTTACCAAGCTTGAAGCAAAGCAAAAGACCTAGAGTTGAAGGGACATGCAACGTGAAGAGGAAACGATGCTGCTTTTCTATGTGTGTAAGAGAGGAAAGTGTGCCTAAATAAGTGGGTTTTTTTTGGTTTATGACGCAGGTAAAAGAGGGGAATTTTAAAAAGCTAAAGAGGGCGGGACAGAAAAAGAGGTGAAGACTAATCTAGGAAAAAAAAACAGAGTATTCGGAGGGAGGGAAAGGAAACATAAAAAAAGCAGGGTGAATGGATTAGGGAGGACGGCATCAACTGTGGAGGAGGAGGCTTCAACGAAAAAGCATCGACTACAGAAGAGGATTCGACGAAGTAGCTGAGGGGGGCGGTCTTCAATCTGGCAAAAAGGCCACTTCATGCAAAGCCATTTGGGCATCACGGACGATCACTTTGACGGGCAACACGCGAGTTTGCTCTTCCTTTTCCGTCATCTCTTTTCCCTACTCCAACTGGTTCTGCTACTCGGAATCAGAATGATGATCTGATTCTGGAGCTCCGATGCTACACACGAAGAAAAGGAGGGAACAATTGTGTATCTTTATTGGATGCAGAGGGGAGTTCAATTCCTGAAGTGCAGATGCAAACTGAGGGAGATCGAAAATTTTGAAAAGAACTTGATTGTGAAGACGAAGAAGGGGGAAACGAAGGATCGGCACTGATCGAGGTGATATGTACAAATACCTTCAGCAGCATACTCATGAGACACTCATAAGCAGAGATGTGGTATTTGATGAGTTAGCATCTTGGTATGGGAATCCTGTTGCAGTGCCTATTGATGGCTCACCCAGTATGAGTCATGCTGAAAATACTCCTGCAGAGAGTACTTCCATGACTGGTCAGACAGGTGATGTATCATCTACAGTGAGTCCTTGGACAGGACGATTACGGAGTCGCACTACTGCATCCACTGACACGGATATGTCAGTGATGGGGAGAACAGATAAGGGAAAAGAAAAGGTTTTTGAAGATATAACAGGTCCACTCACTACAGGTTATGATTCATCTAGCAGTGACAGCTTAGATAGTGAATTGGGGATTCCGTTTGTTATGACGCCAAGTGCTAGACAGAGCCGTTATGTGCCGTCTCATGAGAGGCAATCTCACAGTGAGCCACAGCTCAGGAGATCAAAGAGGGTCAGACAACCTGTTGATAGGTATACTTACACTGGATATTCAGCCCGTCATTATGCACCATATGACGAAAGTAACAGGTTTTAGAGAACTAAGTAAGTTTGATGAGGCAGTTTCAGATGAGAATTGGCGTGCTACTATGGATGAGGAATATTCAGCTTTGGCTGAAAATTGTACATGGGATTTGGTACAGTTGCCTGAGGGAAAAACACTTATTGGATGCAAGTGGGTGTATAAGGTAAAATATAAATCAGATGGATCATTGGAAAGATATAAGGCCAGGCTGGTTGCAAAAGGGTATGCGCAACAGTATGGTCTTGATTATGAGGAGACTTTCAGCCCTGTAGCAAAGATGGCTACAGTTAGAACTGTGATTGCTTTGGCAGCAGCTAGAGGCTGGAAACTATGGCAGATGGATGTAAAGAATGCATTTCTCAATGGAGAATTACAGGAAGAGGTTTACATGGAACAGCCTGAAGGCTATGTACATCCAGAATTTCCAGCACATGTATGTCGGTTGAAAAAGGCATTATATGGGTTGAAACAGGCACCCAAAGCATGGAATGCTCGCATCAGTAGTTATTTACAGCAACATGGTTTCCGATTGGGAGATGCTGATCATAGTCTATTTGCGAAGAAGACAAATAGTGGCTATGTTTTTCTAGTTGCCTATGTTGATGACTTAATCATTACAGGAGATGGTGAAAATGGGATTGCAGAAATAAAGACATGTTTACAGGTTGAGTTTAAGGTCAAGGATCTTGGAGAGCTGAAATATTTTTTGGGGATTGAGGTTGTCTCTACACCTCGAGGCATATGGCTGCTACAGAAGCAGTATGCTCATGACATGTTACAGAAATATGGTATGGCTAATTGCAAGCCTATGGATACGCCTTTGGAGCAGAATGTCAAGCTACAGATTGATGTTGGGACAGAGATTGAGAATGTTACTATGTACAGACAGATGGTAGGCAGCTTGATCTATCTCATGATCACTAGACCTGACTTGAGTTATGCTGCGGGGCTGATCGGTCAGTTCATGCAGAAGCCTCGCAAACCACACTTGGATGCAGTCAGAAGAATTCTGAGATATGTAAAGGGTACCACAGATCATGGGATATTTTATGCATATGGGAAAACCCTTGACTTGATGGGGTACACTGATGCTGACTGGGCTAGTTGCACATATGACAGGAGGTCAACCAGTGGCTATGCATTTGTATTGGATAGTAGCATGATCAGTTGGCAGAGTAAGAAACAGCCTACAGTTGCATTGTCCAGTACGGAAGCAGAGTATCGTGGTGCGGCCTTAGCGGCCTGTGAAGCTAAGTGGTTACAGAAGTTACTGAATGACTTGGGAGTACACTTGGACAGCAAAGTCAAGCTGTACTGTGACAATTTGAGCTGTGTTATGTTAGCAAGCAATCATGTTTATCATGCAAGATCAAAACACATTGAGGTTCACTACCATTTCATCAGGGAAATGGTTTTAGCAGATCAGATTGACTTGGAGCATGTGAAGACTGAAGACCACGTAGCAGACATCTTTACCAAATCACTTGGTAAAGATAAGTTCATTCACTTTAGACAGCTACTTGGAGTGATGCAGATGATTTGAGTTTTGTTTTTGAGCTTGAGGGGGAGTGTTAGAAATCAAGCTCACCGTCAATGTGTCTTCATCTATGACCGACATCTATGACAGCTAGTGTGTACAGTTGTCTACATGTGACTACATTAAATAAGTCGGGTTAGTAGTCAGTCAGTGACCTGACTAGAGTTAGTCAGTCTAGTCTACATTTACACTAGGTCACTTTATCTTGTAGTGTGTGTGTGCTTTTTAGTTTAGTGTGTGGAAATGAAGGAATGAGCTTGAGAGCCTGAAGGCTCATGGATATGGAGTCTTTCCCTTTCTCTCTCTCTACTCTTTGAACATCCTGCATGAGTTCTGTACTTCTTGCAGCAATATTTATAACTTTTTCCTCTCTTTTTGGACCCTGGATTGACAAATAGAAGAGGTCAACATCCGTAGAGAGTAGGCTAGCTTCCCATTCTCTATCTTCCTCATCAAGGTTGGAATTTTTTGAATCACTACTTTCATCACCTCCAACATCAGTTTCATATCCATTTTGAATGACGGACCCTGTTTTCATGTCAAAGATCACCCTCTTATGAGCTGGCTTCTCTAGATAGAGTTCCAATTGACCTCTATACCAGTCTTTTCTAGACCTCATATCAATCAACCACGATCATTCCAAAATGAGAGGATATGCCCCAAGTTTTGCAAGCATAACATGAAAATCCAAACATGCTCTTTGGCCTCCAATGTTCATCTTCAAGTTCTCGATGACTCCCTAATATTTTACTTCTGATCTATTTGCCATTTTAACCTTAAACAATGACTTCTATGTCATTTTAAGATGCATTTGTAGCATTGCTTCTTCAGCGATTACACAAACTTGTGCACCACCATCAACATAAACTTGATCAATTTTCCTTCCGTGTATCCATGCATCCATGACAGATATAATATCTATCACATTTGATAAGTATACCACTCTAACATTCCCAGTTCGGGTCTTTCCTTTCTTCTTGATGCTAACCAACCCATGCCATTTCCTTCGCATATATGAGTTCATCTATAGTAGGCTGACCGTATGTAACATTAGCCTTCTCACCTTTTGAATCCTCAAGCAAGTTGTAAGGAACTTGATTGACTCCCAAAGCAAAGTCCCCCACTTGAATCTTCATTTGTTGTTTAACTTTCTTGCTAGTTTCTGGATTGTTTGCAATCTGTTGTCCCTTTTTAATCCTTGCTACCCTTTGAGTTTCAGTTTTAGTATCCTTCTCTTTGAATCTCTTGTTAGCTAAAATATCAACATTTTCCCCATCATCAGACATGCTAGTTTTGATCAGATTCATACATGATGTGCCTTCATCAGGTCTTCTTTTCAACAATTGCCTAGCTGGTTCAAGTGGCCTTTATTCTTATTGAGATCTAGCATCTTGCCTAGCATTCTATTGTGGCATGGGATACATCTCCCCTCCTATTCTTATTGGATAAGGGCAATCATGAGCAATATGACTTTTCCTTTGCTTTTCTTTGGCTATTTTGACTGCATCTTCATATGTATCAGGGTCTTTGATCAAAATCTTTTCTCTAATTTTAGGCCTAAGCAATGAAACAAGCTTGTCCTTTTTCAAGAACTTCATTAGATGTTGCTCCATACTTTGTGCAATTTCTATCCATTTTTCTTCAAATCTTGCAACAAATTTAGACACTTCCTCATTTTCTCCCTGAAACATCCTTTCCAAAGATTTCCATAAACTCTCAAGATTTGGCTTAGCTGCAAACCTTGTAAGGAACTCATTTTGACTTCATTTCAATTTGCCCTTGTCTCTTCATTTAGTGAGTTCCACCATAATCTTGCAAAACCTTCAAGTAGGATGTTGATCATTCAAAGCTTATCTGCATCAGTGTCCCTTCGATCTTGGTAAACCATCCACTCCAATCTCTTGATAAATTGATGAACATCCTCATTTTTAGTACCAAAGAAGGGTTCATATCCAAAAGCCACTATGATTGAGTTTGTGTATCGGTTGGTTTCCAAACCGTTATACTTCCTAACTGATAAGATCAGCAAAAGATCTTCAACACAGGAGATCCTCAACGGGGGCACTAGGTGAATTGGGGAGTTGGTGGCCTCTAACAACCCCCAAGACAACACAACAGGATAAAGATTGAGGATCTCCCCTCAACAAAACCCATTAGACAACACCATTGAACAAATGATTAAATATTTGTGATCACTCACTCTTGCCCATAATACATATTCTCTACCACATACCCAGTTTCAAATGTAGAGATCATTTACTTCTATTCTTCTCTCCTGAATGGGAAGTCTCACGCAAATAACTAACATACATCACTCTCAACACGATGAAGAATATCCCTCTGCTGTCTCTCACTCATATCCATACATTAGAAAAAATCTTCATACATTGTGCCCCACATAGTAGTAGAAGAAAAAAAGACAAAAGGAAGACTCTTATTGCCATCATCTGAAAACTAAGAACTGGCATCAACCAATTGGCTTCAAGAGCCCTGCCATCATGCTCCACGGCTCCGATAACTTTAGCTACATGGCCTCTTTCTTCTAAAAATTGGTTCTTCTTTTTGAGCATCATATTTCTCCTTTCCCTTTAGATTGCAAGATTCTTCTCTCTCTCTCTCTCTCTCTCTCTCTCTCTCTCTCTCTCTCTCTCTCTCTCTCTCTCTCTCTCTCATACATTAATTGTCTTGTGTAGAACCCTTTTCCCTCTCTTTTCTTTATTTTTTTTTAAAAATCCTCATATTTTTGCTTTTTCCCCTGGTTTACCAAGCTGCCCTCTTGCTTCCCCTTAGTTACTAGCAAACATGCCCCCTGCCACATAAAATTCTACTCAGGGGACTCAAAATCGGAAGAGAGAACACATTCTGGTATGAGGATATCTCTTCTTGCATGAGGCATGTGTCTCAAAACTGAGATATCACAACCACATGTCGAACATGCATGGTACCACTTGGGATTTCCATCTTTCAACCTGATTCTTGCTACGGGTAGGTTTTAGAAAGACAAACTCATATCATTTCATCAAGCATAAGTTTTGACAATGTATAAAAAATCAGTGATAAACATAGCTTCCTTCTCATCATTAGATCGCATTGAGGCATGGGAACAACTCAACAAGAACATCTAAGGGTTCCTTCTCTACCCTCGGGGAAGCTACTATATGTATATCCTCTACATCATGTGCGTTCAATGCCTATTTCTAAATATCCTTGTTTGTGAATTTTTCCTGAATAAAACATAACCTTTTCTATTCAATCTATAAAAAATAAATTTATATTACACCCTTTTGTATGTAAAAAATGTATTAAAATGGTATTTTAAAAATACCTTATTTTGAACCCACGTGATGCACACATATATTCATGAGTAACCTACCTGAGTCTCTACCTCAAGCTCAAGGTACCATGAGTAGAAAGCTTTAGCCTTCTTCCTATGTTTTTCACAAGTGGATGCATAGCATCGTGCAATCCACCCCCTCCAAACTTGCATATCCTCATGATGTGCCACACTATATAGCCATGTGCATCAAACACCAATATGATCATAACCTACCCAACAAAAATTGTGCATAAGTGATTTCCCACTAGAGTAAAACACCCAAGTCACAAGTATCTTCTAACACACATAGAAATTTAAATATCCATCTTTATCATAAGGCACTTTTAGCGCATGATATCCCTCGTTCATATAGCCATGTCAAATTCGTGTGGTGGGGGGACTTGGTTGAGTTGTTGCACTAAACACACACCATACACACAAGAGAAAACTCACTCAAGGACATAAGAAGAGAGATGGAGGTAAAAACGTTTTTCTTGCTACTTTTTTGTTCTTCTTCCATCCACAATACGATGTATACAAAGTATAGATAAGATACATCATAAATCAAAGTGGCATACTGAGTTAGACAATGCATAACTGACTATACTAATCGACTTGCACGATAACTATGCTAGTTGTAGGTAGGTGCAACAAATTAAATATAATAAGTAATAAGGAAGTGGCCATATGAGGACCATGATGACCACCAATGTGCTAAGTGTAGATGTGGAGACCCATCTAATTGAGTAGTCCATCATCAATGTTTGCACGTGTTGAGCTTGCCATCTCAACACTCCCCTTCAAGCTCAACTGTATCTCTACAACTCCAATTAAGCTTTGAAATTTTTGAAGCTTCTCTACACCTAATGCTTTTGTGACCAATTCAATCTCTCCTACAAGTATCTTCTCTCTCAGAAAGTGGTAATGCACCTCAATGAGTCTTCTCCTACCATGGAACAAAGGGTTCCTAGCTAGTTGTATGTTGCTCATGTTGTCACAATGAATGACAACTGGAACATCTCCCTACACATTCAAATCATCTAATAACTTTTGCAACCATACCACCTCCATGCTACCACAGTAACACCTCTATACTCAACCTCTCTACTCGATAAAGCAATTATAGATTGCTTTTTGCTAGTCTATGTAGCCATTGCACTGCCAAAGGAAAACATGAGTCTGATGGTAGATCTTCTATTAAGCATGTCACCGACCCAATCTACATCTACATATGCAAACACATGTATATCCTTACCTGCATCAGAAAAAGGTCCATAATACAAAGTGGACTTCACATACCTCAAAATGTGTCTAACTGCATTTAAATGAGTCTTTCTAGGTATTTGCATAAATTGACTACCAAGGCCAATAGCATAACTCAAGTGTGGCCTTGTGATAGTCATATAAATCAAACTCCATACTATCCTCTTGAACATAGTAGGATCTTCTATCTGATCCCCAACATCAACATTCAATTGCACATTTTTCTCCAATCGCACTAAAAAGGCTTAAGCACATGCTACCATACCATACTTGGATAATATATCCAAGTCATATTGCCTTTGGGATAGCAATATACCATCATCACATCTGATCACCTCAATACCAAGAAAGTAGCTCAACTCACCCAAATCCTTCATCTCAAACTTCTTCATCAAAAGGTCCTTAACTTTAGTAATCCCACTATCATTGTTACATGTAATAATCAAGTCATCCACATAGATGACCATGGTGACCAAGCCTATATCTCCCTTTCTCACATAAAGTGAGTGATTAACATCAAAAACATAAAAGTCAATGTTGAGAAGATACTCTCTGATCTTGTCAAACTATGCTCTAAGTACTTACTTCAACCCATAGAACATCTTCTTTAACTAGCTCAAGTAACATCGAGAATGTATGTAGAAAAATGATATTTGCATGTGTCTCACTTGAATCCACCCAGCATCATGTCCCCGATCGCTCATTCACCCAAGAACATCCTTTAATGACCACGTCCTCCCATCATCCTCCTGAGACCATGTGCTGCCCATAAGTTGCTCATTGGAAATAACATCACGACTTGTGATTACCTTCTTGGAGGATGGATCATAAAACCTGTATCCCTTAGAAAAATTTAAATATCCAATGAAAATGACTTTTAAACTAGGAGGATCAAGTTTTCTATGAGTCTCGTTGGGTACATCATACTCCAAAAGAAAGAGACCCAAGTCAGATGAAAGATGCGCTAGAATAAAGTGACCCATAATAGACAAAACGTGTGCGAGAATAAGCCTGCCCAACGTAGATGATAAAATATAATCGCTTCACTTTTTGGCCAAGAATAGATGATGATCTGAAAAATTTTGGCAAAAAGTCAAGAGTGAATAATCGTGAGGAGACCTGTGTCATGGAAGTCTGCATGAAAAGTTGTTGTTCTATTTATTTTCATGTTTCAAGTCCAATTTACCTAAACTAATATAACTTTTGACGTGGAACTCCAAATTGGGTACGGATTTACTAGAAGAAAGCCTGTGAGTCTTAGCACATCACAAAAACTAGTTCTCTTGAGAAAGGCGTTCCGTTAAGAGTTTCCTGAATAGAAATTTTTAGGGTGTCAACAAGCAAGGAATATCTATAGTTCAATATATATGCAATCTAAATGATGATCGAGTGAACTTCTTCTATGCTTAAAATTCATAACATAAGATTCTCATAACATACACAATGCATCAAATTTAAGCATGAAAAGAACATGAATCAAGAACCAAAGAGATACTACATAGATATACTTCTTGATTGTCTTCTTCAAGGAATTGGTTGTAGTCGATCCTGATAGCTCTGATACCATGCTGAGATATAGAGAGAGAAGATATGTAGAGATGTAAGAGGGAGATAAGAGACACACCATGCACACTACTTCCTTTTGCGATCAACCTACACTTATCATTAATGTCTTCTACCAAACAACCTTTTGCATTAAATCAAACCTGCAACTCTTGCTTTATCTTTTGGACAACAGACACAATTCTTTGTGATTGATGGCACATGTAATGCATTTGACAGACTCTTTGTTTGGCCATCATGCAAGGATAAATGATTTTTTTCAATGTGTAAAATTGGTTGGCATGAATCATTACTCATCCACACAACCTAGATTTTTTAAATCCTTTATCTTTTCGAACCATTTTATCATTCACCTCTTCCTCTAGAGCTCCCCCTGTCTCTAAAGTTTTCATGGCCTCTTGAAACATTCATTTCACCAAATTGCTCATTTAACTTGTTTTGCTAGTTATCACCAATACATCCATACCACGATCTCTTGAAGAGGATCTACCACATTTCCTTTCTAAACTTGAGTAAAATCCTTGAACCTGTTTACAACTTCTCTCAGATAATTCACCCCACATATTGATCCCTTTGGTGATCATGAGAGAGACCAACTCATCAAAATCTCAAAATCTCCTTTGCATTCCATTCTTTCTATGCTTTTAATTCATTTGCAGTCATAAGGTTACTCAGCTCTGGCTCTTTTTTTACTTGAAATAAACTCATAAAGGCTCTTTCCAATAAGGAAGTTCGTCACACAAAACTTCCATGATGGATAATTGTTCTTATCCAGCTTCTCAATGATTGGATTTTCATTGATATTTATGATTATCACAAGATTGATACAGAACAGAAAGCAAATCTTCTACAACCTTTCAAAACAAGTGCACATCAATACACTATTAAGTAGCCTTTTTAATTGACTATTGAATAGTAGATTGAGTATGCAACCTGTTTGTAGATAAAACTTGTGTTTGATTCTTGGCAAACACCTTAAAGCTTACAAATTTGAAATCTATAACCTGTGTATCCATTTTTTATCGACATAGCTAAAATTGCAATATATCCTGAAACTATTATTTTGAACCTTGCGGATCTAAAATGAGGCCCAAAATGGCCTCAAATGGCCAACAAAAGTAGGATGACTATCTTGCAAAATATACAATACTTTGTTTCACACAAAATCTCATAGCAATCTAAGATTTTTGCTATGTCTTGCTTCCATGCCTCCACATGCACTATCTAAGAGAGAGAGAGCGGAAGAATGGGAGAGCTTCTTACTCCTCATTGGCTTGCTTGAATCCTTACTTCTTCTCCTTCACTTTAGCCTTCAAAACTAGCCTCTCTCAGTGCTAGTGCTCTAATACCATGACAAGAATCATGTCATAGGGGAAGTTTTTTGAGTTGATGTGCCAAACACACACCATACACATAAGGAGAAGCTCACCCAAGAACACAAGAGAGATGGAGGCAAGAACGTTTTTTTTTTTCTTATTCTTCCACACATAATACAATGTATACAAAGTATAAATAAGATAAAACATTTAAAAAAAGTCACATACTAAGTTCAAGAGTATATAACTAACTATACTAATAGACTGGTGCTATAACTATGTCATAAAAGTAGGTGCAACAAACTAAATATAATAAATGATAAGTCACTGACCATGTGAGGATCATAATAACCATCAAAGTGCTAAGTGTAGATGTGCACAAGAGTCTCCTTTAGCATTGCATTAATCAATGCATCTCTACCTTTAACATCAACCTACATAAGTAGAAAACATAGCAACATCCTCAATCAAAACCTCTACATCTTCACATTTCTCCAGCATACATTTGATTCTACAATTATAGTAGCATCAACTTACACATCGGATAGTTTAAAGAATCCCAAGAAAAAATCTATGCAATATCAGTAATCTTTGACTTTATTTCTAGTTTTGCGTTATACTTTGCAACTTTAGCATGCAACAATGGAATCTCAAATAGTTCAATCGACAAATCATGATTTTGCATACAAATCTTAGCTCTTTGGACACACTTACGTTCTCACTATACTTTAAGAAAATACATGTATTTATCCTAGGATATACCATACATATGTGGAATCTCCTAAACTTGTTTCTTAAACACCGCTTTCATCAACATATTCAAAACATTCAATCCTACAGTCCTCTTAGATATCATATTCTTGCATCCTTTTATCAAAAAATTTGACATAGCTACATACATCCTGTCCATTAAATAGGCCCACTTCCTCTATAATCTTTTGAAGTGCTTCCATTGCCAAATCCTCTATCCTCTCAGGTTCTTAATTAGTAATTTCCTATTCCTGGATATCTATGACTTGATATGGTAACTACATTTGTACTTCCCATATAAATATTTGAATTACATGTATCCTACCATCCATATCCAAATCTTTACACTTAACTACATGTATACACTTTTTCAATAACCGCATCTGCTCCGTACTACATTCCTTGTTAGGTCCTTGTCAGCTTCATGGTGGAGATTCGTTCAAAGAGAAAATCAGCAGTTTCGTGATTGGGAAGAGTTCAAGATGCATATGATGGTCATTTCAACCTAAGTCTCCTATCCTACAACCTTGTCACAGCATCTCACATCGGGTTTTAACACTCATGTTGAAAGGATGCAGATGTAGGCCAATAAGAGGTGGGGTCTCTACCAAGAGATTTAGGAAAGAGGAGGAGGTGTGGTAGTACTAGCTGAATAGGAAGAGATACTTTCAATGTTATGCACAACACTATAAGAAACCCATATTACAATCCCAGTCAAAAGATTTGAACCCAAATCACAATTTTATATGAGAATATCCTCAATGTTAACCCTCCACTTCATCCAAGTGTTTCCAGGGATTAGGAGTGGTCGACATTAACCGCAAACTCTTCTTAGCCCTCCACTTCATCTGAGCATAAAATTTCTCAAGAGTGATCAAGACTAAGCCTCAATAGTTAACCCTTATTAAGTCACTTCAAAACTTCAAGTATGTTTTCATACATGAGATAAAGCCTAACTTCCTTCATTGCATTCTTTCCATAAAGCATTGACTAGCACATACATAAACAAAGTTAAGATGAACTGTGATAGCTACATCAATTTCTCCACTTCTCCAACATATTCAAATTAAGTGTAGCATGATTTTCCTCTTAGGGTAGGTATACGCTTCTCTTGTTGTCACTTGTTTCTTTCCAAGGTTCCTCAGTCGATAAGATGTCCTTGCTGAATGGTAGCTATGATAACAAGGAACTTTCAACTCCTGATGGTAGTAGCATGGAGCATAGACTACATAGAAGGAGTTCATGGTAAAGCTAGCTCTCATGATAAGGCAAACAAAAGGATTAGCTTTTGTACTTTTCGTTAAGGGAGGGTAGGACTTGAAATAGTGTTGCCTTTACTCATTTTTTTTCTAGAGCATTGAAGCATGGAGAGAGACTCGAGTTGCTGCCTCCTTGAATTCAAGTTTATAAATCTAATGGAGTATAGCTTGAAGGCAGTGTTATAGTTGGAGAATATTGGCATGGAGGTAGGCCACAAGATATCATGATCTTCATATGATTGCATAAGAAGAGCCTCTTAATAGGACTTCTTAAGGCTTGTATCTCTTAAGTTGATCATTATGCTAAGCATCATTGGAAATCCATATGTTTTTTTTTTACAAACTTTCCTTACAAGACAAAATCCCAATGTGTGACATGTTCTACTACTACAACTCGGCACTTTGCATGCCACCCATTTTTAGGTTTAGTTATGATCATCCCCATTGATTAGAATAATAAGTATATGCATCATCAGTACTTCAATTCACACTAGATATTAGACCACAATTCATGAGTTTCTGCCTTATTATAGTCATCTCTTGAATTGTCATGAAGGCCTTGTACAGGTTGAATTGTCACCACACTAGTGGTCCCAATAGATCCACACAAGAGAACACCATCCTCTTCATGTAGGCGGTCGATATCCATCAATAGAGTCAAAGTTATAAGAGACTCCAAAATATGAAGATTGTCAACAAGCACATCTAGCTTTAGAGAGTCATATAGTCCAAAGTATTGGTCATGGTATACACAATGATTTCAACACAGGAACTATTGAAACCCTGGTAAAACTTTGGTAGGCCATTAAGCTTCAGAATCTTCTTGTAGACAACCAAGAGTCCATTGTGCGGATGCTCCCCTCCTTTCTTTATAGCATTGGCCTCCTTAGCAAGGTGTGTTCTAATGTAGTCTAGGGAATACGCAAAAAGAAAAATAGGAGGGAAGACACATTGGCTACTCTTGTGCATAAAAGTATTCCCCCAATGCCCTACATGAACATCCTCCTTTACCAGAATGCATGTTGCACCCCCACCCTCCTTTTCATTCTTGAAAGCATGCAATGAAAATTCCTTTTTTTCCCACAATCCATGATAGTATATATTAAAGACTCATTTTTCTCCTTCTCTTGCTTTTTCTCCAAGTCAAGTACCATTCACCAATCAAGCATATTTGAATGAAGGTTGAGCTCATTGGTGTATTCATCCAAAGCATATATTTCTTTCATACCTTCAACTCTGATAGCATCATCCATCCTTTGGACATTAGCATCAATATGATCCATCATCACATCCCCATTAAGAATGTTAGATCTGTCAACCATAGCACTTATAATAGTCTCCTCTAGCATTACATCTATCAATGCATCTCCATCTTAAGCATCAATCTGCATAGTAAAAACATAGCAAAATCATGAATCAAAACCTCTACATAATCACAACCCTCCAACACTATGTCTGATTCTATAATTATAGGAAATATGTTCATAAGTATAGCATCCACCTTCATGTTAGATAGTAAAAAATCATCCTTAGAAAGAATATCTACATCATTAGTAATCTCTAGCTTTGTATCGGTATCTGCATTATCCTACATCACTTCAATGTCTAGAAGTGGAAGCTCCAAGTTTGTAGTACCTTTCACATCAATTGTGGCTTTTTGGGCATGATTTACGAATATCTCCACTCCCTTCACACCAGTGCCTTAACTGTCTACAACTTGGCCACCAATAGAGATCCCAATTACTTGAAATGGCTCAGTGATAACAACATTGTCATGACCAACAGCTACTTCAATGGAAGTAGGTGAAACATCAAAGACTGTAATTTCTCCCTTGTAATAAGGCACAAGCTTGTACTGTCCACAAGGCAATGAACTGAAAATAAACTTCCCATTTGCATTTGATACGGCACATCACAAGGCTTTCTCATCAAACGGTTAATCCTCATTGCCTTCAGGACATACATGCTGCTTTAATGCTGTACAATGTGTCCTAGCAAGAAAATATGCTTTGAAATAGAACTTCGTGCTCAATCATTTGTGATTTGAAGAGGACATGCAAAATTGAATCCATGCTATGCAACCAATCGAATGATGATCCACACAAAATTTATGAATGGAATGAAGAAAATGTGCCTAGCCTATCCACATGTGCTCGTGCGTCATGCAAAAATGCAAATAAAAACACACAGACAACAAAAAATAAATTCCTAATGACGTTGACTAATGGTTTCAAATTCCTGGTGAAAAACTCCACCCTCATGTTCGCAGTGGTGGATGCGCAGCATCACGACACTGCTTTCATCAATGCATTCTAAACATTCAATCCTATAATCCTCTAGGACATCAAACTATTGCATCCTTTCTTCAAAATCTTTGATATGGTTACATATGTCCTATCCATTAAATAGACTCACTTCCTCTACAATCAGTTGAATTGCTTCCACTGCCAAATTCTCCGTCTACTCAGGCTTTTGTTCAGTAATTTCCTATTCTCGCATATCTATGACTAGATACAGTAACTGTATTTGTTCTACCTCAATAAATATTTGAACTACTCATACCCTACAATCCATATCCAAATCTTCATGCATAACTACATGTACATACTTTTCTACTAACTTCATCTACTCCCTACTACATTCCTCTTAAAGTCCTTGTCAGCTTCATGATTCATACAGTCCCCATTCTACAACCTTGTCATGGCATCTCATATTGGACTCAACATCGATATATTGAAAGGACATGCACTGGTAGATATACACTTCTCTTGTTTTCACATATTTCTTTCTAAGGTTCCTTGATCACCATAAAATGCCATTGTTGAATGATAGCTATGATAACAAGGAGCTTTCAACTCCTTATGGTTGTAGGGAGGAGCCATAGACTACACTAAAGGAGTTCAATGATGGCGGTGCTAGCTCTCATGATAAGGATTTTGTACTTTTCATGAGGAGAGAGTAGGACTTGCAACAATGTTGCCTTTGCTCGATTGTCTTCTTAAGCATGGAAGCATGGAGAGAGACGCGGCTTGTTGGTGCCTTCTTAGAGTCAAATTTATAAATCCAATGGAGTATAGCTAAAAGCCAACCTTGTAGTCGAAGAAGATCACCATCGAGGTAGGCCACAAGCTATCATGAGGTTCAGATGATTGAGTGTGGAAAGAGCCCCTTGATAGGACTTCTTAAGGCTTGTTTGTCTTAAGTTGATCACTATGCCAAGCATAATTGCAATTCCATATGTGCTTTCTTACAAACATGCCTTACAAGCCAAAATGCCAACGTGTAACATGTTGTGTTGCTGTAGCCCAACACTTTGCATGCCACCCTTCTTTAGATTTAGCTCTGATCATGCCGATTGATTAGGATAATCAGCACACATATCATCAACACTTGAATTCGCACTAGATATTAGACCAGACTTATGGCCATTGAGCTTATGCCCATTGGATTATGCATGGAGGTGTTCTCAAGATATCCATTCCTTCTTTCCCTCCAAAGATGCAAAGATTCTCCAAAACAATGCTAAAAGCATGTATTCATAGTAGCTGTACACAATGCCACATGTTTCAGCATAAAAAACATTGGGCCCTTCATGCATGAGCCCTTACTCACCTAGCTTATAGATTATCTATACAATCAATCTCATGAGGCAAACCAAAATATAGGAATAGTGCCGCTGACTTCGGCCACTCAAAATATCTAGCATATCAGTATGTCTGGATCTTCAAAATATCTAGCCGTCCAGAAATACGTACGGACGAACATATTAGAATAATTTTTTAAAAATACACAGACAAGCATTCGAATGCATACACCGACACTCATTTGGACGGGTTGCATGTAATATAATGTACCTAAGGTTAAAGCTCTCTCTTTTTAAGCTCAAAAAACGGTGGGTGGATCGATGGCCGTGCCGGGCGGGTAGGGTACTTTTTCTTCTTTTCTTTTGCTTTATTATCTTTATTATTTATTTTTAGTTTCTTTCTTTCTTTCTTGCGGCGGTTGGTTGTTTTTGTTCCGTTCGTTGTTGTTAAGGTTTTAAGGTGGTAAGGTGGTTGGTGGTGGGGGCAGGGGGGCCGTCCCAAGCCTCCCGGAGCATCTCGTCCACGCCTTACCCCCCGCCGAGAGACAGCGCTCTCGGACGACGGGTGGCATGGAGAGAGAGCTCACTCGGCCCGACCATCGTCTCTGGCCGTTGCATCGTATCCCCACCGACTCGAGCTCTGCAACAAGGAGAGCCCACCGGGGACAGATGAAGTGGGAGCCGCCCCTCTCCGCACACTTTATAAGCAAAGCTCGGATTACGCGCCGTTGCATGTGGGATCCGCGGGATGCAACAATGTTCAAGGATAAGACATCATATCATCCCACGTAACGAACGCAATAATCCTCTCTCTCTCTCTCTCTCTCTCTCCAATGCAACACAAGTACACAATACCACAAAGTTTAAATCCATTCGTAGAATGTGATGCAAGCCTTTAATAGACATAAAAATGGATGTTTTATAGCGTAGACTTACTATTGGAATGCAAGTGCAAGCCTTCAGTACTAGCAATAGCAAATCCAAGAAAATTGTATGCTTGTATTATGAAAGAAAGTGCAAGCCTCTAATACAACATAACACAAATGAATAATCCTAATATCCTATTTCTACAGTGTGAGGCATGCCTCTAATCCACACATATACAAAGGGAGACTAAAATTCTAACAATACTTTTAAAGTATGAGGGAGACCTCTAGCACAACAAAAGTATTTAAAATAGAAAATGCTTTTTAAATAATATTCTAAAATTAAAATAAAATTATCCCTAAAAATGTACCTATGGACTACCATTAGTTGAGCTGGAGGCGAAGCAGAAAGGGAAAAAACTAGTCAAAGGCTTTCAAAATGAATAAAATGTTTTGAAACCTTCATTTATGTACTTAAATTTTTGTTTGTAAGTCTTACAATCAAAAGCTTTTGATCACTACTCCAATAATAGATGATAATGATGATCGTAGTCTTTGTTGAGATGTAGAGAGAGAATATATGTAGAGACTCGAGAGGGAGAGAAGAAACACACCATGTACACTCCCGAAGACTATTTCATATTAATCACAATCTACATATATATATGTGAGACCTAGTCTAGATAGGGTGAGCTATATATAGCTCCAATATCCCCACTCAAACAAAGGTCTCCAGTTGCAGATGAAAAAACCCTTAGGGAGCACAAGGGAAAAACCCCAGCTCCTAGATACAAATTTACAACCATGATCAAGAAGGATTATTGTGTGATGTAAAGCGAATCTGTGCATGTGAAGTGAAATTGAATATGTATTTACAAAGATGACCAAGAGTTCTGAGATGTATATGCATGTGTGAAGTGTATGGTGTCTACAAAGAGTATGTACAATGGCACTACAATGTCATAGTAGATTAATTCCCAAATATTGAAGTTGAGACAACTCCAAGTTCCAAGTCTAGCAGAGTAAAGCGTACTTCATTGAGTCCTTTAGTGAATATATATGCAATCCTCTGATCACTTGGACAATGTTCAATCATGATCATGCCTTTCTTTACTTCATACCAAACATAATGATAATGCATTGCAATATGCTTAGACTTGTTATGTTGAACATAATCTTTAGCAAGACTAATGGCACTTTGGTTATCACATCGAAGTGGTATGCTGGAGAGAGGACGATGGCCAATATCTGATAGAACTTGTTGAAGCCATACTAACTCTCGAGCTGTGCCTAAAGATGGAGCTACATATTCAGCCTTTGTAGTGGAAACAATAACACAATTTTCTTTCTTGCTAGTCTAAGAAACAGGACAACCATTGATAAAGAAACAAATCCCACTTATAAAATGCATAGATAAGTGAGAGCTTGCCCAATGTACATCTGTATAACCCAAAAGTTGAACTGAATGCATAGAATTAGAGTTTTGTTGGTGTCGATAAACCAACCCAAAATCTTTAGTGCCTTTCAAATACTTCAAAAATTATTTAGCTACAGTCCAATGTTTAAGGCATTGAGAACTAAGATGTTGTCTGGTGCAGAAAGTACGAGTTTTTGGTAGAGCTCATAAGACAAGGAGTACTAGTACGATGTGCAGAATCCAAACCAAACTTATAAATAATATCTTCAATGAACTTTGTTTGACATAGTATTAAAATGCCCTTTTTTTAATAGCATTGAATTTGAATACCAAGACATGAGTGCATGTCTGCAAGATCCACCATATCAAATGCAAAAGATAAAACCTTCTTTACTTGTTGAAGGAAGTTGAGATTATCAATTGGAAGATCAACATAGAGATCAATGCTACGGTCATCATTAGCAACAATAGGTACAAGTTATGAATCGTGATTTGAAGAGTCAATATTATCTTGTGAAGGAGGTTCATCATCATATAGAAAAGGAAAAGCAATGAGTAACAACTTTTTTTCATCAACGTCCTCTAATGACCATGTCCTCCCAGTGTCCTCATGAGACCCCCATGTGTTGCCCATAAGTTTCTCATTGAAAATAGCATCACGACTTATGATAACTTTCTTGGAGAATGGATCATAAAACTTGTACCCCTTAGGAAAATTTGAATATCCAATGGAATCAAGTTTTCTATGAGTCTCTTTGGGTACATAAATATAAGCAATACATCCAAAGGTTCAAAAATATGAAATAGAAGGAGTTTCACATGTCTAATTAGTAATCGTTATTTTACAAACAGAAGATAATTAGTACACCAAGCATCCCACGTATCTTGTTGTTGAGCATCCATGAACAAATTCCAACTCTTTTCCTTCTTGTTTTCGTGAACCTCCATAGACCACGACTTCTGAAGCTTCTTCACAATCTCCCACTTGATGATGTATGGAAACTTGTCAATGAATGCCAAATCTTCCATGGATGGTCATTCTCTCTGCTTCTGCTCTTCAGTTTGTTCCCAAACAATTTGACACCAAGATGCAAGTTTCTGCTGCTTCAACAGAAAGAGGAAATAGTCCACCACATGGAGCATGCATCATGATGGTGATATGTTTCCGCCATTGTGGGATGAACTTCTTGTAGAAAGTGGCTTTGATAATAAGAATCTCCAATTCTTCAGTGGAAGAAGGAACTTTGCAAACTTCCATTGAATTCTCCTCTTCTTGGCAATGTCATTTTCTTCATTTTCAGCCTCTTTTGATACTTGTTGATGGCAAGCTTCCCCGGCTGTGCACCAAAAACATGGAGCCCCAAGAGGAACACCAAGGAAAAGGGAATTCTCTTGTAAGAAAATCTATCTTGTAACATCAACAAGCTTTTATTTCATTCTTTTGATCATCAAAACAAAGGAAATAGCAAATCTTCGTGTAGCATCATAGTAGGTATCTCCCACGGATTTAATAGAATCAACCATAATCTTCAACATCTTCATAAAATCCATCAATATAACAAAGAACACAAAAGAGTACACCATCTTTGAATGGAAATCAATCACATAGTATTCATCTTCAATGTCTTCATAGTTCTCTCTCTCAATCTCTCATATACAGTTACATTGTTTTGATAGAATTGACTATCTCTGGCTCTCTCTCTCTTTCTCTCTCTCTATCAATAGTACATCATATCCTCACTACAATACTCTCATACTAACTCTAAATAATCCTTCTTAGGTTGTGGATGCACCTCCCAAGAGGTATGTCTAATATGAAGAGTCACCAGAGCCACTACAGAGTCTTTTCACAGCTCACTACTGTCACTGTCACTCAGTCTTCTCTTCAGTCTTCAGCAACTGCTTCTTCCACTTGTTTTAGCTCTTTTGAACTTAGATTCATCCTTTCCAAACGTTAGTAAACTTTCCCAAAGTCACACATACTTTCTATAGAACACTTACTGAAGGTCTACAGAATAGTTACAGTACGGTACCAGAGCAGCTGCAGTACAGTTATAGTACAAAGACAGAGTAGAGACAAAGGCTCTACAGAAGGTCTACGGAGGGTTACAGAAGGTCATCAGAACCTCATAACTCATACTCAAACCATTCCATACTATCAAAAACTATTCAATAAGCTTCCAAAAAGATCTCAATCTTCATCAATCATCAATCCATGCTTCATACAGAAGACAATCAAAACAAAACAGAAGCTATACATAAGGTATACAGAACCAATCAGAAGCTCAACATAACATCATAGAGCTTCATATCTCCACTGAGAATCATCATGAACTTCCAAAACATAATCAATATCATCCAAAACACTCTCAAACACTTCTATTATCAACCATACATCACTCTAAATCCATCAAAAATCAATCATTCAAACCTCAAAAACAACAAAAATCAGTCAAAAATTCAGTCTTTTTTCACTCTCAACAATCAAACTACAGACCGCTCTCATAATCGTATCACATAATCAAACCATAATACCTCAAAAACATAATTACGACATAACTAGAAATTTGATAAACAATGTCAGCTTAAAAGACTATACGTTCCCATCCCACAAAGGTATTTATTGAAAAGGAAAAAAAGTGCAGTGAGGGGAATGATTTTAGTGAAGGGTTTATTTTAAGAAATTATTAACAATGGTTGAAATTTTATTAGGTTGTAAACCTTAATAAGAAAATGACGGTTCACTTTTAAATTGTTATTACAATTTATTAATGTGAAACGGTGCTTTTTAACAAAACCCAAACTGTGATCCCCAGACTCAAGTCTCTAAATGCATATTCATTGATTAAAAATTTAATGTGTCTGAAGCGCTCTTCTTTTTCAGCGCGTGGATTTTTTTTTTAAATGAGGGCTGGTTCGTTTTTATTTAAAATTAAAGTGCCTCTGAAGTGCACGTAGCGCGTTTAAAGTGAACGGTGGGTTGATTTTAATTTATTAGAAAAATGTGTGTTTAGCGTGAGTGTGCGTGAAAAAGTGGGTAAATAAAGTTTATTTTAATAATTAATTGTAGTTAAGGGATTACCAAAAATAAATAAAGCACGAAAAATAGATACTTGGTAGGGGTGTGTATGCAAGAGACTGAGGGCGCACTCAGTAGTCCCAAATGCAAGGAATCCAACAAAAAAGTAAAAACCACTAATTGGAAAAAATAAAACACCTTGGTTTTTTTTTAAAAGACAAAAGAAATATCAAGGCAATGTTAGTGGGATCACATTTGGTTTAGACAATGTTCATTAATGTGTGGGTGAGATTGTTATTAGTATTTTCTTAATTTTAATTTAGGTGTGTTTTTATTTTGTATTTTATGTTTTATTTCTCTATTTTTTGGGTATAATTTTTATTTTAAAATATTCCAAAAATAGTCAAATGCATTGATGGAATTTTTTGTGATTTTTTGAATTTAATCCTGATTTTTAGGGATTTTAATGATTTTTTCTCAATTTTTAGTGAATTTTAAAAGGATTTTAAATGTTAGTATTGTTTGCAATTAATTCTCTACATTATAATCAACAAGATCAACAAAAAAAGCACCCAATTTAGAAAGAAAAATTTCAATAATTTTTTTGTTTTCTAATTGATTTTTTATGATTTTTTAATATTTTTAATTATTTTTAGGTATTTTTAGAGTGTTTTTCTCGGGTTTGTAGAAAATAAAAAAAATACACGGATTGCGTGTGAACAGTTGTGTGTGCTCAGGGACGACATGCACCATCGCACGAAGAAGATCAAACGGGCGTCCTCACGCGTGAACACTTACTGGCCACTCCCGTACGCACAGGAACACCCGAACACCAGCGCTGCGCGCTGCGTATGGAGAGTGGGGGTAGAGTGGAGAAGGGGTAGGAAAGGGGGCTAAAACATGGGAAATTGGGGTTAGTAGAGGTTAGTTAATTAGGAGATCTAAGTGCATTAGGTTAGGTTGAGTAACTTAGTTGAGTTAAGTAAATTAGGTGAATTAAGTTAATTAGGTTAATTAGGTGAATTAAGTTAGTTAGGTTAGGTAGGGTGATTAAGTGAGTTAGTTAAGTTATATTAGTTAATAAATTTAATTAAGTTAGGTTAAGTAAGGAACCTAACCAGGAGGAGGAGGAGGAGGAGGGGTGGAGACGGCGGGCAGCGGAGGCGGCTGAGGGAAGGAGGAGGAGAGAAGGTGTGCGGCGGCGGAGGCGGTGAAGGAAGGAGGAGGAGAGAAGGTGTGTGGCAGCAAAGGTGGCTAAGATCTCGACAATGACGCGGGAGAGGTCATACAGGGCAGTGCGGACGGGGCTGTGGGAGCCGAGGAGGGAGCAGACTTCCTTGGCATCAGAGCAGACACGGTCGGCAAGGGTGGAGAGGCAGGAGACGCCGAGGGTCGCGACGATGCTGAGGCAGGGCAGGCCGGCAGTGGCGACGGTGATCTTAGCACCCTAGCCGGTGGGGCAGGTGGCGCGACGAGGCTGGAGGGAGGAGGTTCAGAGCGTGAGGAGGAGGAAAAGGGAGATGTCGCATGGGGAAGGAGAGAGGCCGCGGGACAACGAACATGTAAGGGTTTCTTTCTCTTGTGTTTTCTTTGTTTGTATTATTTTATTTTATTTTATTTTTTATTTTTTAAAAAAATTGGTGGAGTTATGATTATTTTTAAAAATTTGTATGTTATTATTTGTTTTTTTTGTGTTTTTTGTTTTTTTTTTTGTGATTTGGTGTTTTGTTGGTTTTTTTTTTTTGAAAATTTTATTTAGGTGTTGTTAGTTATTGTTGTGTTGTGTGTTGGGTGTGGTTTTTCTTTTTGTGGTTTGTATTTTATTTATCTATTTATTTATTATTGTTTTTTTTGTTGTTTGTTTCTAATGTTAGTTTTGTTTTTGTTAATTTTTGTGTTGTTTGTGTTTTGTCATTAAAAAGTGAGCGCACCTCCGTCCTGCACGCATGCGCATTGCGGGAGTAAAAAAATTTTCATCAGCAGGATCAAACGAGGCGTGGACGGTGACACGCGAGGCACAAAGGCCATGAGGGCATCTCGAGGCACTTAAAACCAAAAACAGGCGTGTTCACGCGCGACACGCGAGACACTGCCACACGACAAAAAGGACGAAAAATTAATAAAACCCAAAACATTCACTGGATCGAAAAATCGTAAAAAGAAAAAATGTGCCGGGAGACGAGGGGAAGATGATAAAAAAATGCGACACGAGTTTCAGGGCAAAAGCAGGGTGTTCACACGGAAAAAACACGAAAAATGGCTCTAAAAATACATTCGAGGATTAATATGAAAAAAAAAATCCGCTCGTCGAAATGCAAGGCGGAAAGAAGGAAAAATGTGCCAAACAAGTTATTCGACAAATCTATCACGTCGACACACTGTTTCGACCAAAAGAGGACGCGTTCACATGGAAAAAACCAAAAAATCGTATCCGAAAAGGGATTCAAAAATTAATATGGAATGATCTGTGCACCGGAATAGAGGACAATAAAAATAAAAAATGTTCGGAGGAAGGGAATACACAGGGCTGTCACGTCAAAACTCACGGCTGACAGAGGGAGAAGGGGTTCATATGCAAAAAACACAAAAAAGACACCCGAAAACACATGGAAAAATTAATAACTAGAAATCCAACAATCGAAAGAGGGGGGAGGAAAAATAAAAAAGTGGGGGAAAGGCTGGCGAGACACGACAGTCAAGTTAAACTGGAATCTAGTGAAAATAGGGCATGTTCACATGAAAAAATGTGAAAAATAGGCACGAAAAGGGCCTGAAAACTCGCAAAAATTAATAAAGGACCAACCGCGTATCAGAAGGACACAGAGTAAAAATAAAAAATATCAAGGGAAAGGGGGCTGCCAGGGGGGCACGTTGAATCACAGTTCTGAAGCAATAAAGGCACGTTCACATGGAAAACCGTCCAATTTATGGAAATTGCGTCAAAAATTAATAACTCAAGAACCATCTATCAAAACAGGGGTTGCTAAAATGGAAAAATGGGTAGTTCGAAGGGACAAACAGGGCTGTAAGGTTGGATTTGGATTTTGGTGAATGTAGGATGCGTTCACATGCAAAACGTCAAAACAAGGGATAAAGGGAAATAAGGAAGGAACGGCCCAAAGGGTGGGGGAAAGTTAGGCGGGGGTGGGAAAGGGACCCTATGAGGGCAGAAAGAGGTCATGTCATACGTGCATGATCAACTTGAGGCATATGCAGGGGGTACGCACATCAGACGCGTAGGGACGTGTCCCCACACTTAAAACCTTAACGGATAGAGTAGATTTATCGACACGGCTATAGACTTATCAACCGACTGGACGCTGGCATCCCCACACTTAAAACATCACATACACTTGTAAACAAAAAAGTAGAGTTAGGAACACTTAGCCCGTTTCACGTATGGTCAAAGGAACCGTCACTGCTACAGAAGGATTGGAGTCGACTCTGCAGGAGAGGTACCACGTCTCACTCCAACATTCAACCAACATGGCAAGGACCATGCAGCAGCACCCAGGCAGGTAGCTGGTTGATGAAGTCCATTGGGGGAGGGGTCGTAGACGAAGGATAGTCATTCAACTCACTGGCACTCAAATGGAATGAGAGAATAGTCAATCGCCCCATAACTTACATCACTCAAATATTGATGGAAACCCAGATCTCACATCTGGTTTAGGAATGCGAGGGTGCACAATTGATGGTGCATTAGTGCGCCCAACCCCGTTTGGCATAGGTGCAAGTAGAAAGGCCAGGGAGCCTTGCAGTACCGTGTACAGAACAGAGTGATGTGTCCTATGCTGATAGCAGAGACCCATCCCGTGGGTGCATAGGGAAACAGAAACGTACCTGACTCCAATTGTCGTAATGTCCCTCAATCCGCACCTCTCAATAATTGATTGAAGAAAAGTTTATCACATTCAGTCCACCCTCTGTCTCACTCTCTGTTGAAAGATCCAAGAGGGCAACCCGTTCCTTAAACCCATTGATGTAATCCTCATTGTCACTTGTGCAGAGGTTGTATGTCTTGTGCGCATTTGATGGTGCATTAATGCATCCCGCCCTGTGCCGGTATATAGTGCAAGAAGGAAAGCTAGGGAGCCTTATGGTGCAGTGCACAAGAACAGATCGTGCATTGTGCATTGAGAGGCCCATTCTGTGCGTGCAACACTCCGTTCACACATCTCACCTCTCATTTGATTTGAAGGGAAAAACTGGTCACTCACCCCACCCTCTGTGTCACACTCATTGATAGATACAGAGGGCAGCCCATACTCACATCCCCATCCTATTAGGATGAAAGCTCACATCACTCAAGGGGTTGGTGATGAAGATCATGTTGGTTATTATCATCAGGATCTTGAAGAAGAGGTGTACCTAGGGAGGCAGCCAACAAGTCTCATACATTAATGATTTGTAAGAAAGGTCGTCTATTAAGAAGGATAGACAAACTGATATTGCAGAGACAGCGAGCCAAGGGAGGTGGATTCAAATTACTTGTTGGAAAGGTTCTGCTGGTGAGTCAGCTATCCTGAATTGCGGGGCGTTACCAACTTTTCCGCAGTCAGCTTCCCGCCCAAGAGTGTTTCCACCTTTTCTTGGAACGAGGCTTGTTATGACAGGGAATTTCTTCCTTTTCTCCCATAACAATTTTCTTTGTTCTTTTTCTTTTTCTTTTTCTTCTTTTTTTTTCCTTCTTTCTTTTTCGTTAAGAAAGAGAATGGTAGAAATACCATGTGTCAGGACCAACCTCGCCATCGTTGTTGGATCAGACGAGAAGAGAACAAGGTCGGGTTGAGAGGTATCTGTGAGAGGGGCTAACAGAATGAGATTGCCTCATTAGAAGAATCATAAGGGCTATCAGAAGCACGAAGAGAATGACAGTGCAATGCCCAAAAGGGAGAGGGTAGGTCGACCGTGATTATCAAGATTCCCAAGGAGGGAAGTACTTCTTCAGACGATAGCCATTGATCAGGAAATGATCATCAGAGGCATCAACGGTTTGCACCTGAACAGAGCCATTAGGATTGACAGCAAGTACCTTGTATGGGCCCATCCACTGTTGTTGAAGCTTGCCAGAAAACTTGTCAAATCTCGAATCATAGGCTAGGACAAGCTCACCTTCTTTGAACTCCTTCTGCTTGATGAAACTATCATGATAGGCCTTGCATCGTGCTTGAGTGGTTTCCATGCATTGTAGGGCCATCTACCATATCTCATCCAAGAATTCCAAGTGCAGGAGGTGGCATTGCAGTGATTCATCATCTCCCAAGCATTCTTTAACTGCCACTCGCAAAGAGGGCAATTCTAGTTCAACAGGGAAGACGTCTTCTGTACTATACACTAGCTAGAAAGGGGTTTTCGTGTAGCTACCTTATGATAGGTTCTGTATGCCCAAAGGGCCTCTATAAGTCGATCGTCCCAGTTGCGACGATATGCGACAATCTTTCTTGTCAGGATCGATCAGAGGATGCGATTGGTGGCTCTGGGGTAGTAAGGAGTGGACTTGCGATGGCAAATCTTATACAGCTCCATCAGCTCCTCCATGATTTTGTTAAGGAAATGAGTACCTCTGTCACTTACTAGCTCGAGAGGACTGCCAAAACAGATGATAATATTCTTGTACATGAATAGGGCTACGTTGTTATATCGTCTCGCTTCAGGGCTTTAGCTTCACACCACTTTATGACATAATCCGTACATACTAAGATGAATATGTTCTACTCTCTGTCTGGTAGGTGGATCAATGGGACCCACAAAATCAATCCCCCACTTCTTGAACAGCTTTGAGGGAAGAATAGGTTGCAGTGGCATGGCACTTGTTTTAGTGGGTTTCCCCATTCAGTGACAAGCATCACATCTCTTACAATAGTCATATGGATGCTTGTGGAGGGTCGGCCACCAATATCCTGCTAACAAAGCCTTCCTGGCTGTCGCTTCTCCTGCAAAGTGTCCACCACATGGTTCATCATGGCATGCTTTCAATACTATGTCGATTTCATCCCTTGCAACACATCTTCGCAACACTTCATCTTTGCCTCTCTTTTACAATGCACCGCCTAGCAAAGTGTAGGGGGTTGATTCTAACAGAAGCTTCTTCTTCTCACGGCTTGAGATGCCAGGACGAAACTATTGAGTTGCCAGGAGGTTGGCTATGTCTGCATACCGGGGAGTAACTGTTTTAACTAGAAATAAGGAAGCATAAGGAAGGTCTGGATCATCCTGTTCCTCTTCTGCAATTTGAGGGATCTGTGATAGATGATCGGCTAGGACATGGGAATGGCCATGCTTAGTGATCACTTCAAAATCGAACTCCTGGAATAGGAGAAACCATCTCATTAGTCGCCCTTTAACATCTGCTTTGTTCATTAGGAAGGACAAGGCTTCATGATCCATGAACTTAAAATGCGTTGACAATAAATAGTGTCGAAACTTCTCCAGTGCAAACATCATTGCTAAGCACTCAAGCTATGTCTCACTGTGTAGCTCCGTTCCCTATCAGTGACCTTCCAGCTTGCATAATATATTGGTTGATCTAATTTAGAGGGGCCTTTTTGACATAGGACAACACCTAGCCCTTCAACTAATGCATCTGTGTGCACATGAAACTCCTTCATCCAATCAGGAGGCTGTAAGATAGGTGCTTGGATAAGGCACTATTTTAGGGTATTAAAGGCTTCTTCACAGTCATCAGTCCAAAGAAAATCAACATCTTTCCTTAGGAGCTTGTGCAGAGGGGCTGCCTTGGTTGCAAAATGTGCAATAAATCTTCTCTAGTAGCCCACATGGCCAAGAAATCCTCTTAATTGCTTGAGGTTTGTTGGTGCTGTCAAGGCGGCAATCTTCTCAATCTTCCCCGGGTGTGTTCCAATTCCTTTTGCAGAGACAATATGGCCCAAAAGAACTCCTGATGAGATGCCAAAGACACATTTGTTGGGGTTGAGAGAAATCCCATACTCTCAGCATCTGTCAAAACATCGCTCTAGGTGTCCCCAATGCTCACGGATTAAACTATGGACACAAAAGTCATCAAGATACACCTCAATGAAATCATGTAAATGATTCTGGAAGGCAACCATCATTACTCATTAGAAGGTGGAAGGAGCATTACAGAGCCCAAATGGCATCACTCTATAGGCATAGGTCCTCCATTTTGTGGTGAAGGTTGTTTTGGATTGGTCCTCTTTTGCAATTTCGACTTGGTTATATTCGTTGAATCCATCCAAGAGGGAATACAGCTCATAGCCTGCCATTGTGTCCAACAGTTGGTCTGTAAAAGGGATAGGGAAATAATCCTTCTTCATCTTCGAATTGAGCTTTCAAAAGTCTACACATATTCGAAGTTTCCCATTCTTCTTGGGTAGTACCGCAATGGGCGAAACCCATTCAATATTAGCCACAGGATAAATGAACTCGACTTCAAGGAGCTTCAATAATTCGGCCTTCACCAGAGCAGAATAATTAGGATTCATATGCCTTTGTCTTTTCCTTACAGGTTTGGCATCAGGCTCTAGGTCAATGTGATGTTGGCATACTATGGGATCAATCCCCTTTAGGTCTTTATATGACCAAGCAAACACGTCTAAGTTCTCCTTTAGTAGATCTTGCAAGACCACTAGTTCTTTTGCTGGAAGATTGAGACCCACTTTTAGGTGACGTTCAGTACTGTTAGTATCTAGCAACGTCACTTGTCTTTCACCTTCCACTTCACGGATAAATGTCCCACGGATTGCTTCTGGATAGAGGTCTGACTCTTTCAAGGGAGTAGTGTCCTCTCTAATGTTCCACTAGAACTAGTGTCCTCCTTTTGAACAGATGACTCATTTTTCCGTTGAGATTACTGGAAGGGTATCAGAGCTTTGTTTGCTTCTGTGTGAGTGGTGATCTCTTCTAGACTTAGGGATTCATCTTCAGAGGATGTGTCCAGGAATGTCACATAGCACGGACCTTCTAGAAGCCGAGGCTTTGATAGCTCTGGCTTCTTTTGGCAGGGAACATCATCATCATCTTTTCTCTAGACTGAATAGTCAGGGCGAGAAGAGCCACTGTTGAACTTAATTTTTATGCCTTTGATCCATTGCTTATGTAGATTCTGCATACTTTGTGGTCCATTGGTCAACCCAAATGGAACCATGGTCATTTCCTCCAACATCTTGAGATCTTCGGACTCTGAGGTCTCTATAGGGACATCAAAAAGATCATCTACTATCATATGAAATTTTTCCTCTACACTTTCATAACCTGCTTCGTTTCCTTCCTCATCATTTTCATCCTCTTCCTCTAGAGGCTTTGTCTCTGCTTCTGTAGAGGCTCTCTTAGGAGAAGAACAGATCTTCTACCTCTGTGTCTGTTTTTGCTTCTGCTTTTGTCTCTGGCTCTATCTTTGCTGCTGTCTCTGCGACTGCCATGTAACAGGGAGAACAATACATCCATGCTTCTATTTCACTGTCAAAGGTGATTTCAAAAGTCAATTCTAGTTGAGACAGGAGGTATTCACCCATGGACAAGGACTTTGCTTCCCTTGGTAGTTGACTTACAGTGCCCATTGTTAGGGACTGTGCCTCTGTTTTCTTGGGAAAGATCTGTTTAACAGCATCTTCATCTCCTGATGTACCATCTGTTACCTCATTGGAGGAGTCAATTATGTGTGGATCCATTGCCTTTTTGTGATCCATACAATTTCAACACCACTTTGTTTGGTCCTCTGCCTAGGGTTAGGGTTCCTTTGAACCAGTCCGTCTTGGCTCTTGCTTCAAAAATCCAAGGTCTTCCCAACAACAGAGGGTATGAGGTCCCATAAGAATTTGGTTTGACCACCAAATACATTAGCCAATAGTCTCTTTCTGCAAGGGTTGTTTTTACGTATGGGAGGATACCCAACGGTCTTTTACCAAGTCATAATCTTTGATAGGATCCACAGGCTTCTCCAGCCTGCTGGGGAATGGGGCTACACCCATTTTCATCTTTCCTTTTGCTTCCAATAATTGTAGCATCGGCACTTCTTCTATTTCTGGAGGTGCCTTTGTCTCATCTATCTCCGGGACCTCTAGCCTTGTCTCTGGGACTATCTCTGTAACTCTCTATGGCACTACAGTGCTCTGTACTGCACTATTCTGTCCTATACTACCCTGTCCCTCTGTTGGCAGGTTGAACTTCACAGTCTTGGTAGGAGAATTATTTTCGTTCTGAACAACTGGTTCCTTCTTCTTGGTGCGCATGACAGCAACAACTTCCAACTCTACCAAATTGGAGGCAGGCTCTTGTACCTTCTGTTGGCTATCAGTGCCATTGGCCTTTACAGAGGCTAGACTTGGACAGTCCTTTGTAGTGTGGCCTTCTCCTTTGCATCGACTGCATAAGGGCTTGTAATCCACAGATCGTCTAGGGCTTGGACAATTGGGGGAGATATGACCCTTTTCTCCACACTTGTAACATTCCACTTCTGATCTCTAACCACCGCCAAACTATCGTCCTATGTAACTTTGAGATGGAAACCTCCTTGGACTGAAATTAGGACCAAATTCCCTAGGCTTTGGTCCAATATCCTGTGTTGTCATTTTGGATTCTAGCAAGTTGAATCTTGCATTTTCATCTTTCTGTCTTCGTTCATGCATCTCTTTCAGAGAGCAAATATCCTCTGTATGGTTCTTCCCAAACAGTAGGAACAGAAGGCTCCAGGAATGGTTGGTTTTCGGGTACATTCAATGGCTAAATGTCCTGCTTGATGAGACTTTCCACACCATGTATTAGAACGCATCACATCTCTCCCAGCTCCCATAGGAGTGGATATATTGGCGGTATTCACCTTCAGCGTCTGTAGTTGCTCTGTAATCACATCCATAAGCTCTTTCTTGATACTTGCAACTGAGTTGGATAAGTAGTCCTTCAGATTTTCACCTCCTGAAGTACTTGTAGTAGAGTTTTGGGAAGCTTCTGTAATTACTACATACACTGGTTGGGTCGATCGAGAGGGTCCTCTGTTCTGGTTTTGATTCAGAGCTCCTATTGAGACTTGGGGTTGTTGATTCTAGTTGGTAGGGTTCCACTATTGTTGAGTCTCCATAGGAGGAACTGTTTGACGCCACTGTTGTTGTGGTTGAACCATCATTTGAGGCACTGTTGTTTGCAGTGACCACAGTGGATTAGGTGCATTATGCTGTGGCATTGTTTGCATCTGGGGATAGGGGTAGGGAACTGTCCCTGGGAGTGCATTTGGTGGGTATACCATTCTTGCCATGGGAGGAGGCAAGACTCCTCTTCCTGGAGTCATTGACAGCCTTGCTTCAACTTCGTCATACAATCTTGCACCTTCCACTCCATCTTGCAGATTGACTGGTCTTCTCAATTCCACAAACTTGCGAACTTCTGGTTGTAGGCCTCTAAGCAATACTCCTTTCTGAATGCCTTCGTCCAAATGATGGTTAGTCCATCTCTTCAGGATGGATTCCCTTCACGAGACATAAGCTTCTACTCTTTCTCTAGAGGACTGACTTAGGTTCATGAACTCCTCTCGCATCCACTCTTCAAAACCTTCATGCCTGAATTTAGTGAGGAAGACAAACTTTAGGTCGTCCCATGTGCCAAAAGTTCATGCTGCTTGTCTCTCATACCATTGAAAGCCGCGCCTTTGAAGGTGGTCGGGAATATCACTAACCAATGCTCAGGGGTTCTGGCATTGTTAGCTACACATGCTACCATAAATTCTACTACATGAAGATCAGGGTCTTTATTGTACTCTCCCTTAAAAATTGGCAATGGGACTACATTTGCTGGCCTGCCATCAATATTTCCAGGACAAATCTGACTAGGAAGGGGACCTTGCGTTGCCATGGGGACTTCTATAAAGAGTGCTTTTAGGGCGTCAAAGGAGGCTTCTGCTGCTGCGATCTCGTTCTCAACCTTGATTCTTGCCTTCTCTCTTCTCACGAACCTCTGGACTCGTTCTAACGCCTGCCTCTTGATTGCATCATTCATTAGGGGGTTGGCTCCAACCAGTTGGCATATACTCAACAGAATAGTATCAGAGAAGGCTTCAATCTCTAGGGGATTCTCTAGCCAACATCTCTTCTACTTCCTTCTTTTCAACATATTTGAATTTGGCTTTCAAACCACTACAGAGAGGGAGATATTCCATTCTGAAAGTATCAAAACTCATTCTTCTTAGGATTTTTGTTGTGCCATCATTATAATAATGCCAGCTTCTGAGGGTTTCAACAGTCTATGTTGTGAAAAACACTCTGTCTACCAACTTCCAGTGGGTTGCTAATTCGACAAACAGAAGATTGTCAGTGCACCAAGCATCCCATGTATCTTGCTGTTGAGCATCCACAAACAAATTCCAACTCTTTTCCTTCCTGTTTTCGTGAACCTCCACAGACCATGACTCCTAAAGATTCTTCACGATCTCCCACTTGATGATGTCTGGAAACTTCTCAATGAATACCAAATCTTCCATGGATAGTCATTCTCTCTGTTGCTGCTCTTCAGTTTGTTCCCAAACAATTTGCCACCAAGATGCAAATTTCTGCTACTTCAATAGGAAGAGGAAATAGTCCACCACATGGAGTATGCATCATGATGGTAATATGTTTCCACCATTGTGGGATGAACTTTTTGTGGAAAGTGGCTTTGGCAATAAGAATCTCTAACTCTTCAATGGAAGAAGGAACTTTACAAACATCCATTGAATTCTCCTCTTCTTGGCAATGCCACTTCCTTCATTTTCAGCCTCTTCTGATGCTTGTTGATGGCAAGTTTCTCCAGCTGTGCACCAAAAACATGGAGCCCCAAGAGAGACACCAAGGAAAAAGGGATTCTACTGCAAGAAAATCTATCTTGTAACATTAACAAGCTTTTATTTCATTCTTTTGATGACCAAAACAAAGAAAACAACAATTCTTCATGCATCATCATAGTAGATATCTCCCACGGATTTGATAGGATCAACCATAATCTTCAACATCTTCATAGAATCCATCAATAGAACAAGGAACACAAAAGAATACACCAATTTTGAATGGAAATCAATCACATAGTATTCATCTTCAATGTCTTCATAGTTTTCTCTCTCAATCTCTCATATACAAATACACTATTTTGATAGAATTGGCTATCTCTGGCTCCCTCTCTCTCTCTCTCTCTCAATAGTACATCATCTCCTCACTACAATATTCAATAATGACTCTCAATAATCCTTATTAGGTCGTGGATGCATATCCCAAGAGGTATGTCTAATGTGAAGAGGCACCAGAGCCACTATAGTGTCTCTTCATAGCGCACTAGTGTCACTGTCACTTCAGTCTTCTCTTTAGTCTTCAGCAGCTGGTTCTTCCATTTGTTTTAGCTCTTTTGAACTTAGATTCATCCTTTACAAAAGTTAAGAAACCTTTTCCAAAATCACACATACATTCTACAGAACAAAGATCTACATAATAGAACAAAACAGGAACAGAGTAGATATAGAACAGAGATAGAATAGATACAGAGGCTCTACAGAAGGTTTACAGAGGGTTACATAAGGTCATCAGAGAACAATAGATCCTCATAAATCATACTAAAACCATTCCAAACTATCAAAAACTATTCAATAAACTTCCAAAATATTTCAACCTCCATAAAAAATCAATCTATGCTTCATGCAAAGGAAAATCAGAACAAAACAGAAGCTATACAGAAGGTATCAGAACCAATCAGAACCTCAACAAAACCTATCAGGACATAACATAGCCTCGTATTTTTACTAAAAATAATCATAGACTTCCAAAACATAATCAATATCATCCAAAACACTCTCAAACACTTCCATTATCAACCATACATCACTCTAAATCCATCCAAAAATCAATCATTCAGACCTCAAAAATAACAAAAATCTATAAAAAATTTAGTCTTTTTCCACTCTCAACAATCATGTATTTGAAGCTTGGTTTGATCACATTCATCATCTTAATTGTCTATTTTCTTTATTAGAGTTAAGTGAGAGTCTTGTCTTTTTATTATTTTAACATATAAATCATGTAGGAAATGAGAAGTTATCAACTCCATTGGTCTCAAGCCTCCTTGTTGGGTGATGTTGAGGCATGTCATAGGCAAATGAGAGCCCAAATATGGTGTCTTTCCCCTCTCATTAAAATAGATATTTATCAACTAATGACTACTTGGGAAACTCTTCAGAGCTCTTCATTCATGGTTGTAGTACCTTCCTTTGCTTTGGTGTGCATTCACTCCAATTCGTTCAAAGGTGGTCCCCATTTTCCATTAGGTACAATGAAGACATTCCACCATGGTACATTAAGTTGTGGTCCTCCATCCATTGGTGGAATCACTTATTTTTCTACACAAGGGAGGACGATGACCACTAGAGGGAGCTATTAAAATTGTCATATCCATTTTCCATACCTTTGTGTGACCTCTTGCATCTAGACTTACAGCACATGGAGAGATACATGTTTGGATCATGATAATTCAAGACATATGTGACATCAACATGAAATCCCTTGATGTGAATGTTGGGTGTCCATGTTTTACTAATGTCTGCAAGCTTTTGAAAAACTTTGGGTTTTATTGCCACTACCAAGTTTGACAAAAATTGATAGGCACTCTCTTTGATTATCATGGTCTTATATTCCCCAAGTATATTGTTGGGGATGGTGGATTCATTCTTCTTCCATGCCCGCTGATTCCATCATCCAATTATAGCATTGTCCCCATTTAGTGCTTCATACATCAGAGCTTTTTCTAAATCCACCATATGCAATGCAATAGCAATCCGAGTTTCCTTAGATTGATGATGAGTATCATCTACAAACATAAAACATGCCCACTTCATTGCTTATATGATTAGTCGCTCTCCCTTTGACTACCTTAATTGACACTTCTTTCCATAAAGCTCTCTTTCTCTCTAACATTGCTTTTTTCACATGCAATATGAGCCTTAGCTTTCCCCTTTCTTTTCTACTACTACATGCATCTATTCTCTTTGTGTTCCCAAAAATAGCCTCCTAAAGGATGCAATGGCTTCAGCCTATAAAGCTAAGGTTTTACTTGTGATAATATCCTTGTAGCTAAAGGACCTATCTTTGAATAATGGAAAACTATTTATAATGAGTACGTCAGAGGCAATAAAGTAGCTCATTAGTATATTCTTTTTACTCTTCAAGAATCTCTTATGCTTGATGTATGTAAACTTCTAACTCACAAGCTATATGGGAGTATTTGATAACAAATTTTGAGAATAAAACTATCACAGGGATACTTTATCTTTGTATTCATCTCATTGAGTTACAATACAACATCGGAACTTCTATGACAACACATATCAAATCATTTAAGAATATTATCAATTAGCTTGATGCCTCTGTTGGTGATGCCATTGCACGAAAACAATTGGTGACATAGCTTCTTGACAGTGTAAAGGATCTTGCTTATGATAATATTGTTACCATATTATCTGACAAAGATAGGATCAATTTGGATCAAGATTGTATATATTTGATTGAATATTCACAACGACATGAATGACAACACACAAATCAAGAAATCGCTATGATTTCACAATAGGACATAGTCAGAATAAATCAATCAAGCTTTATTTGCTCAAAGGCATTCCTTTCCATGCTTTACATATAGTGGTGACTTCTCTCATCTCAAGTTTCCTAACAGATGTTGTTCTTATTGCGGTAGAAATGATCACAGTATCAGATGATTGCTAGTAGGCAAAACAATATGATGAAGAATATGGTATTACAAATAAACAACCATGTTTATCTAGAGATTATTCTCCTTATCATCAACCCATCTATGTTTAAAGAGGCATTTTGATTCAGATTGTAATAGAGCGTCTTGGTGATCTTAACAGTAAAATATAGCATCATCGCTTTGATCATTCTAATTTTTCTAAGCTTGTCGATCTTTATTGGTGTGACCTTGCTCAAGGTATGGAATTCAAAGCTAGTCCTCACATGGGTATTTGTGAATATTGTACACTTAGAAAGAATTTTTACAAACCCTTTTCCATTTCCACCACAACTCATTCCAAAGGTTTTCTTGATCTGATTTGCACTAATATTTGTGGATCTTTTTCTCCATCAAAATCTCAAGATCAATATTTCATGACTTTTATTGATGACTTTTCAAGATACACCATTGTTTTTCTCTTGTGACACAAACTAGAAGCCTTATTGTCTTTTAAGCAATATCAAAAAGTTGTCAAACTTCATATTGGTTGTCACATTAAGAAACTTTGTAGTGATAATGGTGGAGAATACATTTCAAAATATTTTGATGATTATTATAATAATCAGGGTATTCATCATGAATATATGGTTCCCTACTCTCCTCAATAGAATGGTATTGTTGAATGTAAAAACAATACTATCCTCAATGACATGTGATGTATGCTCATTCATTCTAGCTTATCTTGATACTTTTGGGCTGAAGCAATCTTAACAATAGTATTTGTACAAAATTATCTTTCTATGACTGATCCTTGTAAAATACTGATTGCTACTTGGATAGGGAAAACTCCTTCTGTTTCATATTTTTGAACCTTTAGATGCATTGCTTATATTCAAGTACCCAAAGAGACTCCTAGAAAACTTGACCATTCTAGTTTGAAAGTTATTTTCATTACATATTCTTATTTTTCTAAGGAATAAAAGTTTTATGATCCATCCTCCAAGCAAATAATCATAAGTCATAGTGCTATTTTCAATGAGCAACTTATGGGCAACACATGGTCTCAAGAGGATGCTAGGAGGACGTGGTCATTGGAGGATATTGATGACAAAAAGTCATTACTCACTACTTTTCCTTTTCTATATGATGATGAACCTTCTTCACTGGATAATATTGACTCTTCAAATTAGGATTCACATCCTGTACCTATTATTGGTAATGATGACCTTGGCATTGATGTTTATATTGATCTCCCAATTGAAAATTTACATGGTACCTATCATGTTTATGATGTTGATATTCTTGAGAATGCTCTCAATATTTGTGAAGACCTTGCCTCCTCAAAAGAAGTGGGTTCTGGTTCCTGTATCACTTTGACCATATATGCATAGTGAATGGCTGTAAATCCATCATATTTCAGCCTATCCACAGGATACCTAGCTCTCGTAGACCTACGCAAAGTAGGTTCACTCCCAGGTGCTCTCAAAACATCCCTGGTCTTCCTTACTCCTGGTGTAACAATAGAAGGAATACCCAACTCATCATCAATGCTCTGTTCTGAGCCACTGGATTCACCATCCACATAAGAGTGACCTGCATTCACATCAAACATGGGCTGATCAACCTTCTCTTTTCCTTTTCGTGATACATGCATACCACTATCTACATTACTTTGAGAAGATTCTCCTGATCTCAATCTGCCTGTCCATGGCGAAGAATGTGAACCACTGCTAGAGGACGCTCCAGGTCCACTAATATTTTGTGACTGCTGCTGTGAATTCTGTGCAGCATTACCATTTTGTGCATCTACATCATCAATCACATTTACTGGTTTATACCAGCTACTCATCTCATCAAAAACAACATCTCTGCTCACTGTAAACTTACGAGTAGAAGGGTTATAGCATCTATACCCTTTTTGCTGCAGAGAGTAACCAATAAAGATGCACTTCTCAGCTTTTGGATCCAACTTGGATCTCAACTCATCTGGCACATGTACATAGGCAATGCAACCAAAAATTTTCAAATGAGAAATATCTGGTTTCCTACCAGTATACCTCTCCTCTGGAGTCATTCCATGTATTGCTGCAGTGGGAGTCCTGTTCATTATGTAGACTGCTGTAGCAACTGCTTCAGCCCAATAAAAATCTGGTAGGTCTTTTTCATTGAGCATGGCACGAGACACCTCTCCAATATGTCTGTTTTTTCTTTCTGCAATTCCATTTTGCTGAGGGGTATGACTGCATGAATATTGCTGCTTTATGCCATGCTCCTGCAGGAACCTTGCAAACTCATTTGAGAGGTACTCTCCCCCTCCATCTGACCTTAGGCATTTTACTTGCAGACCTGTTTCTTTTTCAACCATAGCTTTAAGAGTTTTGAAATGACCAAAAACTTCACTTTTCTTTTTCATAAAATACACCCAAACTTTTCTGCTATAGTCATCAATAAAACTGACAAAATAATGACAGCCTCCAAGAGATGCAGCTTTAGTAGTCCACACATCAGAGTGGATTAATTCCAATGGCTTCTTACTCTCTTGAACATGTCTAGGAAATGGTTTCCTTGCCTGTTTTCCAAACTGACAGGCTTCACATACCTTATGCATTTCTGCAACCTTGAATTTTGGCAATCCTGCAATAATATTTTGGGCCTGCATTGATTTAAGTCGCTGTACATTAACATGACCAATGCGTTTATGCCAGATATCAATATCTGCAACTACATCGGTCCCATGTGCAAACATTGCTGCACTCAATTCAGACATGTCTGCATCCAACGTAAACATTCTGCCCTTCTTCTTTCCTTTTGCTATCAAGCGACCTTTATTTTTCATATCCTCAACAAAGCATCCATGAGGATTAAATCTGACCTGCAAGCCCTGTTCAACCATTTGACCAACAGAGACCAGATTCTTGGTGATATTGGGGACATGAAATACATCGGCCAGGTATTTCTTTTTCCCATCCTGCATAGACAAAGGAATTTTTCCAATCTGCACAATCGGATGTGCAGTATCATCACCAGTCTCCATAAATCCTGGTTTTTCCATTTTCCTTGCATCCTCCATCCATTCTGCATGACCTGTCATGTGGTTTGATGCACCTGAGTCAACATACCACACATTGTTGCTTTCTTCTGTATTTGTCACAGAATTGTTCATATGCTGCACCATAAACAAATGCTCATTTCTGTCATCACCCTGTCTACTAGAAGATGCATAATTTCCTTGTTGCAGTTTTCCATTCATGATGTCATTCTGCTTTTTATAGCAGTCTTTAGCCATATGACCCATTTTACCACAATAGTAGCATTCAACATTACTGTTTGCATTTTGGCCTCTTTGCCATCCACCACGACCTCTTTGGCTCCCCCTGCCTCTAGAGTTACCACGTCCTCCTCCATAGGACTGGTTTTCTTGAGTTTGCTGCATATTCTGATTTCTACCACGGCCTCCAAATCGGCCTCCTCTACCTCTGCCTCTACCTCTTCCAGCATTTGAGTAGAAGACAGCTTCTTTTGAAGTTCCTCCTGAAGAAGATGCACCACCATTTCTCTGCTCCTCAGAAATTAGAAGAGCAATCAACTCCTCAAAATCAGGAAATCTTTCACGAACTGAAATGGATGTCCGAAACTGCGCATAATCCTTTCCTAGACCATTCAAGGTCACAGAAACTAAATCATCATCTTCCACTGGCGACCCAATGGAAGCAAGTGCATCTGCAATCTTCTTCACTTTCATGTGGTAGTCATTGATGCTCATACTTTCTCTTTGCACATTATGCAACTCTTGCTTGAGCTGCATTTTCCTGGCTTGCGTATTTGTGCTATACATTTTTGACAAAGTATCCCATGCCTCCTTTGGCGTACTTGCATCCTGAATATGCACAATCATAGAGTCTGAAATACTGATAGACAGCCAGTACATAACTTTCCTGGCTCTCTCATGCCATGCTTTGAATGCCTGCATTTGCTGTTGATTGGGAACATCAGGAAGAACTGGTTCTTCTTCATTTCCTGCAACAAATTCCCAATATCCTTTTCCCATAAGGAAATTCGTCATTCTAAACTTCCATGCCTGGAAGTTGTTCTTGTCAAGCTTTTCAGTGACAATCTGTGAGAGAGAATCAGACGCCATTACAGAATACTGCAAAAAGTTCTGTCACTGCAAAGAACACAGCTTCAGCCTCACAAGGGCAAATCTGCAAAACTGGCGAAAGTGGTATTTGACCACACAGTCACTTCCTAGTGACGATTTTGCATAAACAGGAACCAAGGATGATTCTGTAACTCCCAATGTCTCTGCACATAAGCATACGATGCAATTTCTATAGTAACTTTTCACCGACCTGTAGAACAGTGGCTGCACAGCATAAAACTGGGCTTTTTCCTGAGTGCGTGCAGAAAACTTCCGCCTCCAAAACAGGCCCCGAAATGGCCTCAAATCAAAAAAACAAGGTCGCCATGGGCTAAAGCCCTCTCCCACAGCATATACTGCCCTCTTGCTTCACCGCGAAGGGCGTCTCAACCTGAGACAATGCACTCCTGCACTTTCCGGCTGTGCTACCTGCAGAGATTTGCTCCCAAAACAGAAAATGAAAGCAACACTGCTCCTCTTACCAGAACACCGCGAGCTTGGATTGCTTTCTTGAGCTCCTTACCACGAACAAGGCTCTGATACCATGTCAAGATTGTGGGAGAGAAGGAAGGAGTCTCACTTGTAGCTTTCTTGCTTGCACAATGGGGGAATACACACAAGGGTGGAGGCTGAAAACAGTTTTCCTCTTCTTAGTTGTGTAAGCCAAAAAGAACTCTCATACAAAGAAATAGAAGAACCCTATATATGGGTCTCAAACCAAACTCAACTAACTAAGGTGGCATACTAACCAAGCCACGAACTAGAGTAGATAAGGATAGCTATCATGTAGCTATTATTCATGGGCGGTGTACCAACCGCGTCTGCAACTGACAAGTCGGTGACATAAATACACAACGGTCACCCTGACGTATCACGAGTGGAGCTCGATATCTCAACAACCCTCTTCTCTACCTGTGGCAAAACAGAAGCATTATCAACCATAACCTCATCATCATCCTCATCCAACTCTCCAATCAAAACTCCCTGTGTATCAGTGGTAGCCAATGCATGTCTTTTCCTCTTCAGGACCTCCTGAAACTGATCCTGAAACTCTCTTTTTGAGATGCCCAAAATCTCAGAAATAGTAAAAGTCACCTCACTGCCAAGTATCTTATCATTAAAGATTTTCTTCATGTCTATAGATGTCTCAATATCGGACATCAATCTGAATCCTGGCTGCTTTCTCTCTCTAGGCTCTTGCCTCTTTTCTCTCTTTTGAGCATCCTCCATCTGTCGATCTGGCCCTGATCGTGAAGACGGTCCTGCAGTAGGTGGAGAAACAAACTCACCCCCTCTAGTCTTCTTAGTTGCACTTGGATTTTCTTCATCCCTCTTACGCTTCTCCTCAACAAGTACATCTGCACCATGAGATTTAGCCAAATAAGCATAAATAGAGTACCTGTCAACAGGCGAGTCCCAACCTGTCTCTGATCTGATGCTAGAGCCTGCACTAGTCAAAACAGTTTGCTGAATTTTCCCCTTGTTTGCAGTCTCCATAGCATAAGTCCATAGCGCTGACTGAGTCTCTGATCCCTTCTCAATCTGTACTCCATATGCAGAAGCATCACCTCTAGCTGTCACATAAGAAGTACGCATAGCCATGTCCTCCACTAACTTCTTCATTCCACCTTTACCAAAGTTGGTAGCAAGTGGAGCTCCTGTCTCAGTCAACCAAATCTTACCATCTTGCCCCCAATATACCAAATTCTGCCTCCTTGCATCCTGGAAAGAGTCACAATCCCTGCAATGCTGATGCTCCGTACTATCACACCAAATACATCTCTGATCTCTCCTAGGTGCACTAGGAGCACTCCTAGGTGCAGTAGGAGCACTAGAAGAAGTAGTAGGCACAGTTGAAGCAAACTGCTCCTTCAACTTTCCCACTAACTCCGCTTTGACTGACTCAAGTGTCAAATCTGTGATGCCTTTGATTATGTCATCAATAGAGGTAGGCACCGATGGAGCGGATGGTTTTGGAGCAGAAGGTGTAGGCATCGGTCGTGGAACAGGAGGAATAGGTGGAGTGGCAACAGTAGGCACTGGCATAGGCCAAGAAACTGGCTGAGGAGGAGAAGAAATAACAGGGATAGAAGTAGGCATAGGAGCTGATGATGGTGTAGGTGTCATGGAACCATTCTGTAGGCGAGTCTTCCATATCCTCCTCTTGGTCAAAGTCGAGACTGCATCCTGTGCATCTTGCCAATCAGTTTTAAGACCCATAGGCTTCGTGCGATCTTCAAGAAGCTCACCCAATTCTTCTTGAAGAGCAGGATCTGTAGCTTGCAAGAAAAGCTCAACTTTTTCAACATCCAATGCTCTTTGTTCAATGGCATCAAGCTGACTATACCTCTCTTCGAATTCTCGAATCAACTCCGAAGCAGTGAGACCTTTGTTTGGCATGTAGACCCACTCTCGGAATGACCGCCGAGTAGCCATACCAAAGTCCTCAAGGAAGTATTCTTCTTTCAGGGCCTTCTTAAAATCTTGCCAATGTGTATTTTGAATAAAAAGATCAGTCACTTTTGTCCTCAAAGCAGGTGTGACAAGACGAAGGAAGTACTTACTCATAAGTCCAGCTGGAACTCCAAAAAACCCCATCTTGATCTCATATGTCTTCAAATATGCTGAAACATTACGCCCGTCAAATAGCTTCTTCTCATTTTCAACTGCTTCAATAGCCTTAGTCGCGCTGTTTGCATTTTCCTGCTCCGAATAGAGTTGCCTTTGCTGAGACAACTGTTGTTGATGCAATTGTTGTTGCTGCTGCATATACAATTGTGTTTGCTGATTTTGGAGCTGCATATACATGGACATATTCTGCAAAATCTGTTTTAGATCCTCCGTTGAAGTACTTGACGCAGTAGTCATAGATGGAGCTGAAGTAGAGGCAACTGGAATTGTAGAAGAAGCTGAAATAGAGGCTAAAGTGTCTCCCATCCTGAAATTTCTACGACGCTTTCACGTCGGGTTCACCAAAGATGTCGAAGGGTTTGTGAAAGCAAAGTCGCGTCTTCAGAAGACCTTGATAAATTTCAGGATAAAAGACCGATCAGATGAATAAACAAGATGAGAAAATAATGTCAGGACTCTGTTTTATTTCTGTCAATAAGAGTTTGAAGATTCAAGATGAAGAAATCCGAGCAGCCTCTCGAATGCATAGATCATATATACATTTCAAAGAAAATTTCCAAGAGTATGGTCTTCATTGATGAATAAGAAAGTGGAAGATCATGGATAATTTTCTGATTCAAGTTCCATCATGATGACTATTGTTGCCTTTCTGTTCTTTCAGGCATTAAAGGTCACAATCCATGTCCCAGTGCTGTCATCAAAGATTCTCAGCTACTCAATACCTTATAGCTGAATATTCGAGCTATGAATTAAGCTTCAGAATTTCCCTTCTCCCATAAATGGAACAGGGAATATGAAGCTCTTAAATTGACCTTTAATATACCAAAGATGCATGTATCCAACAGCTACTGCAAGGATTCAAACATTGTTTTACCATCAAATTCCTTTTGTGCTGGACATACGCTTTTTCTGCAGAACATTTATATAACAGAGATACCATTTTCAGCATCATTAAAATTACTCCAAATAGGTAATGTGTAGGTTTTGGTGGTTCAATTTTCAAACAGAAATTGTTTTGTAATTGAAGATCATAAAGAGACAAGGTATGAGGGAATTCAAAGTCATCATTCTCAGAGACAGTTTCCTGAACTCTTCTCTGTGCCAGCTGTGGACATGGTTAGCCAAAACCACATTTATCTTGCATGAAACCTTGGATGTTTTATGCATGAGCCATACATTGTACATCAGTGTTGACTCCATAAAAAAAATTTAATAAATACAGGGTGCTGTCAAGCCCCAGCCCCTATCAATATGGATGACCTGAATCTGCACGAAGTCTCCTCAGGATTAGCTGCCATATCCACAATGGGAAAGGCCTCATGTACAAGCTCAGCCAGAACTCAGAATAAGAGCAATACATAGTTTTCCAAAACTTGGGCAAAAATTGCAAACAGAATCATGATTGGGAGGCCCTCACAACGTGGCTTGATGATCCTTTTTGAGAAAGAAACAAGGTGGTCTGACAGCGAGTTTAAACCTGAAAGCCAGTTATTTTCTAGGAGTTTCCGTATGAAAGAGCGCAGGCAATAGGAAGGATCGCAAGATAGATCAGCACAGATGATGCGATGCAAGAGGAAGAAGCCCCAGACATGCGCTTGCATTCACAACTTATGCCCTCCGGTTGCCAAGTCCATCTCCAAACTACACTTGCATATTTAGCAGCTGCATCAGATGCAGTTGTTCCATGTTCCAAATATCCCTCCAAGCTACCACATCGTTTCTAGCTGCTTGGGTACTATAATTTGCGCACTTGCAGGTAACCGCAGCCTCCTTCTATGTCGAAGAGCTCCTCAGCTACCTCTCTTCATTCGTCTTCCTGTCCGTTTTTGATACTGCCATTCCCCATCCCTTCAGAGCATCTCGCAGAATGATTGCATCCCTGTCTGTTGCATCTTCCATCCAAAGCAGCATGGCTCTCTCAAAATTACCACGAAGCTTCGATTTCAGCCTATCTAGAAGGTTCTGTTGATATAAGTTCTGGTAAATCTCGCCCAACTCATGCCGCTGAAGGTATTTGTACATATCACCTCGATCAGTGCCGATCCTTCGTTTCCCCCTTCTTCGTCTTCACAATCAAGTTCTTTTCAAAATTTTCGATCTCCCTCAGTTTGCATCTGCACTTCAGGAATTGAACTCCCCTCTGCATCCAATAAAGATACACAATTGTTCCCTCCTTTTCTTCGTGTGTAGCATCGGAGCTCCAGAATCAGATCATCATTCTGATTCCGAGTAGCAGAACCAGTTGGAGTAGGGAAAAGAGATTATGGAAAAGGAAGAGAAAACTCGCGTGTTGCCCGTCAAAGTGATCGTCCCCGATGCCCGAATGGCTTTGCATGAAGTGGCCTTTTTGCCAGATTGAAGACCGCCCCCCTCAGCTACTTCGTCGAATCCTCTTCTGTAGTCGATGCTTTTTCGTTGAAGCCTCCTCCTCCACAGCTGATGCCGTCCTCCCTAATCCATTCACCCTGCTTTTTTTATGTTTCCTTTCCCTCCCTCCGAATACTCTGTTTTTTTTTCCTAGATTAGTCTTCACCTCTTTTTCTGTCCCGCCCTCTTTAGCTTTTTAAAATTCCCCTCTTTTACCTGCGTCATAAACCAGAAAAAACCCACTTATTTAGCCACACTTTCCTCTCTTACACACACAGAAAAGCAACATCGTTTCCTCTTCACGTTGCATGTCCCTTCAACTCTAGGTCTTTTGCTTTACTTCAAGCTTGGTAAAGTACGAACACAAAGCATCTCACAAGAGCATCTGCACTCCCCATTGCAAAGCACCTCCCAGTTGGATCAATGGCAAAACAATAACAACCTGCTGTGTGAGCATCAAGTGTGTATAATGTAGAAAGAGATGGATAAACAAGATATCCACCGTTCCATTCTCAGTTGTGAGGAAAAATAGTTCACCTCTTAAGGAAACTTACGCTTGTTTCTTCTGTAAAGTTGAACATGAACCAACTGAAAGAAAAATGTTCATGCAAAGCAAAGCACAACGTCTACATCAAAATATGTACAAAGTAACAAATCTCATGCACAACTTTTGGGTGGTTTTCACACCTTGAATGCGCAGCAATACGATAGCGGTGTATAACTGCATGTGAGCTGTCTTCTGATCCCATGTTTAGCAAGATACCTGTCAAAGTAGTTTGAGACATATTCACCTCCTTCATCTGATCTCAAACATGATATGTAACAGCACAATTCATTTTCAGCATGTTTCTTGAAGTCTTTGAATGCATCAAACACATCATCCTTATGTTTCAGGATATAAAGCCAAGTGTACCCACTGAAATCATCAATAAATGAGACATAATATTGTGCACCGCCAAAGGAAGCATTATGTGAAGGACCCCAGACATCAGAGTGTACCAACTGTAAAGGCCTAGTGCTGTTTTTTACATGTTTCATGAAAGGAAACCGTGCCTGCTTCCCAAATTGACATGCAGGGCATACATGACCAAAATCATTATACTTGAATTTAGGTAATCCAAGTACTACTTCTTTCTGCTGCATAGATTTCAGCTTTTGTACATTGACATGTCTGATTCTCTTGTGCCAGATCTCTACATCTCTGATGGCACTCTCATCATAAGCAAACATAGCTGCTTTAAGTTCAGGAATGGTCGCTTCCAAAGTAAATATCCTGCCATCCCTTCTGCCCTTGGCAATTAGCTTGCAGCCATTTCCATACTCCTCAATGAAACATCCATCCTTGTTAAACCTCACTTGCAGATTCTATTCTGCCATTTGACCCACAGACAACAAATTCTTTGTTATGGTCGGTATATGTAAGACGTCATGCAGGCCTTTCTTCTTGCCATCAAGCATCATCAATGGAAAAATCCCTTTATGCTTTATGTCATGTTGGGTATCATCCCCAGTACATACATGACCATGTGTACCTACAACCATCTCATCAAACCACTCTCCATGCGGGGTCATGTGGTTTGATGCTCCAGAGTCAATGTACCATCTGTCATCTCTATCATGTCTCGATGCATTTTTAGATACATACTGCATGGCAAAGAGTCTATCAACTGACTCATCATGAGCACCACTGGAAGATGCATAGTGCCCATGCTATCTACCCTTTGCCTTCATATCTCCTTGCTTCCTGTAACAATCCTTTGCAATATGCCCATATCGGCCACAATAATGGCAGTCCTTGTCCCTGTTGGATTGATCAGACGACTGCCATCAACCAGAACCACCACCTCTACCTCGGGGTGATCTCCCCCTGCCTCTAAACCCACCAGATCCACGCTGGCCTTGTGTATTTGCACCATGCCAATTACTCTGCTGCTGCTGCTGTCCATAACTATTACGAGTGTCACCACGACCTCGAAATGAACCACGACCTCTAGATCCTCTGCCACACTGGTAAGAGTACAACACAGTGCCTCTACTCTGAGATGCACTAGAACCTATATTCAAACCAAGTTTGACTTCCTCATGCAGCAACAAAGCAACTAGCTCTTCCCAGCTAAGGGGCTCTTCTCTGACAGAAATGGAAGTGTCAAAAGCTTTGTACTCTTTGCCTAAGCCATTCAAAGCAACAACAATCATATCATCTTCTGATACACTTGAGCCAATAGTAGCAAGTTGATCAACTATGGTCTTAATCTCCGTGGTATACGTCTGGATGCTCTTGCCATTCCTAGACATGTTGTTGAACTGCTGTTTCAACTGGATCTTTCTTGCATGTGTCATGGTTCCATAATTTTTCATCAGTATGTCCCAAGCATCCTTCGGAGTCTCACATCCAGTGATTTGAATTACCATAGCATCAGATATACATAAGGAAAACCAATGCAGCACCTTGCATGCTCTTTCATTCCATAGCCTGTAGGCTCTTTTCTGTTCATTTGTTGGATTGTGTGCAGGCAACTCAGGAGCAACTTCATCTCCTGTACATAAATCCCAATAACCTCTGCCAACCAGAAAGTTTTTCATTCTGAATTTCCATAATGTAAAGTTCTTATTATCCAACTTCTCTCCAACTATCTGAGTGATATTGTCAGTCCCATGTGCATTAGCCATGATGCAATAGACTGTCTATCAAGTGTCTGACTCCCTGCAGTCCAATAAGTATGACTGACTAAGTTCAGTCTATAATAGTTTATGACAAGTAGACATAAAATACATGTTTTAGTCTTTCCCTTTATTCTTCTGCAAGTCATGCATCATTTGTCAATTAACCATATTTCAATGAAGGTTAAGTTATTTCCCATCCTTTTCTATGTTATCATTCACCATGCTTATGGCCACTGAGCTTATGCCCATTGGATTATGCATGGAGGTGTTCTCAAGAATTCCATTCCTTCTTTCCCTCCAAAGATGCAAAGATTCTCCAAAACAATGCTAAAAGCATGTACTCAGTAGTTGTACACAATGCCACATGTTTCAGCATAAAAAACATTGGGCCCTTCATGCATGAGCCCTTACTCACCTAGCTTAGATTATCTATATGATCAATCTCACCAAGCAAACCAAAATATATGAATAGTGCAGCTGACTTGATATCTCAAAATATATGATATCTCAAAACTTGATAGGATTAAATGGCATGCAAAGGTAAATGAAGGAAATATACATATGAGAGAGAGACAGAGAGATACACACACATGCAAAGCATATGGAAGGCCTACTTATTCTAGTTGTGGTTGTTTATAAGCCTGCTGGGGTGTCTACCTTATAGAACATGTAAGATACCACACACAAGTTCAAAGGAAATGATATTTTATTTGATTTTATTTATAGGATTATATCCATAAAACGGGTTTCTTCAAATAATAATTTAAAGAAAATAGGGGAAGATTAGTTTATGGCCTTATATCATGTAAAAACAGAGTATTTCTTTAATAGCCTTTGAGTGCACATTATATAGATGATTTTTTATAGGTGCACCCCTAGGTTTATAAGTCACTGCTTTATCTTCATGTTCAGCTTTGTCTAGTAAGTTCCCATCCCAATTGTTATTTTGATTCATGTCATTGGCCTTCAATGTTGCTTTTGTCTAGTTACTCTTTGTATTGTGTTCCTATCATTGTCATTCAAAAATGTTTATATAAACATTTAATATGTAGGCACAACAAGCAAGATTCTTAGAGAATTTTCAGTTGTAACAACTCATATATATACATCCATATGAAAAACATGTTGGAAATAGGATAGAAGTGGCTGTATGTAATGTACCCATTATGGTAACCTTATACTTCTAAATATTTTGTATCATGAATGGTTAATTTAAGCCTTGAGACTTGGTGAATTCGATGTTTCATTCAAGAAAGGTGATAAACAAAGCTTCTCTTGAATTTTGATGAAGTTAAAGAGAGTCATCTAAGACTACCCCTACCCCTTTTGGACATCTTGATTCGCTAATGTGTTATCAAATTCTTTGTTTAATTACCACCACTTTAGCATGAGAATATTCACCTTATGTTGTTTCTCCCATGTAAATGGCTCCACCCAAAATGTAAGACCCATGAAAGACACAACGAACTATGACAAAATCTTCTTTACTTTGAAGCCACAATAGGCCTTCAACCTCAAACTTGTGCAATGGAACATGGAAAATTTGAAATTTTTCTTGTTAAACAAGATAAAGAAGGCCATAGCAGGCAATGATATAGCCAAACTATTGATTAAGTCAGTGTAGACTCATTGGAAGACATCAAGGTCATGAGTAGACTTGCACAAATGCTTGGCTCCACGGCTTTCATTTGGGAGTTCATGCTGATATTAAAGCCTCTACAATGTGTGCATCATAGTAAAAAGGGGAGATCATGCTTGCCAAAGTTACACAACAAGAATTGGTGGAGCATTGTTGAAGGGGTTTTAGTCGAAAGGTCGTATCCACCAAGGATCAGAGATAGAAGGAAGTAGAGATAGGAAATAGAAGAGAAGGAAAAGAATAGACAAGAGGTAAATAAAACAAAGACAAAGCACAATGAATTGAATCAATATGTATTGAGAGAACCTGAAATCCCTTATCTGGCACTACTCAGAAGCAATCTCCAAGCAGTAATTCTCTTAGAGCTCCTTTATAGACCAAAAACGTACATCAAAATAACAACTCCTTCTCTGCTACTCAGAACCCCAAATCTGATGGCTCCGTTGGCTCCAAAAGGGGGGTAGAACCCTAGGACATCTGATTAGGGATCTCCTAGATCACTTCTTCTTCCTCTCTTAGTTCAAAGTGCTATTTACTGCCTGTCAAACTGCGATCGTGACGTGTGTGATTTCACTCCTTTTTCTTTTTTATGAAAAATCCAATAAGTGGTTGAAAAAGTAACTTGCTTTTTGCATGCCACCCTAATCTAGAAGTTTTCCTAGGATTTTAGGATATTTACAATAAATAATATCTAACATATTAAAAATAAACTAAAATTGTCCAAAAATCTAGTATTTTTGGACCATCCATGCCAGGACACTAGCACTAGTGACACAGATGGCATTGACTCTCTAGATTAACAAGAAAGTCGAATGATGATGCACTCTAGAGTTTGTCACACTATATCCATGTAGTGGCATGACATCCACCCGCTCTGAACCTGCACATCCTTTGGTGTATGCCAAAATCCTAGTTGTCACCAGCTTGTGAGTCCTCCTCATCCTCTACATCCATATCCTTTGCTTCTTCATCTTTCATATCTTGCTGGCTAGCCATTGTTTCATGGGCACTATTTTCTTCCAATTCTAGCAACTCATAGGTAGTAGATTATTGCCTCTTGAATAATTCGATTCTTTTTCTTGCTACCGAAAGTTTTATGGATGTCCCATCCAACTCATTTAATGCATAAGTAGCATTATCAAACACTTGTCTTACCACATAGGGTCCAAACCATCTTTTGGAAACTTTATGCATGATGGCACTATGCTAATTGTCTAAACTGCTATCATAAACCAATACCCAATCCCCATCTTGTATGGTTCTTGGCCTCAATCTATATCTTTTGTCAAACTATTTCTTGTTCTCTATCCTTGCTGCCCTTAACTTTGCAAGTGCTACCTCTATGTCTTCTGACTTTCTTTCTAATTGTCTAATGCGTAAGGCCAATAACTCCTCTCGATTCAGCTCCTCCTCCCAAGTAACACACTCCATGTGACTATCATTTCTTCTATTGGCATGATAGTTTTTGACCATACATCAATTCTATAGGCATATATCTTGTAACAATACTATGACTTGTTATGTCAGTCCACAAAGCATAAGGGAGCAATTGTGGCCACTCTTTTACCTTCTCTCCATATGCTTTTGCAAATGCCTTCACAATAGGTGGATGACCTCTTTCATTTTTTTCATTTCCTTTAGAGTTATAAGCTGAAGTTAAAGCAAGATTTATCCCCAACCATGCAAAGAAATCATGAGCTTCATCTACATCCATCTCACCCCTATCTGCTGTAATTTTTTCCACACAACCATACTGATAAAATATCTCTTTTAAGAGAAAAGTACACATTGCATTTGTTGTCTTAGTATGTAGAGCTCTCCCTTCCACTTGATTAGTCGAGTCTTCATGAGCAAGTACAAGATATCTCACTTGCCAAAGACCTATAGGCATCATGACTAAATCCACCACCTACTTAAAATGAAGAGACAAGGAATATGTGGGCTGCAATCCATCTCGATGTTTCACAGATGAATACATTTGACATGTCGTACATGTCTCCACAAAGTGAGAAACATCCTTATACATACTTTTCTACCAATATCTTTCCTTGATCTTTGCAAAAGTACCCCAAACACCTCTATGGTCAGCCCATAAGCTTTCATGAAATTCTTGCATAACATTTACTTGTGAAGCTCTATCACCCAAAACTTGCAATGGCATACCCTGTTTCTTTTTAGCATGTTTCCATAAGTATCCATCTTTTAAGAAAACCCCATAGGCTTTCCTCTTGATCTTCTTAAACTCCTCATTTGACCATTCATCTCTCTTCGTTAATGTATTGACAATCGGTCTCAATGACTACACGAGCACCCATAAAATACTCTTTATCATGTTTAAGGGCTGTCACAATTCCCCATAATTCTCTTTTTACCTATGGATACCTTCTCTATCATTCAGTCAATGCTTTAGTACCAAAGAAAATTGCATATCTTTTCCCTTCCTCATCATCTTGCCATGTGAATAATTATTATTGGGCTTGCATCAACAATAATAATGATAGGCTTTCCATGTGAATAGTTAGCCTTTGCCAATGGAGGAGCATATTTTAAGAGTTGCTTCAATTTCTTCATTGGTTTTTTATGCTTCCTTGCCCAATGAAATCACTGACCTTTCCTCAGAAGCTGATGTAAAGCATCAACTACATGTGCAAAGTGAGAAATCCATATCAAAAAGAATACACATGCACCCAAGTATCTATGCACCTCTAATACATTCGTGCATACATCTTGCATTCTATCAATCTCATATATTTTTGCTGGTGATGGTCTTCGCCCATAGGGCCCACACATATGCCCAACAATCAAAACCTCCTCAACTCCAAAGATAGACTTTTGTCTAGAAAGAGTTAAATGCACCTCTTTTAGACGCATCAAAATCCTCTCACAATCCACAATATGATTTGCAATAAACTGTTTGCATCCATGAGCATCCATTTCTTCATTCTTTTCATCCACTGCACACCCTTTGATTGGAAGATCAGTGCATTGTCAATTGTGGTATAAAATCCCTAAGTATTCTATTCATTGCATTTGTCATATGTGCCACTTAGTTTGTTGAACCCTGTAGGAGAGTACACATCCGTATTAACCCCAAGGGAGTCTTCATGGTTGTGATATCCCTGCTTTCAACTGCAAGACGAAACTCATCATATCTCGAGTAAATATCACCCAAAGAATAGATGGCTCTGTCTGCAAAATCCTCTACAAATTAATCAACCACAGGACCTGCAGCCACATTTCTTATGGTCACTTTATTGACCGGTTGCATATCTTGAAAAAATCTCAAAGCCCCATTCTTTTTGGGCACAATAAGCCAACGATTTGAGTATGGGGCTGAAGAGTGCTCCAAGATCTTCATGTAAATCTTTTCATTTAGCAATTCCATTAACTTTGGATCCACACAACCTATTTCAGTTGGCTTAAATGCAAATGCCTTTCCATGCCTAGCCAACATCTACATAAAACAGTCTCTTTTAGCAAGAAAAAGAAACCCTTTTGCACCAGCTTTCAATTCTTGTAATGTTTCATATGTAAATGGATGACCTATATCTTTAGGATCCCACAAGCTTGGATGCCTTAACACTTTTTCATACAAGCCCTCACTTTCTAGTGGAAGTGGCAAAGCAATTGGTTTCACCTTTTTGTCAACTATCTTATACTTTGTCTCCACAAGTGCTTGAGCCCAATGTAATCCTTCTTACTGAGCAAACAATGCTATAGCATCATACATGTCCAAAGAACATACCGACAACACTCTGTTTTCAACCTCATTTTTTGCATGTATAGTTGCTGAAATTTCAGCCATAGTGTCATTAATATTCAGGCCATAAAAGATGCCTGAAATGCATTCATTTTCAGCTAATAATCCCAATGCTCTCAGTTCCTTAGTAGCCCGTTTCATAGATATGTATTCAGCCTTGCACATAGCTTCCGTAGGCTAAAACCAACATGAACTATTTGTTGCAAACTGAGAAAAACCAATAGTAAATACATACTTCATTCCATCAAGAGGTAAGCACATTCTCTAAGCATCACTATTGTAGCCCTGCATTACAACAGTGCTTAATGAAAATCTAGGTCTTTGAATTCCCTTGCATTTGGAGCCAAAGGAGACTCTCGAAGTGTATCCTGATTTCTAGGATGATTAACACATACAGTAAGAAATTGGACTACTTTCCTCCCATCCTTGATTCTGACTTTTGTATAAGCAAAACCATTATCAAGCACCTTTGTTTCCATACGCACTCCTATAAAATAAGGTTGTCCCAAAATCACCGCATATGAGGAACTATCTTGCACAAAGAAGTGTTGCTCTTCTTGTACATCACCAATCGTCACTTTTACATTAGGACATGCAGCATAGAGCTCTCCCGAAGAATTATTTGCAGCCCTTATATGCCAGCCATGATTACTGTCCATAGGCCATGCACCATTTTCATACAATCTATGCTCAATGATGTTAATCTCAGACCCATGGTCAAGTAAAGCAACACAAGCAATTTCACATTCCCCTATTTTCATTCATGTTTCAATGGTAGCCCTAGCCCAATGATTTCTTATGTAATGACTTCGAGGAATAAAACCTAGAGTCTCTCCCCCATATTGTTGCATGTGCCTTACTCCACCATGCATATTGCTATAAGAAAATGCATTTTCAGCCACTTTCTTCTCTTTTCCACATGCTGTCCACTAATTAGTAGCATCCTACATAGATGATTTAGTACTTACTTCATGCTCATATCCAGCTTGAATACCCTACAAACTAGTTTCCTCTTCAAATTGCAGCAATGCACTAGTGGTATCATCAAGAAACTAACGCTTCCTCTTAATTATGTCAATGATCTCATCATGAAATTCTCACTTGGCTATGCCAAGCACCTCTCCCAAGGTGGCTACTTTCCCTTCTTTTTTCCCTCTTGTTTGCTATCCTTTTTTTGCTCCTAACTGACCTCTTCCATAACATGTTTGGGAGGTGACTGATTTGTAGCTTTAGGCTGATCCACACTTCTTCTCGTCACTCTTTTAGATGTCCCTACATTATCTTCATCTCTTTTTCATTTCTCTTCCACAAGTACATCCGTGTTTTGTACCTTTGCTAAATATGCATACACTGAATATACATCTACTGGTGATTCCCATCCAGTTATGTCACAAATGTCTTGCCCTGCATGAGACATTTCACTATCAGTAACTTTTTTCTTTTCAGCTGCATGCAAAGCATGTGTCCATACTATAGCCTTTGGACCAACCATCACTTGGCCATGCATTCTATCCAACTATAGACTAAAAGTAGAAGCATCATGTACAGTCACATAAGCATTTCAGACAACCAAGTCTTTCAACAACTTCTGCATACCTCCCTTTCCAAAATTCAAAGCAAGAGGCAATCCCATTTCTTGTGCATGGATCTTACTATCTTTCCAAAATATGAGTTGGCATGCCAATTCCTCCTGTTAGGCATCATAATCATTTCTCTCATGTTGCAAACTATCACACCACATGCATCTTTTTCTTGGCTTAAGGGTTGTTTCTCCCTTTCCTCTTGTCCTTTTTCATCCAATTTTGCAACCTTCAACTGAAGATCCCACATACCTTTGACCAATTCATCTAATACATCTTCCCTAACAGTGGGAACAATAACAAGTACAGCCATAGGGTTAGCCACAGAAGTGGGTGGTTTACTGGATACATCAATTGTTTTGCCCGTAACAATGGGCAAGCTAGAGACATGCAATCTTTCTCTTCTTCTATGTTTTTTCACAAGTGCAGTAACAACTTCCTTGACATGTCTCCACTCTGTTTTAAGATATGTCTCTGTAGTCTAATCCTCTAGCAAATCATCAAGTTTCTCTTGAAGCTCAGGATCTACTGCTTGTTGAAACAATTCAATTTTCTGACTTGCAAGAGTTTGCTATTTTGCAAGATCCAACTACTCAAATCGACTTTCAAATTCTCTTATTAACAATTCTGTAGCCACAAGACCCTTATTGGGTTGTAAAACCCACTCCTAAAAAGTCTTGTGCGTAATTAAATTTGTATCTTGAATGCAAAATTGTTTCCTATGCGTCTTCTTGAAAGTACCCAGTCAGCATCATGCATGTAAAATTCAATAATTCGTGCTTTTAGTTCATGTACAGTGATCCAAACAAAATACTGGCTCCATGCAAGTTGAGCCACTCCAAAGAATTCCATCTTTTGAGCATAGGTATGTATATATGCAGATACATCCTTGACATTGAACAACTTCATCTCATGCTCAACTGGTTGCAGAGCATTCATCACAATAGTCACTATTTGAGCAGAATCCTGCATTACGTGCTGTTGTTGTTGAACCTGCATAAGCATGTTCATATTCTATACTAGCTTCTGCAAAACATAACTAGAAATTGTGCTTGAAGGATCTCCCATCTTGTCTTTCCTTTTGACGACCTTTCACATCCGGTTCACCAATGTCGGAGGGGTTTTAGTTGAAAGGTCGTATCAACTAAGGATCAGAGATAGAAGGAAGTAGAGATATGAGATAGAAGAGAAGGAAACGAATAGACAAGAGGTAAACACAATAAAGACAAAGCACAATGGATTAATGTTAAGCCAATTAGCTACATCCCCAAGGGCTTAATGGAGGACATCATGGTAGAAAGATTCGCAAAGTCAAATATGAATGAATTGTGGCTTGAGGCTGTCACAAAATCCACCATGAGTATTAGTAAAGTTTGATTATTCTATTATATTTGAGAATTTGTCACACCAATGAGGACTCCAAAATGAAAAATATACAAGTATTCCAAAATGCAAATTTATGTCTAGAATGTGAGATAAGCCTCTAATATACACAAAGGATAGATTACTCTTAACACATAATTCCTTCCTCAAATGTGATGCAACTCTTTAACAAACACAATTTAAGAACAAATCATTTGAATGCAATAAGATTATTAAATTTTTGTTGTAAATGGAAATAGTAGTCTCTTACACAACACAACTACAAGCATCACCATTTAAATCCTTTTCTAGAGTGTGATTCAAGTCTCAACACTCCTAACAATAATATTTTTATTACCTAGATGTACTATTGGAGTGTGAGTGCACATCTCAAATAGCAAATATTAGGTATTTTATATGCTTGTATTGTGAGTTAGTGTGAGAACCTCTAATGCAACACAAGTATACAATACCACAAAGTTTAAATCCATTCTTAGAATGTGATGCAAGCCTTTAATAGACATAAAAATGGATGTTTTATAGCTTAGACTTACTATTGGAATGCAAGTGCAAGTCTTGAGTACTAGCAATAGCAAGTCCAAGCAAATTGTATTTTTGTATTATGAAAGAAAGTGCAAGCCTCAAATACAACATAACACAAATGAATAATCCTAATATCCTATTTCTAGAGTGTGAGATATACCTCTAATCCACATATATACAAAGGGAGACTAAAATTCTAAAAATACTTTTAAGGTATGAGGGAGACCCTAACACAACAAAAGTATTTAAAATAGAAAATTATATATAAATAATATTTTAAAATTAAAATAAAATGATCCCTAAAAATCTACTTATGGACTACTATTAGTTGTGTTGGAGGCAAAGAAGAAAGGGCAAAAACTAGTAAAAGACTTTCAAAATGATTAAAATGTTCTGAAACCTTCATCAACACAATATTAGTGAGTTTGGGAATCTCCCAATTCCCATTTTTTGAATACTAAAAAGATGGCACCCGGATAACATGCCCATATGTTTCTCGAAACCATATGATGTGACCTATCATTGGAAAAAGCACTTGAAAAATGGAATCTATTGAGCTATAGAGTGCTCGATTTGGAGTTATAGTGTTCAGGTTATGACAAATCCAAAGATTTGACCATGTGTCCCAAACTTAAGGGAAATTCCCATATTCTCCAATATGGTGTTCATCTATGTACTTAAATTTTTGTACATAAGCTTTACAATCAAAAGCTTTCGATCACCACTCCAATGAGAGATGATAATGATGATGGTAGTCTTTGTTGAGATGTAGAGAGAAAAGATATGTTAAGACTTGAGAGGGAGAGAAGAGACACACCATGTACACTCCCAAAGACTATTTCATATTGATCACAATCTACATATTTATAGGTGAGACCTAGTCTAGATAGGGGGTGAGCTTGTTATATTTAGACTTGTTATGTTGAACGTAGTCTTTAGCAAGACTAATAATCACATCGAAGTGGTGTGCTAGAGAGAGGAGGAATGGCCAATATTTGATAGAACTTGTTGAAGTCATAATGACTCTCGAGCCACTAAAGATGTAGCTACGTATTCAGCCATTGTAGTGGAAACAACAACCCAACGTTGTTTCTTGCTAGTCCAAGAAACAAAGAAACCATTGATAAAGAAACAATTTCTAGTTGTAGAACGCATAGATAAGTGAGAGCTTGCCCAATTTACATCTGTATAACTCAAAAATTGAAGTGAACATTTGGAATCAAAGTTTTGGTGGTGCCAATAAAATAACCCAAAATCTTTAGTGCCTTTCAAATACTTCAAAACTCATTTAGCTATAGTCCAATGTTTAAGGCATGGAGAATTAAAATGTTGTTTGATGCAGTAAGTGAGAGTTTTTGGTAGAGCTCACAAGACAAGGAGTACTAGTAGGATGTCTAAAATCCAAACCAAACTTTTGAATAATATCTTCAATGAACTTTGTTTGACGCAGTAATAAAACACCCTTTTCTTGATAGCATTGAATCTGAATACAAAGACTTAAGTGTATGTCTCCAAGATCCACCATGTCAAATGCAGAATATAAAACCTTCATTACTTGTTAAAGAAAGTTGAGATTGTTAGAAACAAGTATGGTATCATCCACATATAGAGCAAGAGTAACAAACCTATCATTGTAGTGCTTGACATGTAAGTTAGGATCTGAAGAACAAGATATAAAACCTTTTTTTGTAAGGAAGAGATCAATCTTTTGATATAAAGCTCATGAAGATTGTTTGAGACCATAGAGTGCTCGATGAAGTTTGCAAGCAACATTTTCCTTATGTTTGACTACAAATCCCTCGAGTTCCTCCATATGTATCTCTTTCTTTAATTCCCCATTAAGAAAATCAGTTTTCACATCCATTTGATGAACCTCCAAATCAAACTCAACAACAAAAACTAACAAGACTTGAATACTAGTAAAAGGAACAATAGGTGAGAAAGTTTCTTGATAATCAACTCCTGCGATTTGTGAAAAACATTTGGAAACTAGCCTTGCTTCGATTTTTTCAAATGTTCCATCTACTTTTGTTTTAGTCTTATAAACCCACTTGCATTTAATAGCAGTACGTCTAGGTGGTAACTCAGTTAGAATCCATGTACCTTTAGAGAGAAGAGATTAATTTTCAGTTTCCATAGCCTCCTGCCATTGTTCCTTTTGTGGGGATGACATGGAATCACTATAGGAGACAAGGTCTTCACAAATATTGAGAGCATTCTCAAGAATATCAACATCAAAACATAATAGGTACCATGTAAATGTTCAATTGGAAGATCAATGTAAACATTAATGCCATGGTCATCATCATCAACAATAATAGGTATAGGATGTGAATCCTAATTTGAAGAGTCAATATTATCTCATGAAGAAGGTTCACCATCATATAGAAAATGAAAAGTAGTGAGTAATTAATTTTTTTCATGAATGTCCTCAAATGACCACGTCCTCCTAGCATCCTCCTAAGACCATGTGTTGCCCATAAGTTGCTCATTGAAAATAGCATTACGACTTGTGCTTACATGCTTGGAGGATGGATCATTAAACTTGTATCCCTTAGAAAAATGTGAATATCTAATGAAAATAACTTTCAAACTAGGATGATCAAATTTTCTATGAGTCTCTTTGGGTACATCAATATAAGAAACACATATAAAGGTTCAAAAATATGAAACAAAAGGAGTTTTTCCTATCCAAGTATCAATCAACATTTTACAAGGAGCAGTCCTAGAAAGATGATTTTGCAGAAATACTGCTACTAAGAGTGCTTTAGCCTAGAAATATCAAGATAAGCCAGAATGAATGAGCATACATCACATGGCATTGAGGATAGTCATGTTTTTACATTCAACAATACCATTCTATTGAGGAGAGTAGGGAACCGTATATTCATGATGAACACCTTGATTATTATAATAATCATCAAAATATTTTGAAATGTATTCTCCATCATTATCAGTGCAAAGTTTCTTGATGTGACAACCAATATGAAGTTCGACCACTTTTTGATCTTGCTTCAAATATAATAAAGCTTCTGATTTGTATCGCAAGATAGAAAAAATGGTGTATCTTGAAAAGTCATGAAATATCGATCTTGAGATTTTGATGGAGAAAAAGATCCACGAATATTAGTGCGAATAAGATCAATAAAATATCTGGAATGAGTTTGGGTGGAAATGAGAAAGGGTTTGTGAAAATGCTTTCTAAGTGTACAATATTTACAAATACCCATGTGAGGATGAGCTTTGAATTCCATACCTTAAACAAGGTCACACCGATAAAGATTGACAAGCTTACAAAAATTAGAATGATCAAAGCGATGATGCTATAATTTACTGTTAAGATCACTAGGACACTCTATTACGATCTGAATCAAAACGCCTCTTTAAACATAGATGAGTTGGATGATAAGGAGAATAATCACTAGATAAACATGGTTGTTTGTTTGTTATACCATTTTCTTCATCATATTATTTTTCCTAGCAATCATCTATAGTGTGATCATTTCTACTGCAATAAGAACAGCATATGTTAGGAAACTTGAGACGAGAGAAGTCACCACTATGACGACTCCTACATGTAAAGCATGGAAAGGAATGCCTTTGAGCAAGTAAAGCTTGGTTGATTTGTTCTAACTATGTCCTCTTGTGAAATCATAGCTATTTCTTGATTTGTGTGTTGTCATTCATGTCATTGTGAATATTCAATCAAAGATATACAAGCTTGATCAAAATTGATCCCATCTTTGTTACATAATATGGTAACAATATTATCATAAGTAGGATCCTTTACAGTGTCAAGAAGCTATGTCACTAATTGCTTACGTGGAATGGCATCACTAGCAGAGCCAGTAAGATAATTGATAATGTTCTTAATAATTTGATATGTGTTGCCATAGAAGCTCCGATGTCATATTGTAACTCAGTGAGATGAGTACAAACATAAAGTATCTCTATAATAGTTTTCTTCTCAAAATTTGTAATCAAATACTCCCATATAGCTTGTGAGTTAAAATATTACATACATCAAGCATAAGAGATTCTTGAAGAGTAGAAAGAATATACCGACAAGCTACTTTATCGCCTCTGACTCACTCGTTATAAATAGTTTGCCATTCTTCAAAGTTAGCTCCTTCAGTTACAAGGGTATTATCATGAGCCTCATCAATTGGTTGAGGCAGACATTCATAATTACCGAGAACAATATCATGCAAGACATTGCCTTCAAGGATTAGTAGCATGTTTACTTTCCATCCAAGGAATCCTTGTCCTTAAAAGTGAGAGATAGAACGTTGTCCAGAAGGAAATCTGTAGACCATTATAGAATTTGACATATCTAGCTGAGAGAATAAGTACAATATGAGATCATAGAATTTGCACACCATAGACAAAATGATGACAAAAGTACAGCACAACAAGTCGTGCATAGAAGCTATGCTATAAAGAAAGGCGTTTAGTTCAAAAGCATACTCCAAAAGAAAGAGACCCAAGATAGATGAAATGTGGGCAAGAATAAAGCAACCTAGAATAGACAAAACATATGCGAGAATAAACCAACCCAACATAGATGACAAAACATTATCCCTTTACTTTTTGGCCAAGAATAGATGATGATCTTGCAAATTTTGGTAGAAACTCAAGAGTGAGTAATCATGACAAGACATGTGTCGTAGAAGTCTGCATGGAAAGCTATTGTTTTGTTTGTTTTCCTGTTTCGAGTCCAATTTACTTGAACTGATATAACTTTTGACAAAGAACTTCAAATTGAATAGGGATTTGCTAGAAGAAAGCTTGTGAGTCCTACACATCAAAAAAACTATTTTTCTTGGAAAAGACATTCCTTTAAGAGTTTCCTAAATAGAAATTTTTGGGGTGTCCAAGCAAGACATATCTACAATTCAATATATATGCAATCTAAATGATGATCGAGTGAACTTCTTCTATGCTTAAATTGGATAACATAAGATGCTCATAACATACACAATACATCAAATTTAGCATGAAAAGAACATGAATCAAGAATTTGAGAGATACTACATAGATATACTTCCTGATTGTCTTCTTCAAGGAAATGGTTGTAGTTGAATGTGATAGCTTTGATACCATGCTGAGATGTAGAGAGAGAAGATATATAGAGATGCGAGAGGGAGAGAAGAGACACACTATTATGTAGACTTCCAAAGACTATTTCATATTGATCACAATCTACATATAGATAGGTGAGACTTAGTCTAGATAAGGTGAGCTATATATAGCTCCAACAATCTTTTGTCTGAGTTTTGATGGTACTATGCCTGTGTCATGAGTTACAAGACTTTTATGCTCTTTAATAAATTTTGCGCCTTGAAATGATGGTAATGGAAATTAGTAGCGGAATAACCCTTAAAATACACAAGTTAGTGGAGCCACGGAAACATTGCTTTGTCTTTTATAATGAGCCCCCGTTGATATGTGAATGGGAGTCGTTGTTACAGATTTAAATAAAATGCTTAATGATAAGGCTTTAATGAACCTAATCCACATGAATGATGATAATTTTCATGCTCTCACAATAGTTTAAAATGGCAATTTGGACTAATTGAATTAATTGTAAACTAGATTAGAAGGTTGTGCTCAAGCTATGAGGGCATCTCACATCATATTATGAGTTGAAAATCGATACTTAACAATACATGGACTCATTAGGACTACATTGACATAGATTGTAGCATGAGGCAACTAAGGTGGGAACTCCAAGAGCTTTATAGAAGGAGCGATTAAGCTTGGTAACAATGGAGGATGGAGAGGACACAACTATGCTAGACATGACCATACTATTGTATACCTTGGTATGTGGTTTCTTATTTTTCTTCTCCTTTCACAATGAGAGGAAGGATGGCCCTTGCCACTATTCTTCTTTTCCTTCTCATTTGAAGTAACTATAATAGTCATATTCTCTCCATTTAAGAACTACATGAGTAGATGGGTTGCCTTCTTCTCTAGCTTTTCTTCTAAACCATGGATAGAGTTCTCATACTATAGGGTTTGGTTAAGAAGAGTGATATATGTGTGTGTGTGTGTGTGTGTGTGTGTGTGTGTGTGTGTGTGTACACACATATCATGTATATGCATGTGTGTGTGTGTGTGTGTGCATAAAGTATTACAATGGAAAAGGAATAAAGCTACCTTAGAAGACCAACTCATGAAGGTCTTTGAAGACCATACCATGCTAAAAGTGAGCCTATCAAGCCCTTGAGAATTGGAGACCATTGATTTTTTCCCTTACTTTGAAGAAGATATGAGCTTGAGTGTGTTGTTATAGAGTGGTTTTCCAAACTTGTACCCTCTCTTATGGGTAGTTAAATAAATATTTTACTAACTTGTTCTCAAAGCACAAAGAAGATGAGCAAGATGTTGATGTTGCAACCTCGAGAAGAACACTGTTGAGCTATTTTGTATGACAAAATGAGGTTGTTTTGCATCTTAAAATTGTATAATAAAGGGATAAATTATTGAGGAACTTCGTGAGCCTTCCATGATGATCATGTGATGCAACTTTTCCATGGTACCATGAGACTCATATAAGCTGAGAATTTATGTATTAATCTTGCATTGTGTAAAATGGGTTTCTTTGCGAGTTCATGTGTTGTTGGCATTTGGCTTTGTGGAAGAGGTGCTTAGAGTGGTGCTACTTATCTTGTATATGGCTGTGTAGGGGTTACCTCTTTTTTGGTATCTGTAAAGTCTTGCTAGGGCTTTTGTGAGTGCTTGTGGGCTCTTGGCCTACAAGAAATTGTTATCATTTGATGTTGCTTTGGGTGGTCTTGTGGAGCTCAATTTCAAGTTGTCTATCTCAACTCAATAGAATTCGTTTTGCTCGCTTGTGTGCCTATTATTTAGTTTTATAATCAACTTTTTGTTTAGTTCAATGATATAATATGATTGGCTTTTGGTGAGGTCAAAACTCTTACTTATGGAGGTAAGATATTTGGCCTATGGGCTCATGGATAATTGTGATTAGCTATTGCAAGAAGCTGTGATGAAGCTTGCCATATTTCTTGTGATCTTTTTATTATCTTTTGGAGTTTTCTAATCCCTAAGGGTGTCTCCCCTACATGCGATGAACCTATTGTATACCAAGATTTTTTTTATCATTCTAGTAAGGATATATATCATATGCTTGTGTCCTACATAATAACCCTTGAAGACTGATGTAAATGATACCCTTAAAGATAAGAAAGATTGATTGTGTTCGGTTGTCTTGCCTTGTGAGAGTCACTTTAAACATTGAATCTCATGATATCTCATCCCCTGTTACTAGATTTCAAGGGTAATGCCATTTTTGTATCTTGATTGGTTGGGTGGGTGATTAGGCAAAGTTAGCAGTTGTAAGTGTGGTATTGGTACCCTTTTCCCATTATGCTACTATCTTATATGCATGATTTTTATCTTAAAATATTAAAAGAGGGATAGAGATAAGTGACAAAACAACAATAGCAAGAGTCCAATAGCAAATCAGTAATGAGCACTAATGAGCACTCTATTTATGAAGATGAGGTGCCTTTATAAAGACATTACAACTAGTGGTTTTGGCAAGTGCTTTTAGTATCTCCAATCACACCTAAGTAGTTTCCATAGTTAAATGGAGTAGGTGAAAAGTGAGCTCCTATCTACACTTGTTATAGAGAGATTCTCCCTTTATTCATGCATAAAAGTATAGAATAGAACATACTTGTTCTTAATAGCTATCGCCCTTCTACAATCCCCTCAATACATATCATGAGTTTGGATTTAACCCCCCCCCTCTTAAACTAATGATGTAGACAACTTTATGCATGACCATCTTTTGCAATAGCTCGGTTACCACATTACTTGCAAGGGACATGTGTGTCTCAGAGATGTAAATGGTTCACTAGACTTGCAATTTTAGATAAGTTAATTTCAGCCAAGGCCTATATATATAAAGTTACAAGGTGTCTATATTTATGAATTGCGAGAATTACAAAAGAGAGTCCATGCTTTCTCAAGTAGTCCTTCATATGTTGAAATATCAAAAGAAGCCTTCTTTCTCTCTTTTTTTTAAAATTCATGGAAAGGCGTTTGTGGTGGACCCTAACTTTGGCATACCATAGGAAAGCTCAAAGCTCTATTGTGGGGGTTGGTTTAGTGAATCAACAAACTAAGCACCCCAAAAACGTAACCACTTCTTGGTTGTTAGTAACTAACTCATGTATTTAAGCATGGATTGTCTAGAAAAGGAAGGGAGGGAAACATGAGAGTTGAAGCTCTATTTGATGTATCTTTTTCCAATAATTGATATTTGTCAATATAATGTGTGTTGTAGAGCTTTTTGGATAGGAATTTTATACATAGTTATTGGTGGAGAGAGCAAGCATCACTCATCATGTTTGGTAATCTGAGAGATGAAATTATGATTTCTAGCCTAGATTCTTTGTTGCAATCTTACAATGTAGCATTGCAACAACTATCTACAACCAACCAGCAAATTTCTACTAATCAAGCCATTTTATCTTTGTTATCCAATCAAGCTACCTCTTCCTCTTCCTCTTCCTCCTCCTCCTCCTCCTCCTCCTCCTCCTCCTCCTCCTCCTCCTCCTCCTTCTTCTTCTTCTGCAACCCAATATAGGAAGGTTCACCAATTCTACAAGCTATAGACATATTATCTTAGTTAAATCCCTTCAAAAGTGTTGCAGATTATCATCAATGGTGGCAAGAAGGAGAAACGTTCAATGAGGTGCAAATGGTTTTGGAAGGAATTGCATCCACATGGTATATTCAACAACTTGACGATGTAAAAAATAATTGGAATTCTTTCAAGATAGCTTTAGTACCAGATTTTGCTCATGACAATGCATCAAAAAGTGCTCCCCAACAACTTTAATGAGTGTGAACAAAAGGAGCATGAAACAATTTCTCAGTTTGCTATGCATTTGAAGGAAACTGTGATGAGATTTTATATAAAAATGATAGAGGACATGAAGTTATTTTTTTAATGGCCTAGACTAACACATGATCATTGTAGAGGGTTAAGTTCAAGGTCTTGAGACTTTTGCATATGATATTTAGATTGCTCAAGGAATTGAAGGAAACCTTCTCAATGAAGAAGGAAGAAGATATTTTCAACAAGAAACAAAAAGGGCAAGGAATATATTTAGTGAGCGATCCATAGGGTTTGGTCGTTTGAGTATCGCCTTTTAGCATAGCCAAGATGGTAGCTAGGTCAACAGGTGTCGTCATCCAAGTGTCCATCTCTACCCTCACTGCACTAGTTCTATTCCCTAGGAAAATCAACCCATTGCCCCAGTCCTCTATGACACGTGCATTCCTCATCTAAGGTCGGCCTAATAGTATGTCGTAATCCACTCCCTTCATGACAATGAAGTTTACCGAAAATTGCACATCGGCAGTCTTTACCGGCCAATTCTTTAAGACCCCAAATGTTCTTACCCTCATTCCGTTTGCTAATGTGACATTAAATCTAGCAGTCTCTATAGGAGGGTTTCCCCATTCCTCTAGGACTGCATGGTTTAGCACACTAACACTGGCGCCTGTGTCTACAATTCCTTTTCGAGTCATGTCTCCTAAGGCTAGGATGGGAAAAACTACGTGCATTTCAGTGCCTTCCCAAAAAGCATTGATGTGCAAAGACTTAGGATTTGAGTGTAGAGTTAGACTTGGGATCCATGTAACTGCATCATGATCTTGCGGATCAGCACCCGCAAGTCCTGTGTGACCCTCGATCAAGTCTTTTAACTCCTGCCACAAGAAATGATTTTGCCTAAGCAGATCCTCCAAGCTTAGAGTTACTGGAGTGGACAACAAGGTTGTGAGGAGGTTACTGGACCCTTGTCTTCCTCTAAGGCTAGCAGTTCTAGGCCATGCGTTCTGTCTGCCCTTGTAAATTCCCCCCCGGCCTTGCTACTGAGTCGCTCCCAGTGGTGCAGGTATACTCACAGCTTGTGGTTTTGAGGGTGAGACTGGTGTGCTCACACTAGAGAAGTCGTCCATAGGATCTTCCAATATGGATTCAGCATCCTCGAGGTGCTTTTGGGCATCCTTGACCCACTCCTTGACCTTGGCTATAGCCTCGAGTTGTCGTTTGGGGTGGGGGTATTCCCCTACCTTGGCACTCCCTAGCTCAGCTGTCTTGGGAGCCGAGGTCTCTGTCTCTGCGTCTGTGACCTTCTTTCCTGTTACTAGCGTAGTCGTTTCCTCGGTTTTAAGGGTTATCTTTGCATCGGTTCTCTTTTTCCGTCTCCTCCGACTTTTCTTCCCCATTAAGGTTGCATCAAGGTTACTTGCCCCTGGCAAGGAGATGCCTGCTTGTTTCGTTTTTGATGAAATGTGGCCTGGGTGGCCGCAAGTCCAGCATGTGACTAGATCCTGGCTGGGCCCTCCAAGGCCTCTGCCTCTTCCTCTTCCTAAAGCCATCATCGGCACTGGCCGATAGTCCATTAGGACTGGGTTGCCCTCCTCGTCATAGGATATGTACGGATTGACACATGTCTCTTCCTCGGTAGGCTCCTCCACAAAGTGAATAGGAATCACTAAATGGGTGAGTTACAAAAGGCCCTGGTGGCTTGGGTATACATGTTGGGTTCATCTCCAGCCTAGGCATGGCAGGTCTTGAGTCAGTCGGGTGCTAGAAGAGCTAACTGGGCTCCCCTGCCAAAGAAATTAGGTGGCCTATTACCTAAGTATGGAGGATTGTACTGCTGTGTGTATGGGAATCTCCTCGGCATTCTGCAATGCACTGCATCATGCCCAAATCTATCACAATTTGAGCACGGCCGAGATCTAGGATCTTGGCATTCAACTGGGAGGTGATTGCCGCCGCAGTATACACATTGTACATGCGATCTCACAGGCTTCCTCACGAGCTCTTGCAATCGTGCAATCTCCATTCTCATCTCTGGCATCCCTTGGTTGTGATCTACACTCTTTCCCTTATCCTGCACGCTAGCAGATGCTTTTTCCCCCAAAGTGGTTGATCTCTCAGGGTCCCTCTGGCTTGCACTATCTCGGTTGGTAGTCCTCATGCTACGTTCCCTGAGTTGATCATCTACGCGTATTGCCTCCTCGAAGACTCAAGCTAGCACATCTCGTTGTAAGGTGGAGCTACTGGCCAAAGCCTTGTAGAGCTCCTCACTCCGAATCCTGTTCATGAACACTGTAGACACTGCCCTCTCGGTAGGTCACTCATTGGCAGGGATTCTCTTGTAGAGGCTACGCACCTGAGTGACGTAATCCCTAACATCTTCCTTCTCCCTTTGACTAATATTCATCAACCTAACGATGAGGTTATCCGAATACCCTGCCTCCGAAAACCTCTTGATGAAGAGGCCCTTAAGGTGAGCAAAGTTTGTATGTTCTGCGTCATCCAGACTATAATACCAGGTCCTCCCCTTGTCGCCTAAGCACAGGCCGAAGGCTTGAGCTCGCTGCACAGGGTCAGTAAGACCGTTCGCCTCACATACTTGCTCAAAATGCTCCATGAAGCTGTACGGGTCACTGCTAGGTTCGTATCGAGCTAGTTGTTTTGCTACTATGGGGATTCTAGCCTGCCCTTTAGCCCCTTGCGTGACTCCCAGTCCTGACAGTAGCGTGGTGGCTACTAAATTGCATAAAAAAACCAGGGTATTTCAGCCCACTGACACCCCAAAACAACCCTCAAACAAGTGGTCTCAACTGTAGATATAACTGTCAATACATAAGCTATGTGTTTGCTTCAGCTTAAGCTTATGTAACCTCACTGCCAGGGTACATACATGCAGTCTGAAAACTGTAAACTGTGAGTAACCAGCAGCAATTTCAAGTCCAAAACTGAGTGGTAATCATGTCATACATGTTCCAAAATCTCCTAGGTAGCTGCTAGTACATTTGGCAGTCAAGACATGATCATAAGGGCACAGAACAGTGCATAACCAGCACATACAAGTGTCAACAAATTCAGTTTCAGGTTGCAGTCAACCAAAATTCAGCATATCAAGCTCCAAGCAGCTCCAAAATGTCTTTTGACCATGTCATACATTTACTTTGTAGTGGCAAGTTCAATACATGAGCATCTGAGTAGGCATAGACAACCTGTCTTCATTGACCAATGGCATAAACCTCATGAGCTGTTTGTAATTAACCAGGACAGTGTAACTGTATTTATTTCAGCTTCAAAATTCGGTTTTCAATGATGCTCATTGCTTGCTTCAATTCTCCATGCATTCAGCATGTATAGGCCAGTTCATATAGATGATGGAACCCCCAAGATGACCTGTATTGCTTCAGTAATGCACAGTACTTGTCATTGACTGTGTATGTCAGTTTTCAGCCTGTCATTGATTTTCAGTATTGAGTATTCTGAGCAAAATATCTCAGCTCCAAGACATTTGATCCAATGTATACATGCTTTGACACATTCTTGTGCTCCAAAGATGCCTTCTGAGTGTAGTACAAGGCTCTTGTGTGTCAGTAATGACTGAATGCATGCTGTCCATTCATGTTTACAGCAGTTCGGAAATGATTATAGGTCTGTGTCTGTCACTTCAGCTCATAACAGAGCTCCCACACAAGCATTTACTCCTTGCACACTTCAAATACCTTCAATAGTGAGCATACATGCTCTATGAACCTTGTCCAGGTGCCCCACTGAAGATTGACAGGTTGCTGTCCACTCAGATCAGCAGGCGCAGATTTTCAGACCAGGGGGCGCAGAATTTCAAGCACAGGTTGCTATCCACTCAGATCAGCAGGCGCAGATTTTCAGACACAGGTTGCTGATTTTCAGGAGGCAGTCCATGCTGATTTTCAGGAGGCAGTCCACGCTGATTTTCAGGAGGCAGTCCACGCTGATTCCTTCCTTTGACTATGGCTTCATTTGCAAGTGTCCAGCTTCTTCCTCATTCCTTACTTCCATCTCCTTTGCACTGCAAGTTGTCATGCCCATTCTCCCACAGCCTCATGGATGAGGCTCTGATACCATGTTCAAAGAGTAGAGAGAGAGAAAGGGAAAGACTCCATATCCATGAGCCTTCAGGCTCTCAAGCTCATTCCTTCATTTCCACACACTAAACTAAAAAGCACACACACACTACAAGATAAAGTGACCTAGTGTAAATGTAGACTAGACTGACTAACTCTAGTCAGATCACTGACTGACTACTAACCTGACTTATTTAATGTAGTCACATGTAGACAGCTGTACACACTAGCTGTCATAGATGTCGGTCATAGATGAAGACACACTGATGGTGAGTTTGATTTCTAACACAGGAAACATGTGACCAACAACCTGAAATGAATGTTGGACTACCCAAGCTTATGAATATGCTGGGAAATGACTTGACTAGTGATGAAACAAATAAATATTCAACCATTTTTCAGAAATATGTGAAACTATTTGCTACAAAATATCACCAACTGAGGGGTACTAACAACATTGTGCACCATATCAAATTGAAAGAAGGTTATAAACGAGTGGTTTAAAAACTTAGGAGACTTGGTACAATTTAGGAAAAGGTACTTAAAGCTGAAATTGAAAAGTTACTTGATGCGGGATTTTTCTATCCTATTGATGATGCAGAGTGGGTGTCTCATGTTTTAATCAGGCCAAAGAAGAATGGAAAGTGGAGAGTATGTGTTGATTTCAAGCCTCTTAATTCAACGACTAAGAGGGACTACTATCTTCTTTCGTTTCAGGATGAGATCTTGGATCAAATGGTTGGTCATGTATTTTACAGTGTATGCAATGGATACTCTAGATATTTCTAGATTAGAATAGTAGAAGAATATTAGTAGAAAACAACATTCATTACCCCATGGGGATGCTTTTGTTATAGAGTAATGCCGTTATTGGTTTGATGAATGCATATGCTAGCTTTTCAAGATTGGTTAACTGGATATTTTCCCCTTTCATCAAAAAATCTTTGCGGGTGTTTATGGATGACTTTTGTGTGTACAGCTCGAGGGCATTACACTCTCAAAAACTTAATGAAGTTTTCTGTAGGCTTGATGAGGATGGCGGTCAGGTGAACCCTGGTAAATGTAAAATACTAAGAACTAGAGTGATACTCTTGGATCATGAAGTGTTTGCTAATGGTATTTCACCTGAGCCTAGTAAAGTTGAGGCTTTACTTCTTATGGATTCTCTAAAAACTATAAAAGAAATGATGAGCTTTGTTCAAAAGTTGAGGTATCTATCAAGATCATTCCATATGCTGGCCAAGTATGTGTATCCTTTACAGAAAGCAACTCAAAGGGATCCTTTAGTTTGGACGCAAGTTGAAGAGATTGCATTCTTGCATATTAAAGAAAAGTTAAGCACTTTACCAGTTCTTATGCCTCCAAACTCGGATGAACCTTTCTTCATTAGCATCAGTGTTGGAAAAAATGCAGTGGAAGCCATTTTAATGCAGAAGGGAAAGGGGATGTCTTATATGAGGCCTATGTTTTATATAAGCAGATCCATTGGAGTGACTGAAAAAGCTTGAATGGAAGAAGAATTGTTGGTATGGGGGTTGGTATATGCAGTTAAAAGATAAAAATCAGACTTGATTCAAAAACCATTTATAGTACTTACTAATTCTCAGTTGCTTCCACAGGTTTTGCGATCTGCTGAAAATGCTCCGAGAGTTACTGAGTGACTACTGGCTCTACAAGAATTTGAATTTACATGTTTGAAGGAGGATACTATAAGAGCTAGCTTAGCTGATATTTTGACTTATAAAGAACATGTTGAAAGTGCAACTGTTATTAGACGGAAACTAATTTTTCATCTGCAAATTCATGACGAAATGAAGGATAAAGATGCTCTCTTGTTTTTTGATGATTGTTACATAAGAGTGCTGAAAAAGGAAAGACTAGGTTTTGTCATTATGGATGATAAAAATCGAGAAGTATTTTTTGGAAGTCAAGAAAGTAAAAGGATACAAAGTAACAATGAAGTTGAATATGTGAGTTTACATGCTAGCCTGAAACAGTGTATTTAGCTAGAATACATGAAGATAGTTGCAAAAGGAGGTGCTATATTGGTGGTCAAATAGGTTCAAAATTTTTGGAAAGCCAATAAAGATATTTTGAAGGATTGGCTGTTTAAGATTAGAGGTCTCATGAGGTAGCTGCAAAAATTTGAATTTTGGCATATTAGCAAGGAGAAGAACCGTAGAGCTCATGAATTGGCTAAAGATGCTCTTTCCCAGTATGTTGCTATCATGAGGGTGGATAATCCTAGATATGAGGGCAGGGAAAGCTGTCATGTGATTGAAGAGTTTCCAAAAAGTGGGGAGTGAAAGTCATTGGCTAATAAATATAGAAGGTATGCCATTGTCAGAAAGGCCAGGGCATATGTGCTCATAAATGATCAGTTGTACATGAAGGGGATTGATAATATACTAAGGTGCTAGATAGTTCCGAGGTTCCTGCTTTCTTATCTTCTTGTCATGAGAAATCATGTGGTGGTCATTTTTGTTTTGAGCTTACCAAAAGAAAAATTATGCTAGCAGGACTTACTTGGCCTAGTGTGAGCAGCACTGATGTTGCTCGTGTAAAAGTTATCATGCTTGCCAATTATATACAAAAAGGGTACTAATTCCACAATCTACTAAAGCCATTATTGCCTATGGACCATTTGAGAAGTAGAGTTTAGATTTTATTAGACCTTGACTTGTACAAAAATAGGAAAGTCTTACATCCTTACTACAACTGACTATATGACCAAATGGCTTGAAGCTAAGGCTACAAGGAATTGCAAAAAAGATGACATAACTTAGTTCCTCATGTAGGACATATGCTGCAGATTTGGAATACCACTAGAAATAGTAACAGATCAAGGTCCTAGCTTCAAAAATAAGCTATTGAGAGAATTAACATGGAATTTAGACTTGAAACTCGGATTTGCTACTCCTTATTACCCTCAGTGCAATGGACTAGTGGAAGCATTGAATGGAATGTTACAAAAGATTCTCTTTAAGCTGGTCGAAGATCATCCTAAAGATTAGGACAATTATCTATATCAAGATTTGTGGGCTTATAGAACAATGCAGAACACAAGTACAAGATTCACCCCATTTCAGTTAGTATATGGTTAAGATGTTTTATTACCTATGAATGTCATGTTCCCCACGATGGAGTTTTTAAGAAAGCATCAATTAGATTAAATAGACTTGGGAGTTGACAAAGAATTGAACTTGCATACCCTATAGTTGGATAGGCAACAAGCTATGGATTGTTATGAAAAATAGATTGTGAAGAGAAGGGAATGGTTCAATACATAGCTGAAGAAGAAGAATCTTGTAGAGGGAATGCTGGTTATGAGATATGACAATAGCTTCGACTCCACTTTACAAACCAAGTTTTGAGTTAGATGGGAAGGACCTTTCCTCATCAAGCAAAAGTTTGAAAATGGCACTTACTTGTTATAAGATTTAGATGGGGTTGTTCACAACAATAGAATCAATGGGTATCATCTAAAGAAATACATCTGTAGAATCTTGTAAATAAAGGGGATGTAAGTAATGTACATACTATACATAGAGTAGGTTGCTTTCAATTTATTATTTGGGGCAGATTCAATTTTTTGAAATTTGGTGTTAATCAAATGGTTGTAGATAATGGACAGTATATTTAAGGTGTGCTTTGACACCTACTAAAGGTCTCTGCTAAGTTTGGTATTGATTTGAGTAAGAATGTGAAAGTTATGGTCTCTAGAAGGTCGATGTTTGAAGCAGAGTGCATGCAAAAATTTAGGACTACAGGCTATGCCGAGCTATTTTTGGATAGCAGCTCAAAGAATTTGGCTCTGAGTTGTTCTAAAGATTCTAGATTAGAAAGAGAGCTACAACTTTACTTTTTGAAGCTTAGTGATCTAAGACCTAGTTAGAAAGTTATGAGCTATTCTGTGTAGTGCTCTATGAGACAAATTTTCACGAAAATGAGTTTTTATTTGTCAGATGTTTTCGAAGCTTTTAATAAAGGTTTGTTCACACTTTGTGTTCCAAACCAGGGGGTGACTAATCATATTGGGTGAAAATGAGTGGTCAGGGACATGATGCTATGTGGAGTCAAGTGATGTAACATATGCAAATATCATTTTTTTGTCTTTCTAACACCTAGCTGTAGCAAGAGTCGAGTTGATAGAGGGAAATTCCCAAGTGGTACCATGCATGTTCGACATGTGGTTGTGATAAATTTAGTTTTGAGACACACGTCTCATGCAAGAAGAGATATCCTCATACAGGGAATGTGTTCTTGCTTCCAATTTTGAGTGCCTGACTAAAATTTTACATGGCAATGGGCATGTTTGCCATCTAGTAACTAAGGGAAAGCAAGGGGCAGCTTGGTAAAATAGAGAAAAAAGGAAAAACATGAGGAGTTTTAAAAAAAAATAAAGAAAAGAGAGGGAGAAGGGTTCTACGAAGAAGAAGAAGAATCTTGCAATCTGAAGAGAAAGAATAAATTTGATGCTAAGAGGAAGAAGAAGAAGAACCAATTTTTAGAAGAAAGAGGCCATGCAACTAAAGTTATCGCAGTCATCGAGCATGATGGCAAGGTTGTTGAAGCCAATTGGCTAATGCGAGTTCTCAGTTTTCAAATGATGGTAATAAGAGTTTTCCTTTTGTTTTGTTTTCTTCTATTGCTACATGGGGAACAGAGTATGCACATTTGTCCTAATATATGGATATGAGTGAGAGACAACATAGGGCTATTCTTCATCATGTTGAGAGTGATGTATGTTAGCTATTTGCATCAAGCTTCCCATCACAAGAAAGAAGATTGAAAGTAAAGGATCTCTACATCTCAAACTGGGTAAGTGGCAGAGAATATGTATTATGGGTAGGTATTGAATGCACGGACTCGAGTTAGCGGAAATTCGAAAGGATTTGCAGCTAGAAAAATGATGAATTAGAGCTCATAATGTTAAGCTCCCGGAACTCTTCATCAATGCAAGATATGTTGAGATGTATCTGTTGGTATGCTCAAATGGTAATCTAAAATCAATGAAAATGTCCTCTCATTTGCAAGTTTGTACTTCTTGGAGTAGAGAAGTTATATGTTTGTTGTATCGCACAACAATGTATTTTTGCTGTGCTCTATGAGGCAACATGTGAATTCAGTAGCATATACACTACCAACTTGGTTTCCCATGAAATTCATCATGATTATCCATTGCTATATGAATGTAAACTTTGTTTTGATGCAGTAATGGAATGTCTACAATAGTGAAATGCTTGTAGTAGCTAAATTGGTATGAAAATTCATCGTATAAAGCTTTGGTTACCTATGTTTTTGGTTTATATTTATGTGTGCTCTGAGAAAAGAAGAATAGAAAGGATCTACAAATGATTTTGCACTGCTAGAGGAAACCATGCTTTGTGGGGTAGTTTTCGCATGAGGTTGCCATCCCTAAAAAATCAAAGTTATGTGAATCATAAAGCTTGTGTTGTCAAAGTCTCAGCCATGGTTGTTTTCACATCAAATTGTCTCTAAAAATGGTAAATTTTGAGCTTAAATGTTTAAAATTCTTAAGTTCTGAGTTGAAGTCCTAGTGAGGAGTGAGTGATCAAGAATATTTAATCATGTGTTTAGTAGTGATGTCTTGTGTGTTTTGTTGAGGGGAGATCCTCAGTCTTTATCCTATGGTGTTGTCTTGGGGGTTGTTAGAGGCCGAGTACCCAATTCACCTACCATAGATTGATGCCCCGACTCATGATCTTCGGTGTTGAAGATCTCTTGTTGATCTTATCAGTTGGGAAGTATAAGGTTTGGAACCCAACCGATACACAAACTCAAGCATGGCAACTTTTGGATATGAACCCTTCTTTGGTATTGAAAATGAGGATGCTAATAAGTTTATCAAGAGATTGGAGTGGATGGCTTACCCAGATTGAAGGGACAATGATGCAAATAAGCTTCGAATGATCAACATGCTACTTGAAGGTTTTACAAGATTATGGTGGAACTCACTAAATGAAGAGACAAGGGAAAATTAAAATGAAGTCAAAATGAGTTCCTTATAAGGTTTGCAGCTAAGCCAGCTCCTGAGAGTTTATGGAAATCTTTGGAAAGGATGTTTCAGGGAGAAAATGAGGAAGTTTCTAAATTTGTTGCGAGAATTGAAGCAAAATGGATAGAAATTGCACAAAGTATGGAGCAACCTTTGATGAAGTTCTTGAAAAAGGACAAGTTTGTTTCATTGCTCAGGCCTAAAATTAGAGAAAAGATTCTGATCAAAGACCCTGATACATATGAAGATGTAGTCAAAATAGCCAAAGAAAAGCAAAGGAAAATACAGTTGAGGTCAGATCAATTAAAAGATATTGTTATGCATGCATTTTTATAGCCTAATCAAGTTGACACTGTTGTGGGAAATGCAGGACAATAAGTTGTGAATCTTCATGGGGCATTTGAAAGAGCGGAGAATGGGAATCAAAAACTACATGAACAATTGGCAAATCTAAATTTGAATATGAGCCTATTGCAGGCAAGGCAGCCTCAAATGCAACCTAGATTTAGAGAACCTCCAAGAAATCAATGGGAAAACTTTGAATTCCCGATGATGACCTCGACGTTGATCTTTATGTTGATCTTTCAATTAATAATGAGCATGGTACCTACGATGTTTATGATGCTGATATTCTTAAGAATGCTCTCAATATTTGTGAAGACCCTTCCCCTTATACTAATGCCATGTCATCCCCACAAAAGGAACAATGGCAAGAGGCTATGGAAGCTGAGCATTAATTTTTTCTCTGTAAAGATACATGGGTTCTAATTGAGTTACCACCTAGACATGTACTGCTATTAGATGAAAGTGGATTTATGAGACTAAAACAAAAGTAGATGAAACATGTGAAAAATTAAAAGCAAGGCTAGTTGCCAAAAAAATTTCACAAATTGCAGGAGTTGATTATCAAGAAACTTTGTCACCTATTGTTCATATTACTAGTATTTGGGTCTTGTTAGTTTTTTCTATTGAGTTTGATTTGGAGGTTCATCAAATGGATGTGAGGACTGCTTTTCTTAATGGGGAATTAAATAAAGAGATATACATGCAGCAATTCGAGGGGTTTGTAGTTAAACATAAGGAAAGTCATACTTGCAGACTTCATCGGGCACTCTATGGACTCAAACAATCTTCACGAGCTTAGTGTCAAAAGATTGATCTCTTCCTTACGAAACAAGGTTTTATCTCTTTTTCTTCATATCCTAGCTTATATGTCAAGCACTACAATGATAGGTTTCTTATTCTTGCTCTATATGTGGATGATACCATAATTGTTTCTAACAATCTCAACTTCCTTCAATAAGTAAATAAGGTTTTATCTTCTACATTTGACATGGTGAATCTTGGAGACATGTAGTCATGTCTTGGTATTCAGATTCAACACTATCAAGAAAAGGGTGTTTTATTATTGCATCAAACAAAGTTCATTAAAGATATTATTCAGAAGTTTGGTATGGATTTTGCACATCCTACTAGTACTCGTCTTGTGAGCTCTGCTAAAAACTTACTTTCTGCAGCACCAGAAAACATCTTAGTTCTCCATGCCTTAAACATTGGACTACAGTTAAATGAGTTTTGAAGTATTTCAAAGGAACTAAATATTTTGGGTTGGTTTATCCGTGCTAACAAAACTCTAATTTTGTTCGTTCACTTCAACTTTTGGGTTATACAGATACAGATTGGGCAAGCTCTCACTTATCTAGGCATTCTACAAGTTGAAATTGTTTCTTTATGATTGGTTGTCTTGTTTCTTAGACCAGCAAGAAACAACATTGTGTTATTGTTTCAACTACAATGACTGAATAGATAGCTACATCTTTAGCGACTTGAGAGCCACATAAAAGAGAATGTGACCATGTCAGCTCATCTAAGCCACTTTATAAGAGCTTGGTTTTGTAGGGCATTGATTTCAAAGAGGATGTCACTCTGTTGTTCTTGCTTGGAACTCTTAATGAGTCTTGGGATGTATTGCACATTGTCGTATGTGCTTCTACCACTACTCTAAAGCTATCTGATGTTGAGAGCTCTCTTCTGCAAGAAAAGATAAACGTAAGAATTTGGATGTCTCATGTGTGTCTCATGCTTTGACCGTTAAGAGGATGAAATGATGGAAATGCAAAGAATGACTGTGGTAATGGCCATGGAGGAGACTCGCATAAATGATCCAAGTCTCGTGGAAAGTCACATAGCAAATCCCATGGCAGGAATGCCAATTTGACATGTCATCATTGTGGAAAGAAAGGCCACAGTGTCATGAATTGTGCAATGAAAGGCGCAGAGAGAAGGGGAAGGAGAAAGTGAAGGATAAGTCTTCTGATCACAGCATAGTACCTACTACTAAGTCTAGTAAGATTGAAGAGATCAATATTATGTAGCTCGAGGATTTTGATTGGGATTATGTCCTTGCAGCAACTTCATCTAGTGCTTCACAGATGACAAAGATACACTCTATGTATGCACAGTGTTGCTCTTAGACTCAGGTGCATTCTTTCATGTGACACCTTGCCGAGAGTGGTTCCATTCATACCATTCTATTTCGGGTCCGATGCACTTGGATGATGACAGGTCTCTTGAGATTGTTGGCATTGGTGATAGGCTGCAGCTTCCTTCTAGCATTAGTTTTGTTATGCATGTTGTATGTCATGTACCTACCTACATTGACATGCAGTCTCATGTCCGTTAGACAACTTGATGGCGTAGGATATCATGTATCCTTTGGAGACTCTGGATGGAAGATTACTTGTGGTAGGCTTGTGCTTGCGAGAGAGGTGCTAAGGCTAGTAGCCTCTACCCCTTAGTTGTTTTTGGATCTACAGTATCTACAGTTGATCATGCTTTGTCTTTGGGGTCTTTACCTCATGTATCTCTTTGGCATGCCCGTTTGGGACACATCTGTTAAGGGAATGAAAATGCTTTCTGGTTTGTAGTACTTACCACCCCTTGACTATTCTCATTTTGATTCTTGTGATCATTGTCGTTATGGCAGGCAGACTAGATCTACGCATAAGAAGTATGGTATGTCACGCATTAGTGAGCCCTTAGCTTTGGTTCATTCTAATGTCTATGGGTGGTGGGAAGTATTTTGTTACTTTCATAGATGATTTTTCACGTAAGGTATGGGCTTATCCCATAAAGTAGAAGTTTGATATCTTGGCAGTTTTTCAGAGATGGCTTGCTTTGGTAGAAAACTAGTTTGGGTATAAGCAAAAATGCCTTAGGACAGATAATGGGGATGAATATATATCATGTGATTTTGAGCAGTTATGTGATGAGAGGGGTATTAAGTGTCAGTTTACCACCCCTTATACTCCTCCGTAGAATGGTATGACTAAGCGAATGAATAGGACCATCTAGGAAAGGGTTCACAATATACTTAGCCATGCAGGCCTATACCAACACTTTTGGGCTGAGGCAGTTACGATTGTCGTATATATCATTAATAGATCACCCTATAATGGCATAGATTTTCAGGTTGTAGAGGAGGTATGGACAGGAAAGCCTACCTCTTATGCACATTTACGTGTCTTTTGATCCGAGACATTTTGCCATGTGCCCAAGGATAAGCGTAACAAGCTAGATCCTAAGAGTGTTAAATGCATCTACCTTGGTTATGGAGATGTAGGAGAGATGGGTTATCATCTATGGGATCCAGAGGCATGGAAAGTCATGCGTAGCCATGATGTAGTCTTCCATAAAGACAAGATGCATAGGCAGCCTAAGAGACTCGTGGAGATACGTAGGGTTATATTTCAAGAGGAGCCATGTGCTCCCATATAGCCAACTGGACAGCCTACGACAGTAGCACATGCTCATGGCCAGGGTGTTGGACAAAATGTTGGGTAGGTAGTAGAGCTTGCAGTGCGGTGTTCTACTATAGATGGATGCCCACCTGACAAATTTGAGCCCTTCATACACTATGTTTTGGTTACAAATGCAAAAGAGCCTCTCAACTATGATCAAGCTATGTTCAAGGGTGATAGTCACTCTTGGGAGAGGGCTATGCAGTCTCTGATAGACTCCTTACATTAGAATATGACTTGGGATTTGGTTTCCTTACCTGCTAGCAAGAAGGCTCTGCCATGCAAATGGGTGTACAAGCTGAAAAGTACCCCTGGATACCCCAAGCCGGCATACAAGGCTAGATTAGTAGTAAAGGGTTTTAAGCAGGAGCATGGTGTTGACTTTGATGATGTCTTCTCTCCTATGGTTAAGATGACCACCTTGCGCTTAGTCTTTGTAATGAAGGAAACCTAGGAGAGAGAAGGAGAGAAGGGAGAGACTATAGAGAGGAGAGAGAAAGAGGAAGAAGGTGAGATAAGAAGAGAGAGAAAGACTAGCAGAAGAGAGAGAAACACAGGAAAAGAGAGAGAGAGAGGAGGGAAGCCATGAAAGCTAGGAGGAAGGAGAAAAGAGAGACTTGATTATTGATAACCCATCCCTAATTGGGTCTCTCAACACCTTATATACCCTATCAGTATAACTGGGTATTCCAATGCTAACCCGTGTCCTACCCATCTATCCCCACTCTTTTACATTCCATCCCAACCCCGAAGGTTTTTTCCCTCAAAAACAAAAAGAGAACTTATGGCTCACAGTGAAAAAGGGGGGGGGTGCACAGTACTACTCTCCTCAACATTACAAAGGAGGATATAGGAGAATCTCATGTGGAATTGGGGCATAGAATTGTGTATATGATGTAAATGACATGTGCAAGTTGATAGCATATGAGTTTGGCCTCCAATTCTTGAGAATTAGGGGCTGACAAACAGTGGACAGCATGCTGTCCAGAACAGGCCTGCTAGAGAAAACTGGTCATAACTTCCTATGGGCATCTCTGATTGAGGTGTCTGACATGTCAAAATGAAGCTCGTTGAGGGTACTTTCAGCCTAGGTAGGTCATGCAAGGGTGCACTTAATGCAGGCCCAAACCGTTCGAAAATAGATAGCTGTCTACTGCAAAATAGGCCCAAATCGAGTGGTCTTTAGCCAAGGTTTCCGCTTCAAGGTGAGGGGACTACACCGAGGGAGTGTTGATGTAGATAGAGCTTTCTTTCAATCCCCAGGATCAAATGGATAACCTGCATGGTAAGCATCACTAGCATACAAGTCATCCATGCAAGCATGGGTCTCTACACTACCATCGGGGTCAAATGGAAAGTGGTTATCCTTTCCATGCATTGGGTTACCATCCACAAGTAAAGCTAGAATGATCAGTACCACTAGCTGTTGCATTGAGTCTTCCATAAGCATCATATGATTAAGCTCGATCTGTGCTTGGATGCTGTCAATAACAAATGGGGTTGCATAAGCTGAGAAGTGTACTGCATCAACCCTTATATGTGACATGTGTATAGACTGAAGGGTCTCCTAGAAGGACATGTTTTCTTGATCTGTAATATGAGCATGATCTTTAAGATCTACATGATATTCTTTCTTGAATGAAAGTTCATCTTGCTTTGAACCCACATCGAAATGGTCTTTAGCAAGATATATCCTATCCTTGGCATAATGCTATTCGAATACAAATAGGAGTTTTGCATTCTGTGCTCTACATTTGTCTTGATGATCACAAGATATCGGCTTAGCACATCGATAGCATAAGCCCGCAACATGCAGTCCCGTATCATATCACTAGTAAGGTGTCTAATGCGTTTAGCCTTAGATAGTTCTAACATGCTACTCATAGTCATCTTGCTGCTCAAGTGCAACAGATGGCTGCCCATGACCATAATTCTCATACTGTCCATATGAAGGGTCATGCCAATGTGGCTGCTACTCATAATGATACTCATGCTACTGTCCACACATATGCTCATCACCATTGGTCAGCTCAATAATAGTGCTGACATACTGCTCATAGTCATCTTGCTGCTCATCTACAACAGATGCTCATCACCATTGGTTAGCTTAGTAATAGTTCTGACACGCTGCTCATAGTCATCTTGCTGCTCATGTACAACAGATGGCTACACATGACCATAATGCTCATGTTGTCCATATGGAGGGTCATACCAATGTGGCTGCTACTCATAATGATACTCATGTTGTTCATATTGCATATGGTAATAATATCCCTGCTGCTCATTTACATCTATTTGCTGTTGACTATTACCAAAACTTTGGCCATATTGATGCCCATAAACATGCTGCTTCCCAAGATTTCATGATGATTGTCCAACATGACTACAATGGTGTCCTTGCATCCTAGGCTGACCATAAATATGATGAGTAGCAAGTCCATGAGAATAGCTATCGGCATGATGCTGGTCATAATCACTGACTTGCTGCTCCTGCATTGCATAAGAATCTCCATATGCATGCTACTGACCAATGCTATATGAGCTACCATATACATGTCCATGATCATGACTTGCATAAGAACTATGTTGTTGCATAAAGGAGTGCTTGTAAGCGTAATCATGCTATCCATAATGGCCATAATCATGCTACCCGTGATAGCCATACTGTTGATCAAATCCATTGGAGTATGATCCACCCTCATGAAAAGGTACATAGCCTAGGTGTTGCCCAAAGTCGTATTGTACAATACTTTGGTTATCAAAATTGCCCATATGTGATTTAGCTTAGCACCGGTAACTGAGCTATATTGTTTGCCACATCAGAGCATCAAAAGATCCCTAGTGTTATTACTGAAAATCAGATCTGCACACTACTATTTGCTATTGTATGCTGCTCACTCTATACAACACACTGTTCACTGTGTGTTAAAAGTTAATCAAACTTATCATCCAATGCTTTCCCTGGTTTTGATAGAAGGAATTCTACATGAAATTCTACATGTTATGTTCCTTTGTCTATTTTGTGTAAAAGTCCCTTCAAACTATGCTTTCCAACACCAAGAATTTGCCCAAAATCTTGTTAATCATTTGCACAGGACTGGCTTGATTTCTTGGCATAAGAACTTTACTTATCTGCAGAGTTCTGAGGGAATTGAAATTTCATGTACTTATGAACATCTACACATTCATGTTGTTCTTCCAGTTCAAACTTTTCAATAGTGTCATCACTGAACTCATCATGGTTGGAAGTGGCTTGAACAATAGTCTCTCTATTGTCTTTTGAAGACTCAGGCCACAATCCACAATAGTATGAGGAATTTCCTTCCTTCAAGTAGGATTACCTCCTATCTTTTGGAGATTATCTATGAGCTGAGCTACATAATGCATGCATTACTAGAAAGTCCAGTGCCCAGTTGGCGACTTCTTTAGTTGAGCTTTGAAGCTCCATCATTCAATGTTGTAAAGCACATTGGAATCTGCTGTAGGATTTGTATTTTCTTGGGGCACCTCGAGAGAACTTCTATCTTATGTGTCTTTGCTCCAGCTCTGTCATTCAGCCAACTACTACTACTTTCTATTGGACAAAGGAAAAGTTCCAAGTGCAGTGGTAGAGGATCTCCTCTTGACATCGGCCTTCACATTTTCTGATCCTAATGTACGATCAAACTCATTCAGTGAATTGCATTACATCACTTCTTGGCTAATTCTGTCACATCGTAGGAAGGCAGAGCTAAAGTCAGGTGTACATCCTTCCATCTTTATCATCTCCAACCTTCTCTCAACTCATCATCATATTTGCAAAACTGCGGATAGGATTTCATCCCTTGTATTCACATGAAAACTTTCAGTTTTTGATGTGAGCCGAAGTGCATTCTGCGTGCTCCATTTCTGCACCAGACATTTCCTTCCTAATCCTAGCTACCTCATGTTAACCCCAACACGAAGAAAGCAAAAGGAAATAAAAAAGACGCAGGGCAAAGGTGGAAAAAAGGTAGCCGATTGAAGAAAGAATAGGAGAAAAGGACAAAAGCACAAGGGCAACCTTAAAAGTCCAAGGCAAATACAAAAGGGGAAATGCACATTTTAAAATAAAAAGGCGCACCCTGAAATCGTGTAAAAGAGCACCGGGCCCTCACCCGTGCAATTTGTAAAAGTAGACGGGCGGTGGAAAGGAATCTAGGAAGATAGAAGGACAATGGGAAAAAGGGCCTAGGCTATGGCCGGCCATGTTAAAAAGGAGAAAAGGGGATGACCGCCCAAAAGGGATTCAGGGTTTTGTATATAAAGTGGAAAAGTGAAGGAAAAGCTCATTCTTGTGTGTGGCCAAAAGTAGCTCTCCTCTTCTTCTTCTTCTTCTTGTTCTTGCTTGCTTGAGCTTGTGCTTGAGGGAGGGAGTGTGAGAGTATGAGGGAGTGAGTGTGTGAGGGTGAGGGACCTAGGAGGAGAAGCTCTCCATCTTCTCCTCTCTTCTTCTCTTCTCTTCTCTTCTCTTGTCTTGCTTGCGGCAATGGAGCTTGAAGCGTGGAGCTTGAGGATGGAGCTTGCTTGAAGCTTGCACTTGGATCGTGGAGCTACCAGAGTGTGTGGGAGAGGAGGTAACTTGAATGGCATGGAGGTAAGCTCACTACACCCGTAGATATGGATGGCGCGTCGGCAAAATGCAAGGGCTTTCACTCAACCGCCAAGACCGATGGGCTGCTTATTGTTTCAAGTGTTCCAAGCCGAGCACTAATAGCTACCTCTCACATAGCCGATGCGCCATCCATATCTACGGGTGTAGTGAGCTTACCTCCATGCCGTTTGAGTTACCTCCTCTCCCGCGCACTCTGGTAGCTCCACGATCCAAGTGTAAGCTTCAAGCAAGCTCCATCCTCAAGCTCCACGATCCAAGCTCCATTGCCGCGAGCAAGACAAGAGAAGAGAAGAGAAGAGAAGAAGAGAGGAGAAGATGGAGAGCTTCTCCTCCTCGGTCCCTCACCCTCACACACTCACTCCCTCACACTCACACTCCCTCCCTCAAGCACAAGCTCAAGCAAGCAAGAACAAGAAGAAGAAGAAGAAGAAGAGGAGAGCTACTTTTGGCCACACACAAGAATGAGCTTTTCATTCACTTTTCCACTTTATATACAAAACCCTAAATCCCTTTTGGGCGGTCATCCCCTTTTTTACATGGCCGGCCATAGCCTAGGCCCTTTTTCCCATTGTCCTTCTATCTTCCTAGATTCCTTTCCACCGCCTGTCTACTTTTACAAATTGCACGGGTGAGGGCCCGACGCTCTTTTACACGATTTGAGGGTGCACCTTTTTATTTTAAAATGCACCTTTTCCCTTTTGTATTTGCCTTGGACTTTTAAGGTTGCCCTTGTGTTTTGTCCTTTTCTCCTATTCTTTCTTCAGTCGGCTACCTTTTTTCCACCTTTGCCCTGGGTCTTTTTTATTTCCTTTTTCTTTCTTCGTGTTCGGGTTAACATTACCCCCCTCCTAGACGAGTGTCAGTCCCATGGCACTCACCGTCGTTGGTAGCAGGCTATAGCATGCACCGAAGACGTGGGTGACAAGGACGCCTGTGGTTTCCGTGGAGGAGTGTTGGTGGTAGTGTGGGAGAAGGTCCTGGGGGGTTGTTGGTGGCCAAGGTGGTTGGTGGAAGGTTGTTGGAGTTCGTGGTAGGGCTAGTCTGTGTTGGGGATTGCATTGATGGCCGGCAGAAGTGTTGGTTTGTTGGGGATTTTGCACATGACTATTCTTTGTGGGCTTGTCGGATGGTGAGGGATAAGCATTTAGAGTTGCGTGTTGATGAAGAGCGAATGACACTTTTGTTGGAGCCTTCAACACCTGCAATTGAAAACCTCTCATGTGGTCTCTCCCGAAGGGTAATGCTAGTCTTCGTTATTGTGCACAAGACATATTTTGATTAGTTTGGGAGACAGGTCGAACTCTAAGCAAGCCTGGAGTATTGTCCTGCACTTGAGGACCCAAACTGTGGATTTACTTCGGTGCAGATAGTATGTGAGTGCTTGTGCATACTTAGATATTACGTAGTTAGAAGACTGCGGGTTAGTTTCTCATAACAATGCATGGATGAAGCAAAGTTGTCCATGTGGAGAAGAAATATACGTGAAGGTAATGAGACATCCTTTGCATTGTAACGCACGACGTAGCAGAATTGAATACAAGGACACCACACTCTCAGGAGCTGGAAACTATTGGACTTGCTTGATGAGTACGGTGTACTTTTCGTGGCAAATCGTGTGGTTCTTATCACCACTGATTGCAATGGTACTCCGGCAGAGTGCAAGAGAGAATTGTGCAAGTGGGTCAGGGTGATAGGTCAAACCATAGGCGAGGCAAGCTCCCCAGGTATGTCCTACCCTTGATGTGCCCTGAACAATTGTGGGTGATGGTAAAGGGCTAGGGGACTACGGATAAAGCTAGTCGACCAAGGTCACTAGACATACCTAGTTTGAGGACCCCTAGGTGCTGTGCTGTGATCGTGGGTGCTTTTTTTTTTTTGGACTTGCCTGAGTACAACCATTACAATATGTTGAGGCTATCAGCCTTTCAATGGGTTGGACAATGTCAAGCTTTGAAGGCACAAAAAATGGATAGTACAATGATGATTGCGCCCTAGCCTCGTTGTTAGAGAAGCAGTTGGCAAAAGGGGGAGATACACTTGAGATATTGCAAACCTCCTTGCAACATATGCGATGTTGGCATGATTGAGGTAACGACCGCTGTGAGCCAACTATAGAGCTTGACCCAGCAAGGGAGAGTGGCCCATGTGATGTGGGTGGTTGGCAAGGGTGATTCGTGCTTTCGGCAGCATGGCTTTGCCGCGGCTCCTTGTGGGGTCGATGGTCTTGCAGTGATCGGGCATTGAACACTTCTGCGCAAAGACCTGTCTCATCCTGTATTCACTTGTCACTTTATGAGAGTACATGCATGGTATATGCCGCAACTATAATAAACCAGTGTAATGCAAGGAGACATCACTTATTGGAATTCTATGGTGTTGACTTAGACATTTATCACCTGTGCTTGATTAGCTTTTTCTTTTGCTAAGGACGTGAAATATATTAACGCAGATATGAAAAGTTCGTACAATTCGGAAACATGTCAACATTTAACCTTTTAAAGACAAAAAGTTATGGCTAGGTAGCATTTGATAAGCCCTTTATACACCATGGGGCTACTCTATTTGTACGAGTCGGGGCGAGTCTGGGTGGCCGGGTGATTGGGGCTCTACTGGTGTGGAGCTCCTGTCGGGTGGGGTAGGGAACACGTCGGCCGGGACATGAATGGTGTAGTCCCGGCCCGCTACCGTCTCCAGAATGTCTTTAAACAATTCGTTAAATTCTTCTCTTTCCCGAGCTGCCCTTTCTGCCCTTGAGCATCTGGGGCCCGAGCGTAAGCTGGGGGTTCATGCCACTAGTGTTGCTACCTATTGCGCATTTTGAGTCTCGACTTTCTTGACTCGAGGATTCTTCGGCCTTCGCCCTGGACAGTGGCGCTTAGGGCCTCGCTTCTTGGCATACCTCTTGATGGTGGGCACATAGCGCTCTGATGGAGGGGCGCATGCCACATGCTATCGTCTTTTGCGAAGAGCGTCTTTGCATGCCAGATCTCCATGATTCTCCATGCGTTCTGCCAAAAAAGGAAGCCTGCAAGATGCAATCCAAGGGTTAGACCTGGATATAGGATACAACTGTTTGCATGGAAGGGATTTTAGTGCAGTTTTGAAGCGCATATGACAAGAAGGGGAGGGGTGAGGCATGCGGTGTTTGTTGTAGAGGAGTGGCCCCCATGCTGATGTTCGCGTTGCCTCCTTTCATTAGCAGATATTAGTTTATGCTAAGTCGCGTGGAATGGTTGTCGTGGAGTGGGATAGGGCACATCCTCGAAAGGATAGACCAAAAAGGGAAGCACGTGTATTGAAAGGGACTACACCCTGTCTACACCATCAGAGTTGTTGGTCAAGGTTTCCTATGGTGGCAGTGTGGGTTGCATGCCCTTCACCTGGAGGTGGGGCTGGTCACATGGTTTTTGAATGTGTGATGAAAGGAGGACTTGGGGAGGTTAGTTTATCTGACCCCACTCTTCCCCCTGCACTTGACTATCATTGCTTGTGTGTGTTGACATTGTTTATACACGGTGACACAAAAAAAAATGTTTATTTATATACATATTCATGAATCCATGTCACTTCACAAGGATAAGAACCAAGTGTAGAACTCGGGGTTGCACCGGAGCGTGGCACACGCATCTAGTATTCGCAGCAGCTTACTTAATACTGATAGATATTTTGCCACGTAGAGTAGCATGGAACCTTGACCAAGTCTACTGGCAATATGTAACTCCTCCTCAGTGAGAACCTTATCAATCAAAGGGCCCTGTAGCCTAGTTCCAGCTAAGTCCGTATCCCGAATGTCAGTCAGCACTCGAAGGGAAGTTGGTGCCACATAGGTTGGGTCTCTTTGAGACCGCCATTTGGCCAATCGCTCTTCTAAGACCGTCATGATCTGAGCCCCTAGTTCGGCCATTACAACACAGCTTTCACACCAACGCTACTCAAATTGACTCTGGCCTGCTGACAGCCGCTTTAGTTGCTCTATGTCTACGAGATTTGGTCGGCAGAGCATTTCATTGAACGTGACGGTTAAGCGCAATTCGTCAGCCTCCTCGTCAGGGATGAGTCGCATGCGTTCATGTAGGAGCCTGTCGTAGTGCCCGTTAAGATTTTCTTGTTCTTCCCATGATAGAGGAAAGGTCAAGTAATCTCCCGGTTGGTATTTAGTTTCCAATCAATCTTCTTTACTCAAGAAAGATACTAAATTAGGATGATTATTCATCCTCTTGCAAAATAACTTGCGTAAGGACCTGCCAACCTCGTTGGGAGAATTTGGCCATTCGCTTGTGATCCAATCACAAGATCATATGACTCCACACTTGCCGCGCAAGTGTCGCATCGAACTATGAGACTTGTTATACGCATTGAACGGAGTCACGAAACAATCTGTTCCTGATTACATTAGGTTGACGTCGTCAGTCCTAGAGTTCCAAGTTCCCTCTCGAAAGATTCTTAGGAACAAACCCTAGTTCACTTTCCAATTACATTTCACTGTCCCTACATTCAGTGAATGTGGGCATCCATTTCAGTTCGTGAAAGATTTCCTGATTTTGAGGAGTTGATTGCTCTTCTAATTTCTGAGGAGCAGAGAAATGGTGGTGCATCTTCTTCAGGAGGAACTTCCAAAGAAACTGTCTTCTACTCAAATGCTGGAAGAGGTAGAGGCAGAGGTAGAGGAGGCTGATTTGGAGGCCATGGTAGAAATCAGAATATGCAACAAACTCAAGAAAACCAGTCCTATAGAGGAGGACGTGGTAACTCTAGAGGCAGGGGGAGCCAAAGTGGTCGTGGTGTGGGGTCTTCTCCTACTAGTGGGTTCCTTAATGTTATTAGATATCCTGGTGTGTTCCTTGTTATTCGAAAGCAGCTGTGATCCTTATTCACACGTTGTGCTTAGTGCTTTCATGGTGCTTAGTGCAAAAACAGGCTTTTCTCTTTTCTTACTGTCCAGACTTAGTGGGGCACAAGAGTGAAGTGCCGATGCAGAAAGCATTTAATGCAAACTCCACCTTGTTTCAACCCACATTCCCAGCCTAATTTGAGTTCTCAACTTGGTTCCCGGCTATTCTACGATCTTTCTGTGGATCTGTGCTGCGTTTTCTATTCTGCCCTAAGTTCGATTGGTCTTTGAGGGTCTAATGGTCAAATTGGGTCTTGGGGGTATTCAGGGTTGCGTCCTGGGGGTCAGGTTTGTGGCAGGGCCAACAAAAGATCCTTATCTTTTCCTTCTGGCAGGATGGTCCGATTCTGGGAATCCGACAGAGCTGGTCCGACTCTAGGAGTCGGATGGTCCGATTATTGCAATCAGACAGGTCTGATCCGACTCTAATAGTCGGATGGGGTTGGTTGATTCTGGACTCATCCGACCTTGGTGGTCTGATTTTGGGAATCGGACCAGGAGGGTGGTCCTATTATCAAAGTGGTCTGATTATGGACTGGTCCGAGTCCGGCTACGATGGTTCGACTATAATGGTCCGACTCTAGTGGGCAGTTTGAGTGCCACCTGGCACGTTCGATCGAGGTGTCCGATTCTGGAAATCAGACAGGGATGGTCCGACTCCCTCAGTCAGACTGTCCGATTCTGGGAATCAGATGGTCTGACCCCAGGACTCGGGTGGTCCGATTCTGGGAATCGGACCACTGCGAGTTGGTCCGATTGCATCGGCAGCGGGCGCGATTCCGACGCGTTTGGATCCCTCTTAATGTCTACTACACAAAATCACTACAGACTTCCCATATCTGATTAGAGCACTATTGAAAAACAGCAGACTCACCTGGAGCAGCACAAATCGATGGCACCCAAAATCGTGGTAGCATTTCCTCTTCCTGTGAACCAGAAGCTCTCTCTCTCTCTCTCTCTCTCTCTCTCTCTCTCAAGGCTAACCAAAGAAATGAGGTTTGTCCTGGCCTCCCAAGCCTCTTAAGGTCCTTTCCCAGCACTGCAAAATCTTACAACCAGTTCCCTTTCCCTGTTTCACCCAGAAACTTGAATCTAGTCCCCTGTTTCCCTGTTTTCAACAGCAGCCAAAACCTTCGTTTTCTCTTTTTTTACCCTAATCTAACCTTAATCTAGTGTAGCCAACATGCAAAACAGAATTATCCAATGCTTCCAACAAACCCAAATACTTACTTGTTTCACGGATTAAACCCTCCTAAATCTCCTAGTTATCTTGAGCACCAGTTCAGGCTGCAAACCCTACTTCTATGCACGATTTGATGCCGCGGTGCTCAAGGCTCAATTCCGTCTGTCCCGGAAACAGAACCAAAATGGAGGGGAGCTTCAAGCTCTACCCCGAGACCTACGGACCACTTATTGCTCAAGTGTTTAAAACCGAGCGGCCATGGCTACCTCTCACATAGCCGACGCGCAATGCCTACCTTACGGGTGTAGTGAGCTTACCTTGCTGCTCGATCGAGTACCCTCCTGTTTCTTTCACACCGGTAGCTCCATGATCCTTGAGGCAAGCTCAAGAAACCTCAATCCCTCTCCCATGAGCTTCATCCTCCATAGCCACACGCGAGACAAGAGAAGAGAAGAGAGGAGGGGAAGATGAAGAGAGGAGATGGAGAGCTTCTTCTCCAAGATCCCTCACTCTCGCACAATCACTCCCTCACTCCCCCACACTCTCTCAATCCCTCTCTCAAGCACAAGCAAGAAGGCAAGAAACAAGAGAAGAAGAAGAAGAAGTTTTGGCCACACACAAGAATGAGCTTCCCATTCACTTTTTAACTTTATATACATGCCCTACTTTTCATGGGCGGTCATCCCTCTTTTTTACATGGCTGGCCATTAGCCTGGCCCATTTCTCATTTCCCACCGTTCTAGTCTATCCTATCCCCAACTAATGCATACAATTTGCACAGGAGTGAGCCTGGCGCTCTCTTACAAGGTTTTGGAAGCGTTTTCGCACTTAATGGTGCGGTTTTTACTCTTTTACTCTCCTTGGACGACTCTGACTTCTTGAGGATCGTGACGTGCGTTTAATTTTTTCCAGGGTCTAGTTGCCAGTTAAGGCGCCTTTTTCTTCTTTTCTTTTTTCCATTTCCCGCTCCTCTATGCTGCGATAAACAGGTTGAATTGTACAAGCAACAATATGTAAAGCTAGAAGAGGGTGCAAAAAGAATACAAGAACAAGATGAAATAAGGATGCATGAAGAGGATGGTGAAAGGATAGAGGAGGAATGATAGGATTTTACTCAGACTACACTACTTATTACTGAGGTTGAGATTAGCCATACCAAGGCCTATGCTAAGATTAATGAGGTTGTGATTAGCCATACAGTGGATGCCTTGAAAAGCATGAAGTTGATGAGATAGAAATTGCAAGTGTGTACTTTGTGAGTGCTTATGAGGAGGCCTATAATGCTCACGTATTACTTGATGTAGTGAATCAAAGAGAGATTGAAGAATTGATGCATGCAGATGGTAAGGAGGACACACTTGTAGTCCATGTGGAGGTTCAAGAGCTAGAGGATATGCATACAGAGAATGATGAATGTGATGCTACAGAGTTTGAGATGTTTCATATCCTTTAAGAGATGAAAGTATGATCTCTTCTTATGCCTTGACAGGAAATTCAAAGGTGCTTCAAGATATTGAATGTCTTGATGCTTTTAGTAACGCTTTTATTGATTTGGATGTGGAAAGTGAGAGTCGACAAGAGTAGCTTTTACTGCAATGGATTAAAAGAGAACAAGAATGTCCTTTGTACATGGGCATATTGCAAGCATGTATATGGAGGTCAAAATTCTCAAGTGTATGAAACCCACACAAGGCCTAAGGATTCACGAGGGGGTGCTTGGTGTGGTACTCTAGATGTAAAGATGTCTATTATTGAGATCTATTTTACATGCGGACATTTGCTTATGTGCATGTTTCGAGAGGAGTTGACTATATGGGTGTTTGACCCAAGTGTTTTAATAGGTTTCATATTCGAAGGATGTGAAAATTGGAACGGGGTGGATATCATGTGGATTATCATCCTCCTTGTGAAACCTCCGAATGCATCATATGTTGGGTCAACTACAAGATAATGGGAATAGTACACTAATTAGACTAGAAACATTTTGGTGCTAAATGATGAAGATAGACATTTAGATCTAAGTAATTCTTAGTAAAACCTTAGCTTTATAGGCTAAAGCCATTGCATCCTTTAGGAGGCTATTTTTGGGAACACAAAGAGAATTCATGCATGTAGGAGAAAAGAAAGGCAACTAGATGAAGTGGGTCCCATGCTACATGTTGGTATCCACCACCTCTTGGAAGAACATCGAGCAAGTGTAACCAAATGTGTTGGATATGTGAGCATGGTTGTTGTTATAAGTAAGCAATATCACAACAATGGAAACTTTCTTCTTAACTAAGAATATGAGTCTAGGCATGCCTTGAAAGCAGACGGGTATCTCTCCCTGTGCTGCAAGTCTAGATGCATGAGGTCACACAAACATATGAACAATGGATATGAAAATATAAATAGCTCCCTCCAACGCTCATCATCCTCCCTTGTGTAGAAAAATAAGTGATTCCATCAATGGATGGAGGGCCATAGCTTAATGTATCATGGTGGGATGCCTTCATTTTACCTAATGGAAAATGGGGGCCGCCTTTGAACGAATTGGAGTCGATGCACACCAAAGAAAAGGAAGGAAAGTCCATATGTCTCAATCCATCAAATCATCCTCCCCTTCATGAACCAAAGTAGGTACTACAACCATGAACAAAGAGCTCTGAAGAGTCTCCCAAGTAGTCATCACTTGATAAATAGCTATTTGAATGAGGGGTGAAATCCACCATATTTGGGCTCTCATTTGCCTATGTCATGCCTCAACATCACCCAGCAAGAGGCTTGAGACCAATGGAGTCAATAACTGCTCATTTCCTACATGATTTGTATGTTGAAACAATAAAAAGGTGGGACTATCACTTGACTGATAGACAATTAATATTATGAATGTGATGAATCCAAGATTGGAATACATGATTGCAGTAAAGAATAATATAGTAATTTAAACCCTAGCATCTATGAGAAATGGGACCAAAATAAACAGCCATAGGATCTCTTTATAGTGGGAATTAAAAGTAGATTTCTAGGTAACCAAACTTGTTGCAGATCTTTGTGGTAGCCTAGAAAGAGTTTTGTGATTACAGGTATGTTGAGTTTCCTTTAGTGAGCATGGTGAGGTGGACTGCATAGAATCAACAATTGAAGGTACATCACATGCCCGACTAAACCATCTTTGGTGGTTGTGGAAAAATTAATATAAACTATATTGTATTTATGAGAACAAATATTACCTTTTATATGGAGCCTACTCCATGCTAGACACTCTAATGATTTGATGTTTGATTATTTTTTTCCTTGCAACGAGCACATGTATGGGGTGCAACAATGAAAATCTATGGGGCAATCATTGTAAACACATGGTGGGATTTTTTAGTGTAGGTTGCTACGGTGAATAGTAGGTTTTTCCTTGCCTTTTTTTTTCTGTTGCTCCACTCATACAAGTGGTGTGGTAATGCTAATTGCACATGCCTTGTTAATTGCTGTGATTGTAGTAGAGTGCAAAAATTTCAATGAAGAACAAGGTAGTAATTTAAAGCCTAGCATCTATTAGCAATGGGACCAAAATAAATAGTCACACAATCTCACCTTGATGGGGGTTGAAGCAAATGCATAGGTAACTGGACTTGTTGCAGATCTTTGGGCCAGCTTGATTGGAGTATAGATATATTGAGCTTCCTTTTAGCGAGTGCCCTGAGGTGGACTACATAGAATCAATGATTGAAGGTACATCACATGTTCTACATAGAATCAATGATTGAAGGTACATCACATGCCCTACTAAACCATCTTCACTAGTTGTGGAAAATTTTGCATTAGATGTACTATATTTATGAGAGCAAGTATTACCTTCTTTATGGAACCTACTCCATGATGCTAGACACTAAGATGATTTTATATTTGGTTTGTTTTCTCTTGCAACGATGTACAAGTATATGGTGGACCAATGCAGATCAATGGGGCAGTCTTTACAGACACATGACGATTGCTTAGTGTAGGTTGATGCATCAAGGAGTAGCAAGTTTTGCTTGGACTTTTTTCTTTGTTCCTCCACTGGTACAGGTGGTGTGGCAATGCTAATTACACAAGCCTTGTTAATTGCTATGATTTGAGCACAATGCATAAAGAGAGAGAGAGAGGTTGCAGCAGGCCATGCAACTGTCAGAGAGAAAGGCGCATGAAGGAGAGCATGAAGAACAGGGAGTATGCTAGAAGAAGATACGTTATGGCAACAATCATGGGAGGAAAGTGAAGACAGTTTTTGTTGAGATGACAAGCTCAACACATGCGGACATTGATGATGGACCGCCTGGTTAAATGGGTCCACATGTCTACACTTAGCACATTGGTGATCATTATGACTCTCACATGGCCACTAACTCATTACTTATTATATTTAGGTTGTTACACCTATTTACAGCTGGCATAGTTATAGCGCCAGTCGACTAGTGTAGTCGGTTATGCATTGTTTGACTTAGTAGGCCACTTTCCTTTATGTTGTATCTTATCTATACTTTGTGTACATTATAAAGGGTGTGGAAGAAGAAGAAGAAACCAGCAATAAAATGTTTTGGCCTCCATCTCTCTTCTTGTCTCTTGAGTGAGATTCTCCTTGTGCATTCTGTGTGTGTTCGGCACAGCATCTTGAGCAAGTCCTCCCACCACGCGATTCTTGACATGGTATCAGAGCTGCACCACTGAGAGAGGCTGATTTTGAAGGCTGAATTGAAGGAGAATAAGCAAGCTTCGAGCAAGCAAGCCACGGGTAAGAAGCTCTCGCATGCTTCCACTCTTTCTCTTGGATAGTGCCTGTGGAGGCACCGGAAGTAGGGCAGAGCAAAAATCTCAGATTGCAGTGAGATTTGATGTGCACGAAGAGCATTGTGTATTCTGCAAATTAATCCCTTTAGGGCTTATCCAGAGTTATTTTGGGCATTTAAGACCGTTTTAGGCCCCGTTTTAGAGCCGCAAGGTTGCAGACAACAGTTTTAGGGTACACTGTGATTTCGGCTGTTTTAACCGAAAGTGGGTGCGCAGGTTACAGATTGCGAATTTGTAATTCTTGAGGTGTTTGTAGGAAGAAAACATAAGGTCTATCTGCAAACACGTTGCAGATTGCATGTATTGTTGAGCAGACAGTGAAAAAGGCTATCTGGTGTATTGCTGTGCACTACAGGTCGAGGGTTGCAGAAGATTTGCTTGCTATTTGGTATTAGTTTTGTGATAATGGCAGAGAACAGTGGAAGCCCCATCATTGAGAAGCTCGACAAGAACAACTACCCTTCATGGAAGGTCTGTGTCACGAACTTCCTTATTGGAAACGGCCTCTACGAGTTTATTTCATGTGAAGAAAAGGAGCCGGAGGTGAGTGATCCTCCAACTGCAGAAGAGACAAAGGCATGGAAGGAATGGAATGAAAAAGACAAGAAGGTCATGTATTGGCTGTCTGCATTAATTGACAATAATATGTTGGGACATATTAGAAATGCAGAGAATTCATATGTAGGTTGACCATACTTGAAAGTATGTTTTATGTAAATACAAAGACACGAAAGATTCAACTCAAGCAAGAGTTGAATACATTGAAGAAAGGGAAGATTTCTATCAATGAGTATGCACTGAAGGTAAGGAGCATTGCAGATGCATTGGCAGCGATTGATGCAATGCCCAATGATGATGATTTGGTGTCGTCTACCTTGGGTGGACTTAACAATGAAAAGTCTTGGAAGTCTTTTGTAACTTCTGTATATGTCAGAAAGCCATTTCCATATTTCAATGAGTTGGTCTCCCTTATCACTGAAAGAAGTGGTGAACAGGTCCAAGTTTTCTACTCCAGTTCAGGAAGGGGACGCGGCAGGTTCTCTTCAAGAGGCCGTGGTAAAGGACGTGGTAGTGACAACCAACAAAACAGATTGAATTAGCAATTTGGAGATATGCAGGTTTCAGGAGGTCGTGGTAACTTTAGAGGCAGGGGGAGCTTTAGAGGAAGAGGTGGATGGCAGAACAGAGGTTCTAACAACTCTGGTATTCTGTGTCACTACTGTGGAAAAACAGGTCATATTGCAACCCAATGTTATGCTAAGAAAGATGATATTCACAGTGGTAAGTTGCAGCAAGAAAACTATGCATCGTCCTCATGATAGAATGAAGACAAAAATGAACCTATGTTTGTTATGCAGCATATGCTGAATGCTGTTACAGGAAAGGGAACACATGATGATGTTTGGTATGCTGATTCAGGTGCATCCAATCATATGACCAGCCATGCAGAATGGTTTGGAGAGATGCAAGATTTGCAAAATGCAGGTTATGTACAGACGGGTGATGATTCATGCCATCTAATTTCACACATTGGAAAAGTTCCCTTGTCCTTGCATGATGGTAAGACAAAGATTCTTTCAGATGTATTACATGTGCCATCTATTACAAAGAACTTAGTGTCAGTCGGTCAAATGGTAGAGCAAGGGTTGCAAGTCAAATTTAATGCAAAGGGCTACTTTGTAGAAGACTTCAATGACAAGTGCACGTTGGTAGTAAAGGGAAGTAGAGTTGGACGTATGTTTACTCTGGATGCTGGAATTCCTACTATGAATGCTGCTATGTATGCTAAAGGAAAAGGTGTTGTTGCAGATATTGAAATTTGGCACAAATGCATTGGACATGCAAATGTACAAAGGCTGAAATTAATGCAGTCCAAAGGGTTGGTTATAGGTTTGCCTACATTTAGAGTTGCAGAATTTCATAAGGTATGCAAAGCATGTCAGTTTGGTAAGCAGGAAAGACAACCCTTTTCACATGATAGAGATGTAAGCAAAAATATCCTTGATGTTATGCATATAGACATTTGGAGGCCTACACAAAATGTATCTCTTGGAGGCAGTTCATACTTTGTCACATTCATTGATGATTGTTGTAAAAAGCTGTGGGTATATTTTATGAAGGAAAAGAGTGAAGCGTTTGAGCACTTTAGAACTTTCAAGGCTGCAGTTAAGAGAAACAGGCTTGAAAGTAAAGTGCTTGAGGTCAGATGGAGGGGGAGAGTACCTCTCGAATGAGTTTAGTGATTTTCTGAGGTCTCATGGGATAAAGAGACAGTTCACATGCAGATATACCCCACAGCAAAATGGGGTTGCAGAAAGGAAAAATAGGCATATTGCAAAAGTTGCACGTGCCTTGATGGTTGAAAAGAATATGCCTAAGCATTTTTGGTCTGAGGCTGTTCATACTACTGTTTATATTATGAACAGAACTCCCACAGTTGCAGTTCATGGGATGACTCTTGAAGAATGCTTTACTGGCAAGAAGCCTGATGTATCGCACTTGAAGGTATTTGGCTGTGTTGCATACGTTCATGTGCCAGATGAGCTACGAAAGAAGCTTGATTCAAAGGCATAAAAATGTGTTTTTATTGGATACTCTTTAGAGCAGAAAGGGTATCGTTGTTATAACCCTATCACAAGTAAGTTCAGAGTGAGCAGGAATGTCATCTTTGATGAAATGAGTAGTTGGCATGCATCTAGTGGTGATGCATTGGATGATGATGATGATCATGGCACTCATGTGCAGGCTGAAAAGCAAGAATCATGGACTCTTAGTGGACCAGAGACATCATCTGGTAGTCCTTGGTCTGGGAGACTAAGGAGTATCTCTACATCTTCAGGTGCATCTAGTAGCACTACACGTAAAGACAAAGGAAAGAATAAAGGGTCAGATGGCATTGATGCAGTTCTTGATGGAGACTCCAGTGGCTCAGAGAGCTTGGATGATGAGCTTGGTATTCCTTCTGTCGGGACACTAGGTGTACAAAGAGCTCATAGTAATGTAAAGACTCCATTGAGTGATCCAGTGGTATGTAGATCTAGCAGGGTCAAATACCCTGTTAAAAGATTTGGTTTTGAAGGTTATGCAGCTCACCATTATGCTTATATGGTAAAACTAGTTGAGGATGTTGAGCCCACATGTTTTGAGGAGGCTGTTGGTCATGCTCATTGGGATGCAACAATGGATGAGGAGATGGCTGTATTAGAGGCCAATAAGACTTGGGATATAGTATCATTGCCGAAGGGCAAAAAAGCTATTGAATGTAAGTGGGTTTATAAGATTAAGCACAATGCAGATGGTTCTATCAGTAGGTACAAAGCTAGGCTGGTTGCAAAAGGCTATGCCCAGACATATGGCATAGATTATGAAGAAACCTTCAGTCCAGTTGCTAGGATGGAAACTGTCAGATGTGTGATTGCTTTGGCAGCAGCCAAAGGTTGGAGGTTGTAGCAAATGGATGTGAAGAATGCCTTCTTGCATGGTGATTTGCAAGAAGAAGTGTATATAGATCAACCAGCAGGTTATGAAGATTTAGAACATCCCACGTATGTGTGCAAGTTGAAGAAGGCGCTCTATGGGCTCAAGCAAGAACCTAGAGCATGGTCTGACAAGATCAGAGAGTATCTTGTCAATATTGGCTTTTATGTTTCTGATGATGATCACTCACTTTATGTGAGAAAGGGAGATGCAGGTTTGGTCATCATTGTCATCTATGTGGATGACTTAATTATTACAGGTGATAGTGATAGTGGGAATGTTGAAGTCAATGACTTTTTGAAGAAGAAGTTTGAGATGAAGGATTTAGGTGAGCTAAGGTACTTCCTTGGCATTGAGGTGATCAGAGGTGATGATGGTATATGGCTATCCCAAAGACAGTATGGCTTGGATATGTTGTCCAAGTATGGTATGACAGCATGCAAACCACTTTCAGTCCCGTTGGAGCAGAATGTAAAGTTGAGTGCTGATGTTGGGGATGAGATAGAAGACCCTACTATGTTCAGGAGGATAGTGGGGAGTTTGATCTACATGACCATTACAAGGCCAGACTTGAGCTATGTTGTTGGTCTTGTGAGTCAGTTTATGCAAGTACCTAGAAAGCCACATTTGGATGCAGTCAGACGCATATTGAGATATGTGAAGTCCACATTACATTATGGACTTTTCTATGAGGCAGGTACAAATGTACAGGTGTTTGGATACACAGATGCAGATTGGGCTGGTAGTATGTCTGATAGAAGATCTACCAGTGGATACATGTTCTCTCTTGGTAGTGCAACAGTTACTTGGAGCAACAAAAAGCAACCTACAATTGCTTTGTCGAGTACAGAGGCTGAGTATAGAGGTGCTACTATTGCAGCATGTGAGGTAGTATGGCTACAAAAGTTATTGGCTGATTGAGATGTGCAGGTGGAAGGTCCAGTTCTCATTTATTGTGACAACATGAGCAGTATACAGTTGGCTAGAAACCCTGTGTTCCATGCTAGGACAAAACATATTGAGGTACACTACCACTTTGTGAGAGAGAAGGTACTAGCAGGTGAGATTGACTTGGTGTATGTCAGCACATAGAATCAGATAGCTAACATCTTCACGAAGGCATTGAGTATAGAGAAGCTTCAAAAGTTTCGAAGCTCACTTGGAGTTGCAGAGATAAAGTTGAGCTTGAGGGGGAGTGTTGAGATGATAAGCTCAACACATGCCGACATTGATGATGGACCGCCTGGTTAAATGGGTCCACATGTCTACACTTAGCACATCGGTGGTCATTATGACTCTCACATGGCCATTGACTCATTACTTATTATATTCAGGTTGTTACACCTATTTACAGCTGGCATAGTTATAGCGCCAGTCGACTAGTGTAGTTGGTTATGCATTGTTTGACTTAGTAGGCTACTTTCCTTTATGTTGTATCTTATCTATACTTTGTGTACATTGTAAAGGGTATGGAAGAAGAATAAGAAACCAAGAAGAAAATGTTTTGGCCTCCATCTCTCTTCTTGTCTCTTGAGTGAGCTTCTCCTTGTGCATTCTGTGTGTGTTTGGCGCAGCATCTTGTGCAAGTCCCCCCACCATGCGATTCTTGACAGTTTTGAATAGCTTTTGGACTGCCTTGGCAGTAGAAGGATGATTACATGATTACATGCCAATCCTAATTATTTCCACCAATTGAATGACTATCACAAAGAACTAGTAGGGAAACTAAATAATAGGGATTATGAAACATTTCCTAGTTAGAGAAACTAGGGAATCCCTAATTTCTCTAACTTATGTGAATTTTTAAGTAGAAAATTATATGCCAAATTTTCAACTAGGAAATTATATAGAGATTGCCTTGGGGGGATCACCTTATAGGATAGTTTAAAAACTTATTTTTTTAATTGTGTATCATTTTTTATATCCCTTTTGTGAATTTTGGAGGAAATAGTTATATCTTTTTTATAAATTCAAAATTCAAAGAGTGTAATTTCATGGCTCTTTTTATATAAATCAAATTAAAAGCATGATGTTGAAATACTTTAACCATGGAAATAGTTATATATTTTTTATAAATTCAAAATTCAAAGAGTGTAATTTCACGGCTCTTTTTATATAAATCAAATTAAAAGCATGATGTTGAAATACTTTAACCATGGAGTTTTATTTATGATCTAAGATGAAAATTTTATCTCTCCAATAGAACTTGTGTGTGATAATGATTGACGAAGAAGGATGTTGAATATAACAGACAAAAATATGCCATAAATGGCAACATATCGCTAGACTACATAAAATACTCAAATAAACATCATAATGGTCTTAATCAAATGTCTAAAATACCTAGAAATGTCAAGTATGAATTAGACTCACACGAGCTAATCAGATTGCTAACATCCTCTCTTATATCATGGGCAATTTGATATAATAGAATCATATAATGATAATGACTCATCATAGTCTATACAATAAAGACCACCAAAATAGGACCATGGATATCCAAGTAGTGGGTGATGAAGCCACCACTAAGGTGTTTCAAAGAGAATCTAAGTGTCAATGTTGAATGTCTAGTACAAGATTATCCCATCAAAAATGCCTCTAAACACACGTGACCATAGATTCCTTGCCTTTGGTTAAGATCACCAAAGCGTCACCTCATATGAGCATGAACTAGGAGCTAATAGTGCCGTGTCAAATAATAGCTTATCATGAACTTGGATTTCAATCTTAACTCTAAGATTTCAAAACTTGTTAGATTTCAATTGGTGTGTTAGGGATGCTCCTTTCTAGAACTTGTGTATTTGTGTATCTGTATAGATGAGGCGTACTTACCCCATCTCACCAGATGCTTACACATCCTCTCTTGCATTGGAGAGTCATAGGGATGATCGTATCACTAGTATTGGAAAGAAAGAGGAGATGCCAAGTCCTTTTTGGGGTCTAAAGAAGATGGCCATGTCTGTTTCTTGGCCTTGACCTTGTCCATGATTCAAGTTAGAGTGTCTGAGAAAGATGATGATTGAGTAGAGGAGTTAGGATCTTGCTTCATCTTCATCTCTGCCTTCCTCGAAGCCTCTACCTCTTTGTAATCCTTGTGCAAATGTCCCTTTTTATCACAATGATAATACATGGCTAGGCCTTCAACTTTTTATGCATGTCACCCCCCTCTAATGCTATAAACGCCTCACATATGGGATGCTCTAAATCTTCACAAACTGTCACTTGCTCCATATACACCTCTTCTTACAACTCATTATGCAAGAATGCATTCTTGACATCCAGTTGCTACAAATTCCAATCTTTGGGTGCTATCAAGGAGATCACACATCTTGTCATGCTAGCAACTGGAGTGAATGTCTGTTCATAATATATATTATATGTCTGAGCATAACCTTTTGCAATCAGTCTAACATTATACAACACAATATTAGTGAGTTTGGGAATATCCCAATTCCCATTTTTGGATACTAAAAAGGTGACACCCGGATAACATGTCCATAAGTTTCTCAAAACCATATGATGTGACCTATCATTGGAAAGCACTTGAAAAATGGAATCTATTGAGCTATAGAGTGCTCGATTTGGAGTTATAATGTTCAAGTTATGACAAATCCAAAGATTTGACCACATGTCCCAAACTTATGGAAAATTCCCATATTCCCCAATATGGTGTTATACCTACTAACATAACTATTTATATTATGCTTGATTTTGTAAATCTACTTATAGAAAATAACTTTCTTGCCCTCAAGCAATGGTACCAAATTCCAAGTCTTATTGGCTTCTAATGCAACCATCTCATTCATTGCTACATCCTAATAAGCATGACCAATAGCATCCTCAAAGAAAGTGGGTTCAACATTCTCAACCAACTTTATCATATAAGCATAATGGTGAGTTGCATAACCTTTAAAACCAAATCATTGAATAGGGTATCTTACCCTGCTAGACTTGTGTACCATAGGATCATGTGCTCTGTGTACACCTGGTGTCCTGACTGAAGGAATACCAAGCTCATCATCCAAGATCTCTGAATCATATTGGAATCTCTATTAGATCCCAAATGACTAGTAGATGCATCATTACCATCCAACACTTTCTTATTCCCTTTGTCTTTACTTGTAATACTTGTAGATGCACCTGAAGATGTGGGGCTACTCAGTCTCCCGAACCAAGGGTTAATTGTAGATGTAGTACTAGATGATATTTTTGGTCTACTAAGACTATGATTTTCACTTTTTATTTTGCACATAACTATTATGATTGTCATAATCATCCAATGTATCAGCACTAGATTCATATCAACAGCTTATCACATTAAAAAAGTGTCCCTGCTCACTCTAAACTCACCTATGATGACTGGATTATAACAACAATACCCTTTCTACTCTAAAGAGTATCTAATAAAAATACATTTTTCAGCCTTTTGATAAAGTTTCTTTTGTAGCTCATTTGATACAATGTCATGAACATATGCAATACAACCAAACACTTTTAGGTGTGACACATTGAACTTTTTGCTGATAAAGCATTCTTCAAGGCTTATCCCATGAATTATACCTATGGAAGTTATTCATAATATAGATATGAATATGAATAGCTTCATATCAAAAATATTTTGGCATATTCTTTTCAACCATCAATGTTTGTGCAACTTTTGCAATATGTTTATTTTTTCTTTCTACAATCCCATTTTGTTGTGGGATATATTTGCGAGTAAATGGTCTCTTTATCCCGTGAGACCTCAAGAAGCCATTGAACTCATTAGAGAGATAATCTTCTCTTCTTTCTGACCTCAAGTACTTAAATTTCAAGTATGTTTCTATTTCAATAGCAGCCTTGAATGTTTTGGAGCGCTCAAATACATCACTCTTTTTCTTCATGAAATATAGTCATAGCTTTCTTGAAAAATAATCAATAAACAAGATAAAGTATTTGTTGCCACCAAGAGATATATTTTTTGTAGGCCCTAAAATATGTGTATTTACAACATCAAGTATATTTCTACTCATATCTCTATCATGAGAAAAAGGTTGTCTTTTCTGATACCAAACTGAGATAATTTATACACTTTATGAATTTTTATAACTTTGAAAACAAGAAACCTTGTAATTAGTCCTTTAAACTACATTAATTTCAACCATTACACAATTGTATGTCCAATATATTTGTGCTATATTTTAATGTATACAACCACTTCTTTGCTTTAAGTATATGTAGCGACATTCATACTAGGATTTCTACATTCTAAAGTGAACATTGATGAACTCTACTTCCTTTTGCCATCAACCTGCACTTATCATTAATGTATTCTACCAAACAACCTTTTTCATTAAATCAAACCTACAACTCTTGCTTTATCTTTTGGCCAACAGACACAATTCTTTGTGATTGATGGCACATGTAATGCATTTGACAGACTCTTTGTTTGGCCATCATGCAAGGATAAATGATTTTTTTCAATGTGTAAAATTGGTTGGCATGAATCATTACCCATCCACACAACCTAGATTTTTTAAATCCTTTATCTTTCCAAACCATTGAGCATGACTTGTCATATGATTAAAGTCACCTAACTAACAAATCATATATCATCATGTGTCCCGTTTCTTGGAACAATATTCATCATATACTACAAAACAAACAGACGCTCATGTTGGTCTTCATTTTGTCATTAGAGGATGATGTATAGTTTTCTTATTGTAATTTACCACTCCTGCTGATATCATTCTTTTTAGCATAACATTGGGCTGCAAAATTACTTGTTTTACTATAATAGTGACAAACAATACCAGAATTGTCAAAGCCTCTATTTTATTATTCGCCTCTTCCTCTAGAGCTCCCCCTGTCTCTAAAGTTTTCATGGCCTCTTGAAACATTCATTTCACAAAATTTCTCTTTTTTTTTTTTTTGCTAGTTATCACCAATACGTCCATACCACAATCTCTTGAAGAGGATCTACCACATTTCCTTTCTAAACTTGAGTAAAATCCTTGAACCTGTTTACAACTTCTCTCAGATAATTCACCCCACATATTGATCCCTTTGGTGATCATGAGAGAGACCAACCCATCAAAAATCTCAAAATGGATTTCATATATATATATATATAAATAGTAAAGAATTTCTGAGCCTTCTCACTATTAAGGCCATCCAAAGTACATAAAACCAAATCATCATCATCAAGCATTATATCAATCATTGCCAAAGCATCTACAACACTCATCACCTTCAAAATATACTCATTAATATACATTTTTTCTTTCTTCAAAGTATTCAACTCTTGCTTGAGTTTAATTTTCCATGCCTTCCTATTTATTGAAAACATATTCGTTAAAATGGTCCAAGCTGCATGTGAAGTTTTTGCATTTCTGATATATCCCAATATAATATTATCAATGAATATAGATAGCCAATACGTCACCGTTTTCTCCTTTGCATTCTATTCTTTCTATGCTTTTAATTCATTTGCAGTCATAAGGTTACTCAACTCTGGCTCTTTTTTTTACTTGAAACGAACTCGTAAAGGCTCTTTCCAATAGGGAAGTTCGTCACACAAAACTTCCATGATGGATAATTGTTCTTATCCGGCTTCTCAATGATTGGATTTCCATTGTTATTTATCATTATCACAAGATTGATACAAAACAGAAAGCAAATCTTCTACAACCTTTCACAACAAGTGCACATCAATACACTATTAAGTAGCCTTTCTAATTGACTATTGAATAGTAGATTGAGTATGCAACCTGTTTGTAGATAAAACTTGTGTTTGATTCTTGGCAAACACCTTAAAACTTACAAATTTGAAATCTATAACCTATGTATCCATTTTTTATCGACATAGCTAAAATTGCAATATATCCTGAAACTATTATTTTGAACCTTGTGGATCTAAAATGAGGCCCGAAATGGCCTCAAATGGCCAACAAAAGTAGGATGACTATCTTGCAAAATATACAATACTTTGTTTCACACAAAATCGCATAGCAATCTAAGATTTTTGCTATGTATTGCTTCCATGTCTCCACATACACTATCTAAGAGAGAGTGTGTAAGAATGGGAGAGCTTCTTACTCCTCATTGGCTTGCTTGAATCCTTACTTCTTCTCCTCCACTTTAGCCTTCAAAACTAGCCTCTCTCAGTGGTAATGCTCTAATATCATGACAAGAATCATGCCATAGGGGAAGTTTTTGGAGTTGATGTGCCAAACACAAACCATACACATAAGGAGAAGCTCGCCCAAGAACGCAAGAAGAGAGATGGAGGCAAGAACATTTTTTTTTTCTTATTCTTCCACACATAATACAATGTATACAAAGTATAAATAAGATAAAACATTTAAAAAAAGTCACATACTAAGTTAAAGAGTATATAACTAACTATACTAATAGACTAGTGCTATAACTATGTTATAAAAGCAGGTGCAACAAACTAAATATAATAAATGACAAGTCACTGACAATGTGAGGATCATAATAACCATCAAAGTGCTAAGTGTAGATGTGCATAAGAGTCTCCTTTAGCATTGCATTAATCAATGCATCTCTACCTTTAACATCAACCTACATAAGTAGAAAACATAGCACCATCCTGAATCAAAATCTCTACATCTTCACATTTCTCCAACATACATTTGATTCTACAATTATAGTAGCATTGACTTACACATCAGATAGTTTAAAGAATCCCGAGAAAAAATCTATGCAATATCAGTAATATTTGACTTTATTTCTAGTTTTGCATTATACTTTGCAACTTTAGCATGCAACAATGGAATCTCAAATAGTTCAATAGACAAATCACGATTTTGCATACAAATCTTAGCTCTTTGGACACACTTACATTCTCCCTAGACTTTAAGACCGTACATGTAGTCATCCTAGGATATACCATACATATGTGGAATCTCCTAAACTTGTTTCTTAAACACCGCTTTCATCAACATATTCAAAACATTCAATCCTACAATCCTCTTAGATATCATATTGTTGCATCCTTTTATCAAAAAATTTGACATAGCTACATACATCCTGTCCATTAAATAGGCCCGCTTCCTCAATAATCATTTGAAGTGCTTCCATTGCCAAATCCTCTATCCTCTCAGGTTCTTAATTAGTAATTTCGTATTCCTGCATATATATGACTTGATATGGTAAATAGCCAAGTCATCGGTATATTTTGGCATGCATAACAATTCCAATCTCTAATTCCACCTAGATCATAAGGCATTGATAATTCATGACATCCCTCATTCATATAGCCTTTCATGGCTAAACCCATGAACTCACTAGATCCTCTGAGATCAAAGGGTAAACCAAAATACTAGTGTAATATCCTATATCTTTGAGTCTATGCATGGTTGGAGCATCCATCTGCACATTGGTGTATTCATCCAAAGCGTATATTTCTTTCATACCTTCAACTCTGATAGCATCATCCATCTTTTGCACATTAGCATCAATATGATCCATCATCACATCCCCATTAAGAATGTTAGATCTGTCAACCATAGCACTTATAATAGTCTCCTCTAGCATTACATCTATCAATGCATCTCCATCTTGAGCATCAATCTGCATAGTAAAAACATAGCAAAATCATGAATCAAAACCTCTACATAATCACAACCCTCCAACACTATGTCTGATTCTATAATTATAGGAAATATGTTCATAAGTATAGCATCCACCTTCATGTTAGATAGTAAAAAATCATCCTTAGAAAGAATATCTACATCATCAGTAATCTCTAGCTTTGTATCGGTATCTGCATTATCCTACATCACTTCAACGTCTAGAAGTGGAATCTCAAATAGTTCAATAGATAAATCAAGATTTTCCATACAAAATCTTAGCTTTTTGGGCACATTTACGTTCTTTTCAATATTTTTGAGCATGCTTGTAGTCATCCCAAGTTATACCATACATATGTCATATCTTCTAAACTTGTTCCTTTAACCCGCTCTTGCATGGAATTTGTGCGGGGATTCGTGAAAGTCACTCGCCGCAAGAACGCTTTGTGATGAGAGAACTAAACGTAAAATAATTATCCAAAAGAATTTTAGTTTGAGAAAATAAATTCTTTGATTAAAGATATAGACAAAATACAAAATCAAAAGACTCTCGGATATGATCAAAAGACATCAGCTCGATATGGAACTTGTTTCTTTTAAGCAAGCAAAGGTTCACTAGCCAATTAGACGACAAGGTTGTTCTTGGGTTACAACAATATTTGGTAGCAAGCAATATTCAGGAGCACCATGAAATGGCTCAATGTAATGTACTAAATTTATAGTGAGGCTTCTGAGCCTTGATTGTGTAGTGAATTGATGTGACCTTGTCAAGTTTGTAGTACCCTTTCACATCAATTGTGGCTTTTTGGGCATTGTTTACGAATATCTACACTCCCTTCACACCAAAGCCTTAACTGTCTACAACTTGGCCACCAATAGAGATCCCAATTACTTGAAATGGCTCAGTGATAACAACATTGTCATGACCAACAGCTACTTCAATGGAAGTAGGTGAAACATCAAAGACTGTAATTTCTCCCTTGTAATAAGGCACAAGCTTGTACTGTCCACAAGGCAATGAACTGAAAATAAACTTCCCATTTGCATTTGATACGGCACATCACAAGGCTTTCTCATCAAACGGTGAATCCTCAAGGCCTTCAGGACATACATGCTGCTTTAATGCTGTACAATGTGTCCTAGCAAGAAAATATGCTTTGAAATAGAACTTCGTGCTCAATCATTTGTGATTTGAAGAGGACATGCAAAATTGAATCCATGCTATGCAACCAATCGAATGATGATCCACACAAAATTTATGAATGGAATGAAGAAAATGTGCCTAGCCTATCCACATGTGCTCGTGCGTCATGCAAAAATGCAAATAAAAACACACACACAACAAAAAATAAATTCCTAATGACGTTGACTAATGGTTTCAAATTCTTGGTGAAAAACTCCACCCTCATGTTCGCAGTGGTGGATGCGCAGCGTCACGACACTGCTTTCATCAATGCATTCTAAACATTCAATCCTATAATCCTCTAGGACATCAAACTATTGCATCCTTTCTTCAAAATCTTTGATATGGTTACATATGTCCTATCCATTAAATAGACTCACTTCCTCTACAATCAGTTGAATTGCTTCCACTGCCAAATTCTCCGTCTACTCAGGCTTTTGTTCAGTAATTTCCTATTCTCGCATATCTATGACTAGATACAGTAACTGTATTTGTTCTACCTCAATAAATATTTGAACTACTCATACCCTACAATCCATATCCAAATCTTCATGCATAACTACATGTACATACTTTTCTACTAACTTCATCTACTCCCTACTGCATTCCTCTTAAAGTCCTTGTCAGCTTCATGATTCATACAGTCCCCATTCTACAACCTTGTCATGGCATCTCATATTGGACTCAACATCGATATATTGAAAGGACATGCACTGGTAGATATACACTTCTCTTGTTTTCACATATTTCTTTCTAAGGTTCCTTGATCATCATAAAATGCCATTGTTGAATGATAGCTATGATAACAAGGAGCTTTCAACTCCTTATGGTTGTAGGGAGGAGCCATAGACTACACTAAAGGAGTTCAATGATGGCGGTGCTAGCTCTCATGATAAGGATTTTGTACTTTTCATGAGGAGAGAGTAGGACTTGCAACAATGTTGCCTTTGCTCGATTGTCTTCTTAAGCATGGAAGCATGGAGAGAGACGCGGCTTGTTGGTGCCTTCTTAGAGTCAAATTTATAAATCCAATGGAGTATAGCTAAAAGGCAACCTTGTAGTCGAAGAAGATCACCATCGAGGTAGGCCACAAGCTAACATGAGGTTCAGATGATTGAGTGTGGAAAGAGCCCCTTGATAGGACTTCTTAAGGCTTGTTTGTCTTAAGTTGATCACTATGCCAAGCATAATTGCAATTCCATATGTGTTTTCTTACAAACATGCCTTACAAGCCAAAATGCCAACGTGTAACATGTTGTGTTGCTGTAGCCCAACACTTTGCATGCCACCCTTCTTTAGATTTAGCTCTGATCATGCCGATTGATTAGGATAATCAGCACATATCTAGCCGTCCAGAAATACGTACGGACGAACATATTAGAATAATTTTTAAAAAATACACAAACAAGCATTCGAATGCATACACCGACACTCATTTGGACGGGTTGCATGTAATATAATGTACCTAAGGTTAAAGCTCTCTCTTTTTAAGCTCAAAAAACGGTGGGTGGATCGATGGCCGTGTCGGGCGGGTAGGGTAATTTTTCTTCTTTTCTTTTGCTTTATTATCTTTATTATTTATTTTTAGTTTCTTTCTTTCTTTCTTGCGGCGGTTGGTTGTTTTTAAAAAATACACAAACAAGCATTCGAATGCATACACCGACACTCATTTGGACGGGTTGCATGTAATATAATGTACCTAAGGTTAAAGCTCTCTCTTTTTAAGCTCAAAAAACGGTGGGTGGATCGATGGCCGTGCCGGGCGGGTAGGGTAATTTTTCTTCTTTTCTTTTGCTTTATTATCTTTATTATTTATTTTTAGTTTCTTTCTTTCTTTCTTTCTTTCTTGCGGCGGTTGGTTGTTTTTGTTCCGTTCGTTGTTGTTAAGGTTTGCAACAAGGAGAGCCCACCGGGGACAGATGAAGTGGGAGCCGCCCCTCTCCGCACACTTTATAAGCAAAGCTCGGATTACGCGCCGTTGCATGTGGGATCCGCGGGATGCAACAATGTTCAAGGATAAGACATCATATCATCCCACGTAACGAACGCAATAAGCCTCTCTCTCTCTCTCTCTCTCTCTCTCTCAAAAGGTGAAGACATGCCCTTTCTCCATTGCCTTGTAGCACTACCCTATCAATGTCTTTTGTACACATCCTAACATCTTAGTGTGGCCTCCCTCTAAATGTGATGTAGGTTTTAGCCCGTGTGTAGCCAACTTTCGATTAGCCACACAAAAGGGGTGTCACTGAGACTTACACTTGTTGGAAATAACTCCTACATGAAGTGGTCCATGTTTTCGCACCAATGGAGGGTTTTCTTGAACATGGAGAAGGCCCTCGGGGCTGACCAACACATGGCACAAATTGAGGGGCACATTGCATGATGCTCTAGCTCATGCTTCGTTGGCTTGAATTTAAAAACATGTGCAAAATTAGAGCTAATTTTTTATACTCATCTCACCTTAACTCAAAGTAGTGTGAATTCTTATACCTAATAGCTTCCAATGCATTTCTACAACGAACTATGACAAAATCTTCTTTACTTTGAAGCCACAATAGGCCTTCAACCTCCAACTTGTGCTATGGAACATGGGGAATTAGAAGTTTTTCTTGTTGATGAACAAGATAGACAAGGCCATAGCAGGCAATGATATAGCCAAACTGCTGATTAAGTCAGTGTAGACTCATTGGAAGACATCAAGGTCATGAGTGGACTTGCACAAATGCTTGGCTCCTATACACTTTTCCAATAACTTAATTCACTCCCTACTACATTCTTCTTAAAGTCCTTGTCACGTTCATGATTCATATAGTCCCCATTTTGAAACCTTGTCACGGCGTCTCATATTGGATTCAACATTGATATTGAAAGGATGTGTACTGACCAGTAAGAGATTCAAGGAAGAGAAGGAAGACTGGTAGAATTAGATGAACAAGGAGAGACATTTTGAATATTATTCACTATATTAAGAAAAACCCGGATTACAATCCTTGCCAAGAGATTTGCATCCAAATCACAAATTCATATGAGAATATCCTAGATGTTAGCACTCTAATTCATCCAAGGACTTCCCTGGATTAGGAGTAGTCAATGCTAACCCTGAACTATGCTTAGCCCTTAACTTCATTTGAGCATAAAATTATTCAAGAGTGATCAAAACTAAGCCCTTTTTTTGTTACCCTTGATCAAGTCACTTCAAAACGCGAAGCATGTTTTCTGACATGAAATAGAACCCGCCTACTTCCTTCATTGTTTTCTTACCATTGTAAAGCACTGATCCGCACATAAACAAAGTTAAGATGAAAAGTGATAGCTACATCAATATCATTGCTCCACATCTCCAATGCATGCAAATTAAGTGTAGCTTCCTTTTCCTCTTAGGGTATATATATGCTTCTCTTATTGTCACTTATTTCTTTCTAAGGTTCCTTGATCATCATAAAAATGCCCTTGTTGAATGATTACTATGATAACAAGGAGCTTTCAACTCCTTATGGTTGTAGGGAGGAGCATAGACTACACTAAAGGCATTCATGGCAGTGCTAGCTCTCATGATAAGGATTTTGTACTTTTCATGAGGAGAGTAGGACTTGCAATAATGTTGCCTTTACTCGATTGTCTTCTTAAGCATAGAAGCATGGAGAGAGACTCGGCTTATTGGTGCCTTCTTGGAGTCAAATTTATAAATCTAGTGGAGTAAGCTTAAAGGCAACCTTGTAGTCAGAGAAGATCACCATCAAGGTAGACCACAAACTATCATGAGGTTTAGATGATTGAGTGTAGAAAGAGCCTCTTGATAGGACTTCTTAAGGATTTTTTGTCTTAGGCTGATCACTATGCTAAGCATAATTGGAATTCCATTTGTTTTTTCTTACAAACATGCCTTACAAGCCAAAATGCCAACCTGTTACATGTTGTGTTTCTATAACCCAACACTTTGCATGCCACCCTTCTTTAGATTTAGCTCTGATCATGTCGATTGATTAGGATAATTAGCATATGTATCATCAACACTTGAATTTGCACTAGATATTAGACCAGAATTTATTAATTTCCACATCACTATAGTCACCTTACGAATTGTCATGAAGGTGACATACCTTTTGAATTACCACCACACTCATTGTCCAAATAGATCCACACTAAAGAATACTATTGTCTGGTGATCATCTTCAACACAGTCAAAGTTAGAAGCAACTCCAAAAGATGAAGATTGTCACCAAGCACCTCTAGATTTAGAGAGTGGTACAATCCAAAGTATTTGCCATGATATACACATTGAATTCAATACAAGAACTAGTGAAACCTTGATAAAGGCCTGGTAGACCGTCAAACTTCAAAGTCTTCTTGTAGACAACTAAGAGTCCAATGAATTGGCACTCCCCTCCTTTCATTGCAGTCTTGGCCTCCTTAACAAGGTGAGTTCTAACATAGTCTAGGGAATACACAAAAATGAAAGTAGAAGGAGAGATGCACTAGCCGCTCTTTCCCATAATAACATTGTTTGACTCCCCTTCATGAAGATCCTCCTTTATCCAAAAGTCATGTTGCACTACAACCCTCCTTTATGTTCTTGAAAGAATTTCAAGGAAAATCCCTATTTTTCCCACAAAGCTTACTAGTAGATGTAAAATACATGTTTTACTCTTTCCCTTTATTCTTCTACAAGTCATGCATCATTTGCCAATTAACCATATTTCAATGAAGGTTAAGTTATTTCCCATCCTTTTCTATGTTATCATTCACCATGCTTATGGCCATTGAGCTTATGCTCATTGGATTATGCATGGAGGTGTTCTCAAGAAAGCTAGGAGCTACCCTTTTCATATATTTTTATCCCTGACCATTCCTTCTTTTTCTCCAAAAATGCAAAGATACTCCAAAACAATGCTAAAAGCATGTACTTAGTAGTTGTACACAATGCCACCTGTTTCACCATAAAAAACATTGGTCCCTTCATGCATGATCCCTTACTCACCTAGCTTAGATTTTCTATACAATCAATCTCAAGAGGCAAACCAAATATATGAATAGTGTTGTTGACTTGATCCACTCAAAATATCTAACTCGTGTCCTTCCACTTAGGGTTTTCACGAGTGCATGGATAGCATCACATCAACAATGGTAGCTAGTAGCTTGTATTTCTTTCTCTCATATCCCTCATAGTTGGAATCATACTCCTATGGTTGATTGAATTGAGGACAAGTTCTCCCTCTTCACCAAGCACAATCGTGAGGAATGTAGCAACTAGGAGGCATATGTGTTTGTTTGTGTTAGATACCTCATAGTTGGAATCATGCTCATATGGTTGATTGAACATACATTTGTTTTTTATTGGTAATTTCTATTTACCAAAAGGTTTTTGGTTCATTTTAATTTATGTCATCAATAACTTTGTTAAGATAGGTGCTTTCAATTCGGGGGCACAAGAAAAATGAAACCACTTATGCAAAAGAGATGCATGCATTTGTTTTAAGTAAGAATGCATGAAGTTACAAGCAATGACACTCTTCTATTGATGGTGTAGCCTTAATATTTAGGTAGTGCATGAAGTTAAAAGCAAATATTTGGATTCGATGATCATTTTTAAATTGTCTTTTTCAGGCATCCGTTATTGTGTTTCTCGCTCGGAAAAGAAAGATTACTTACATCAAGCATAGGTGATTCTTGAAGAGCAAAAACAATATACCAATGAGTTACTTTATCGCATGTGATCCACTCGTTATAAATAGTTTGCCGTTCTTCAAAGATATATCCTTCAATTACAAGGGTATTATCACGAGCCTGGTCAATTGGTTGAGGCATACATTCATAATCACCAAAAACAATATCATGCAAGTCATTGCCTTCAAGGATTAGCAGCGTGTTTACTTTCCATCCAAGGAATCCTTGTCCTTGAAAGTGAGGGATAGAACATTGTCCAGAAGGAAATGAGTTAACCATTATAGAATTTGACATATCTAGCTAAGAGAATAAGTGCAATATGAGATCACAAAATATACACACCATAGTTGAAACAACGACAAAAGTACAACACAACAAGTCGTACACAAAAAACTATGTTGTAAAGAAAGACATTTAGTTCAAAAAGCATACTCCGAAAGAAAGAGACCCAAGATAGACAAAATGTGGGTAAGAATAAAGCAACCCATAATAGAAAAAACCTATGCAAGAATAAACTGGCCCCACATAGATGAGAAAACATTATTGCTTTACTTTTTGGCCAAGAATAGATGATGGTCTAGAAAATTTTGGCAGAAACTCAAGAGTGAGTAATCGTGACGAAACTTGTGTCATGGAAGTCTGCATGAAAATCTATTGTTTTATTTATTTTCTTGTTTCAAGTCCAATTTACTTGAACTGATATAACTTTTGACACAGAACTCCAAATTAAGTAGGGATTTGCTAAAAGAAGCTTGTGAGTCTTAGCACATCAGAAAAACTATTTTTCTTGAGAAATGCATTCCTTTAAGAGTTTCCCAAATAGAAACTTTTAGGGTGTCCAAGAAAGGCATATCTACAATTCAATATATATGCAATCTAAATGATGATTGAGTGAACTTCTTCTATTCTTAAAATTCATAACATAAGATGCTCATAACATACAATTTTAAGCATGAAAAGAACAAATCAAGAATCAAAGAGATATTACATAGATATACTTCCTGATTGTCTTCTTCAAGGAATTGGTTGTAGTCGATCGTGATAGCTTTGATACCATGCTGAGATGTAGAGAGAGAAGATATGTAGAGATGCAAAAGGGAGAGAAGAGACACACCATGTTCACTTCCAAAGACTATTTCATATTGATCACAATCTACATACATATAGGTGAGACCTAGTCTAGATAGGGTGAGCTATATATAGTTCCGACAATCTTTTGACTGAGTTTTGATGGTACTATGTCTGTCATGAGTTACAAGACACTTATGTCTAAGTTTTGATGGTACTATGTCTATGTCATGAGTTATAAGACATTCATGCTCTCATGATAGCCTAAAATGGTAACTTGTACCAATAGAACTAATTGTAAACTGGCTTAGGAGGTTGTGCTCAAGCTATGATAGCATGTCACATTATATTATGAGTTGAAAATTGATACTTAACAATACATGGACTGATTAGGACTACATCCATGTAGATTGTAGCATGTGACAACTAAGGTGGGAAACTCCAAGAGTTTTATAGAAAGAGTCATTAAGCTTGGTAACAATGGAGGATGGAGAGAACACAACTATGTTAGACATGACCATACTATTGTATATCTTGATATGTGGTTTCTTATTTTTATTCTCCTTCCACAATGAAAGGAAGCATGGTTGTGGACACTATTCTTATTTTCCTTCCCATTTGAAGTAAACATAATAGCCATATTCTCTCCATTTATAAGAACTACATGAGTAGATGGGTTGCCTTCTTCTCCTTCTTTTATTCTAAACCATGGAGAGCTTTCTTGATCATCTAAAGTAGATTTCTCATACTATAGGGTTTGGTTAAGAAGAGTGGGGTGTGTGTGTGTGTGTGTGTGTGTGTGTGTGTGTGTGTGTGTGTGTAAAGTATTGTAATGGAAAAGTAATAAAGCTACTTTAGAAGACCAACTCATGAAGGTCTTTGAAGACCATACCATGCTCAAAATGAACCTATCAACCCCTTGAGCATTGGAGGCCATTGATTTACTTTGAAGAAGATATGAGCTTGAGTGTGTTGTTATAGAGTGTTTTTCCAACCTTTCACCCTCTCTTATGGGTAGTTAAAGAAATATTTTGCTAACTTGTTCTCAAAGCACGAAGAAGTTGAGTAAGAGGCTGATGTTGCAACCTCAAGAAGAAGATTGTTGAGCTATTTTGTATGACCAAATGAGGTTGTTTTGCATCTCAAAATTAAATAATAAAGGCATAAGTTATTGAGGAACTTGGTAAGCCTTCCATGATGATCATGTGATGCAACATTTCCGTGGCACCATGAGACTCATATAAGCTGAGAATTTATGTATTAATCTTGCATTGTGTAAAATGGGTTTCTTTGCGAGTTCATGCATGTTGTTGGCATTTGGCTTTGCGGAAGAGGTGCTTAGAGTGGTGCTACTTATCTTGTATATGGTCCTATAGGGGTTATCTCTTTTTTGGTATCTTTAAAGTCTTGTGTAATATCCCCACCCCGCATAGGAATCCCCCCTCTAAAAACAAATAAAAATTATTGAAATTCCCCCTGTCATTGCGAAACAAGTGGCAGGGGGAGGAAGAAGGAGACGATGGTGACAGGAGGGATGATGTGGAAGAAGAAAAGTAGATGACATAGAGGAGGAAGACAATAATGACGTGGAGGAAGAAGGAGATGACACCAGGGAAGACGTGCAAGATGATGTGAAGTAGGAGTGGAAGTTGACGTCGATGAAGGTGATGATGGCGAGGGGGAGGCCACATGGCCTACCAACCCTCCCCCTTGGGCATGTCGAGCCCTCACGGTCACCTGGAGGGGCTAAGAAGCCCCACTGCCATATGGATGGTGACAAGTGCTGGGCACCACCACCTCCTCCCCACTTCCCCTTCGTTATAAACCCCCCCTCCCCCAATGGAAAGAAAGAAGGGCCTCGATGCTAAATGGCACTACATAGAGAGAGAGAGAGAGAGAGAGAGAGAGAGAGAGAGAGAGAGAGAGAGAGAGAGAGAGAGAGACCTTCTAAAAGGTTCCTCCCTTTTCCCCTCCTTAGAGGGTGGCCACATGCACTTACCCTTTCCCTGTTATTCGCAAGCTTAACCTCCCCCAATCATGATAGAAGAGAGTCATCCTAGCATGCCATCTCTCTAACAAGAGAGAGAGAGAGAGAGAGAGAGAGAGAGAGAGAGAGACACACACACAGACTCATAAGCTGAGAGTACAGCCCCAAAATAAAGGGTGACACATACTAATGGTAGTCCCGCATCCAACAATGGAGTCACCAGTCAGGGCATTACCATTAATACAAATATAATGTTGAGTATGGATAATTCATCTCCGAATACCTAGGTACTAATTGCCATCTCTGCTATTCATTGAGACATAGGCATGTGCATGAATTCATTTTAACAAGTAGCTTGAATTTATTTTTCGATAGTTAATGAACTCATAGGGGGATGGTAGGATAATTCTTTTCGCGTTAGGTTCTCGATAACCATCAATGACCTTGCATAGATTTATGCATATGGTTCATTGAGGTTTGCACAAATACTTGTACCCAAATACAATCATGGCATCCCAGCGCTACGCGACAAAATCATACGTAGTATGAAAAGCATATAAGTTTACCTTGAGGGTTACGCACATAGACAGTACATGCATGGGAAAGATTATTTGAAACATACATCAATGGTACATGAAATGATCTTTCATTAAAAGTCTTGTATCTATCCTATGAAGGTTTCACATAAAATAATGGTTAAGGAGTTTACCTTGTGCTACCAAACCATGAGTTGATTACAAGTCACACAATAATTCAGGAATTATTTTACATTGGAAGATAGTCTTGCATCATTACAAATTTGTCTCACATTCTTTGCCTTACGAGAAAGGAAGATAAAGTCGAGTTAAAATTTTGCATAGTATCGCTCTTTGATCCCAAGGGGGAGAGCAAATATGCAACGAAAAGGTTATCGCGACTATTCTTGTAATGTTTGGGAATGAATACCATTGTTTTTGTTGAATTGTTGTTTAAATGATTATTCCAAGTGCTTGTGATTGATGATAAATGCATGGCGGGGGTCTATGATGACAAATTGCCATGGTGATAAAGGAATGTTCTCTTGGAAAATTATATAAGGGTTGACTACCTTGACTGTGCTTGATTCTTAAATGATTTAATTAAGGAAATGTTCTTTGCACGGGTGGATCACCTCCAAGATTGCACTGTGGATCAACCCGAAAAGTGCACCACTCAATTCATGACTTGAAGGTCGAGTGATGAAAAGGCCAACCACAGGAATAATGTTTTCACTCTTAGGCAGCTTGCGGGTCAGGTGGAGCTCTGGACACCCCTTGCCAAGTCCAAAACGGAGTTGAGGACCTCCGTGGCCCCAACTTCTATGTGGCATTGGAAGATCCTATTCGAGATAAAGGATGGAAATTGTGGTGCCATGTGATTTGGACTAGTTACTTCTGTAGAAGTGACATGTAAGTTCTCCTATATGGGAAGGGAGCAAAGATTAACTTGAAGATAAATTCAAGAACTTGTTTGCCAAAAGGTTGCTCTATATTCGAGTCTCTACTATAAATTACGCGAACAAACCTTGTTTATTAAAAGGATTAATTAAGGAATATGGTTTTAAATGTCACACATAAATGTGATAGGACATAATTAAATAACTAAAGAATGCCTGTTGAGGGAAGCGAGTGGACGGAACCCTTGATGTGTCCACTCTACAATAGGGTGGTTTGAGAGAACTGGGAGGCTTCTCACCAGGTTTTATCGACATTCAATCCTTAGGAATTGTTAGGTTAGAACCCCAATTCATGCTGTTTTAGGGGACCGGAATGGGACTATGCCCTACTGGCAAAGAGATTGAGTGGCACATTCCTCTTGTTTCCCATTCTCTTTGAATCAAGTGTGGCATGGGTCTGCTTCGACTTGGTATCTCTACATAAACTAGGATGTTCAAGGCCACTCGATGCTAGAATGTTGTCAGGAGACCTTGACCACTAGAGACTCAAATGTTAGGTTGATGCTAGTGGGTTCGTCGGCCATGAACGTTTTGTTGTGAGGCAGACTCAAGAAACCCTAGGTGACAAACCCCATCAAATTCCATGGGAGTGCCAGGCAGCGTCGCTTAGATTCCTCTCTCAATGGACCGCTAAAAATGTGCCTTGATACTCGATAGGCAGGCATGTCACATCTTGCTAGGGCTTTTGTGAGGGCTTGTGGGCTCTTGGTTGTAAAAATTACACGGTGCAGTGAACAGAATCTGAGAAAGAGATAGAGATAGAGAGTACACAATAGATAAGAGGAGAATTAGAAAATTTCTTTAGCTCCAAACAATTGATACAAAGATGGCTTTGTCCACCCGTGCGCTTCCCTTTTGAAGCTTAGATGGCAATCTAGACAGAAGATAGGTGAATAGCTTAAGGCTAGTTGGAACAACTCTGACTGGGTGAAAGATAGATGATCAATGGCTGTGAAGGGGTTTAGCTTTTATAGACCAACCTACCATATGAGCCTCCACTAGTCGGCCATGGAATATTCCCTTTACCGTCAGGCCAAGGGCGCTGCCCTCGGACCCCCGCCAGGGGGGCTGCTGGTCCCCCCTAGGGCCCCCTTTAACTCCCTTACCCTGCAACTTGATGCAGTGTGCCTCGAGTTGCTACCAGCTTAACTACTCAGTCCAACCCAAAGATTAGACTACAATGGTCACCTTTTTTCCATCCGGTCACATAGATATCATCTAATATACAAGTCAAGACTCAACCAATATCCGGGCTCACATTTGGCTTCTCCTCATAATGGGGGCCTTACAACTTTGAGCACCATGGATCATTGGTCGCACCTTATGAGGGTGGAGCATTGAGCATATCTAACACCCCCCCTCAATGTCCACCCATAGGTGAACTATCTCCTCAGCCCAATGCCAAGTCTCTGAAGATAAACTTGAAGTAGATCCTTTGTAAGTGCCTTGGTGAAGATATCCACTCCATTCTCTTCTGTTGGACAGTAGACCAGTTCCACTATCCCATCCTCCATCAAATCACGCACATAGTGATACTGGATCTCTATATGTTTGGTGCACGCATGAAACACTAGATTTTTGGCAATGGCGATGCAACTCTGATTGTCACATCTCAGCACAGTTTGTTCTTCATCCTACACTCTCATATGTCATAGGATCCTTCTCAACCATATTGCTTCACATACAGAAAAACAAGCTGCCTTGTGCTCTGCTTCGATAGAAGACAATGCCACTGTTGGCTGCTAATCCAAGAGAAAATTCCTGAACCCAAAGGGAAACAATAACCAAAAACTGACTTCCTGGAATCACTGTCTCCTACCCAATCCGAGTCACAATTCCCCATAAGAGAAGTTCCAGAAGTGTATGTGATACCATGATCAAGAGTTTTCTTCAAGCATTTGAGCACCCGCATCCCAGCCTTCCAATGACTCTCATGAGATTTGTTTGAGAACCTGCTCAAAACACCAACAACAAAATTGATATCTAGTTTGGTGTTATACAAGTAGATCAGACTATCAACCATCCTCTTGTACCTCCCAATGTCTGCCAATGATGATGTATCCTCACGGATAACTTTGCATTCACCTCCATAGGTGTAGCTATCTCCTTGCACTCGGTCATGCCAAATGCCTTCAAGATCTCCCATGCATACTTCTTCTAAGAGATGAAGATCTTTCCTAGCTCTTGCCAGACTTCAATTCCCAAACAATAGTGCAGCAAGCCCAAGTCTGTCATTTCAAACTCAGAACTCAAAGCCTTTCGAGTTTGGTTGATCATACCTTCATAGTCACCTGTAATAAGAAGGTCATCCACATATAGGACAATCACTACAGACTTTTCACCATCCCTGTAAACATACAAGTTAGCATCTGAAGCACATCTTTTGAAGTTTAAGCTTTAAAAAAACTTATCTATCCGCTGGTACCATGCTCTGGGGGCTTGTTTCAGCCCATACAATGCCTTATTTAGCTTATACACTTTGTTCTTAGAATGGGGGTTCTCAAACCCTAGTGGCTGAGCCATGTACACCTCCTCCTTGAGGTCACCATTTAGGAATGTTGACTTAACATCCATTTGGTAAACTGGCCACTGCTTGTGGGCGGCCACTGCAAGTACTATGCAAATAGTGGTGATTCTGGCAGTTGGGGCAAATGACTCTTGAAAATCAAACCCTTCAATTTGTGAAAATCCTTGTGCAACCAGTCTAGCTTTGTACTTTTCTAAGGTACCATCAGCCTTGTACTTTACCTTCGAGAGCCACTTGGTGCCAATAACCTTCCGCTTTACTGGCCGATCCACTAGCTCCCAAGTGTTTTTCTTCATTATGCTGTCATACTCAACTTGCATAACTGACTTCCATGTTGGATTTGCAAGTGCTTCTTCTAAGTTAGTTGGCTCCTTCACTTCTCTCATAATCTTAGCCATCAAGACCATATTGACTATGTGAGCAGAAGCCCTCCTTTGCTCCTATATTCTCTGAGACCTCCTTGTTCCACCTGCCTTCTCCTCAACAGATGTGGGCATAGGATTATTGTGGTCATAGAGCTACTTCACCCAACACGGAAATGGCTTTTTGGGTGGGGTGATGTCAGGTTGGTAAACTTTTTCCTCATCATTTGAAGATGATGCTTCCTCCTCCTTAAGGATAGGGACATCTCTCGGGACAAATTCATAGTGGACTACTTCGCTTGATGATAAAGTGGAAGAACTTGCCTTCTCCTCCTCCACAGTATGTAGCTGCTCCTTGAACACCACATCATGGCTCGCGATGATATTCTTTGCCTCTTGGTCATATAATTTGTAAGCCTTCTGCTATCACTATAACCCAAGAAGATACATTTTCTGCTTTTTGGTTGTAACTTGTTTCTCTTCTCATCTGGAATATGTGCATAACATTCACATCCAAAAATTCTGAAGTGTGAGACAGATGGTTTCTTACCAGTGTAAGCCTCATGAGGTGTTTTTTCCTTGAGAGCCTTTGTGTAGCTCCGATTTAAAATGTAGACTATAGTATTAACAACTTTAGCTGAAAAATGGTTAGGCAATCCCTTGCCCTTTAGCATGCTTCTTGCCATCTCCACAATGGTATGATTCCTGCGTTCCACAACACCATTCTACTGAGGTGTGTGAGGCATCGTCAATTAACACTTGATCCCTTTGCTCTTGCAAAAGTCTTCAAACTCCTTTGAGTTGAACTCACCACCACCATTTGTTCTAAATTTCTTCACACTTTTCCCTGTTTCATTCTCAACAAGTTTCAGCCTAAACTTACCAAAAGCTTGAGCCTTATCATGAAGGAAGTACACCCACATCTTCCTACTGTAGTCGTCGACAATCAACATAAAATAAGAAGATAACCCCAAGGCCCGTGCAGGCACCTTTCCGCACAAGTCAACATGCACCAACTCTAGAGAAGCCTGTGCTCTATTCTTGCTTTCTTGTGGAAATGCCTTTCTCTGTTGCTTGCCCATCATACAAGCTTCACGTGGTTCCTTCAATTCAGTCATTGCAGGTAGGTGAGCAACCATACCTTGCTTGTGCATCTCCTTCAACACTGCAAATCCAATGTGTCCAAACCTTTCATGCCAAAGCTTACTTGTTCCCACTCCAACGGTGGCTGTAAGAGCACTTAGCTCATACAGATTGTTCCTTCTTTCTCCTTTGCCAACAACTTTGCCATCACTGTCAAGAATTTTGCACCTGTCTTCTTGAATCTCACTTCATGACCAAGATCAATTATGGCAGCAACTGATAACAGATTTCTCCTAATTTCAGGAACATACAACACATTTGAAAGCTTTTTGACATCACCATTTGCAACAACAAATGAAATAGTACCTCTGCCCGCAGTAGGGCATTTTGCATCATTTCCAACCGTCACAGTGATGGATTCTTGTAGAGGCTGCATAGACTGTATAGACCTTTCTTGTTGGTCATGTGACGGGAGGCCCCACTATCCAACACCCATGAGTCAGTGGTACATTCTTCTTGCGTTGACGAGCATACCTCCTCAATGGTCACCATGAATAACTCCAACCTTGCTTTAGCTGTATTGGCTGTCTCTTTCCCTTTACTTTTAAGGGTACCATTCTTTTCATCTTCCTTCTTGACATGACAATCTGCGACTGTGTGTCTTTTCTTCTTGCAGTAGAAGCACTCTCCTTAAAAATTCTTCTTATAGCCCTTCTTCTTTATGTCACCATCATTTTTGGTGGAGGAACCACCTTTGCCTTTTGCATTTGTAGAGAATCTCCATTGTTGCTTCCTTCTCAGGCTTTTAGCCTCAGCTCCTCCTCCAGCAATAATGCACAAAACTCCTCAAAACTCAAAGCTTGAGGTATCACCTGAGTATTAAGGGCAGTTACTAGTCCAACAAACTTTTGTGGATAAATCTGAAGACACCTCCAAGCTAGCTCCTCACTAGTCTTTTGTATCCTAGCACCAGCCATCTGCTTGCGCAAATTCTTAATCCGGGTGATGAATGCTTCAACTGTCTCTCCTTCAACAAACTTCTCTACTGCTAGTTGATTCTCCAAGTTTTGAATCCTGATTTGGTTTCGCGTTTCATACTCACTCCTCAGTACTTTCCAAGCCTCTGATGCTTTGGTTGCATGCTGAATCAAAATCAAAATAGCTTGTAACTAAGGCACACAATTCATCTACATTCCTTGGTTTCCAAGCTCGTAGCAGATCTGTATTCGGAGGAATCATCACAATAGGATTTGATGGGTCGGGGGTAGGCTGTGGTTCTACATCAGTCCCCAACATTGTCTTCAAAAGCTCATAAGAATCAAGGATAGTTGTAATTTTGAACTTCCACAAGGTATAGTTTGTACCATCTAACTTGCCTTCGCTGAAGGTTGGTGGACGAATCCTTAGTGTTTGAATAGCTGGTATAGTAGTACCACCTCCTGTACTGCTTCTGGAAGATGACATTGTGTCTCTTTGCTGTTGAAGCCTTTGCCTCTTGTGCACTCTTCGATCCCTAGAGCCCCCTGCGCTCTGATACCATGTAAAAATTACATGGCACAACGAACAAAAACTGAGAAAGAGATAGAGATAGAGAGTACACAACAGATAAGAGGAGACTTAGAAAATTTCTTTAGCTCCAAACAACTGATACAGAGATGGATTTTTCCACCCGTGCGCTTCCACTATGAAGCTTAGATGGTGGTCTAGATAGAAGATAGGTGAAGAGCTTAAGGCTAGATGGAACAACTCTAACTGGGTGAAAGATAGATGATCGATGTGAAGGGTTTAGCTTTTATAGCCCACGAAGGCGGTTAGATTGGCGTGATCGACCTACCATATGAGCCTCTACTAGTTGGCCAAGGAATATTCTAGGGAATATTCCCTTTAACGTCAGGCCGGGGGTGGTGCCCTCATACCCCCGCCAGGGAGGACCCCCCCAGCCAAGGGCCTCTTCTGCAGCCCTCGAACCCCAAACTAGGGGCCCCTTTTAACTCCCTTACCTCACAACTCAATGCAATGTGCCTTGAGTTGCTACCAGCTTAACTACTCAGTCCAACCCAAAGATTAGACCCATAATGGTCACCTTTTTGCATGTTCGGTCACATAGACCTCATCTGATATACAAGTCAAGACTCAACCAATATCCGAGCTCACATTTGGCTTCTCCTCATAATGGGGGACCTTAAAATTTTGAGCACCATGGATCATTGGTTCTCACCTTATGAGGGTGGGGCATTGAGCATATATAACATTGGTCTACTAGAAATTGTTATCATTTAATGTTGCTTTGGATGGTCTTACGGATCTCAATTTCATATTCTCTATCTCAATTTGATGTTGCTTTGGATGGTCTTATGGATTTGAATTTCATATTCTCTATCTCAAATCAATAGAAGTCATTTTGGTGGCTTGTGTGCCAATTATTTAGTTTTATAATAATCTTTTGTGTTTATTTCAATGACAGAAATGTGATTGGCTTTTGGTGAGGTCAAAACTCTTACTTATGGAGGTAACACAATTGGTCTATCGGCTCATGGATAATTGTGATTAGTTATTGCAAGAAGTTGTGATGAAGCTTGCCATATTTCTTGTGATTTGTTTATGATATTTTGGGGCTTTATAATCCCTAAGGGTGTCTCCCCTACACAAGATGCACCTATTGTATACTAGGAATTTTCTTATCATTCTAGTAAGGATATATATCATGTGCTTGAAGTCAAGTGGGGTAACACATGCAAACATCATTTTTTTTGTCTTTCTAACACTCACCCATAGCGGGAGTCGAGTTGATAAACAGAAATCCCAAGTGGTATCATGCATGTTCGACACATGGTTGAGATATTTTAGTTTTGAGACACGCGCTTCATGCAGGAAGAGGAAAAAATGTGTTCTCATTTCTGATTTTGAGTCCTCGAGTGGAATTTTACATGGCAAGGGGCATGTTTGCCATTTAGCAATTGAGGGGAAGCAAGGGGCAACTTGAAAGTTAAGGGGGGAAAAAAAGTGAGTAGCTCTTTTTGGGGAAAAAGAGAAGAGAAGTGTTCGACACAATACAACACAACAAGCATAAGAGAGAGAGAGAGAGAGAGAGAGAGAGAGAGAGAGAGAGAGAGAGAGAGAGAGAGAGAGAGAGAGAGAGAGAGAGAGAGAGAGAGAGAGAGAGAGAGAGAGAGAGAGAGAGAGAGAGAGAGAGAGAGAGAGAGAAGAAGATCTTGTAGTCTAAAGAAGGGAGAAATCTAAGCTTGGAAGAAGAAGAACAAACTATCAGAAGAAAGAGACCGTGAAGTTGAAGTTATTGGAGCTAAGAAGCAAGATGGCAAAGCTGCGGAAGTCAATGGGCTGATGCAAGTTCTCAATTCTCAGATGACGGTAATAAGAGTCTCCTTTTTGTCTTGTTTTCTTCTACTACTTTATGGGGCAGAGAGTTTGCATATCAATTCTGGTGTATGGATATGAGTGAAAGATAGCAGAGGGCTGTTCTTCATCATGATGAGAGTGATGTTTGCTAGTTGTTGAGTGAGGCTCCCTGTCAGCAGAGAAGAATGGAAGTGAAAGGTCTCTACATCTGGAACTGGGTATATAACAAGGAATATATATTATGGTCGAATGTTGAATGCATGAGCTCAAGTTATTGGAAAATTTGAAAGGATTTGCAGCCAAGAAGATAATGGATCAGAGTTTGTAAAGTTCAAAGCTCCCGCGACTCTTCATCAATGCAAGATCGTGCTTTTGGAACAGAGAAGTTGTGTTTGTTGCATAAAGCGTGTAGAAATTTGTGATTGCAGATTGTGCAGAGTTGTTTCAGGGAAGCAGATCAAGGAATTGGACTCTAATTTGTTCTGAACAATTGCAGATTGAAAAGAGAGCTACAACTTTCCTTTTTAAAGCTTGGGGATCTGAGGTCTGGTTAGAAAGTGTCGATCTGTTTTGTGTGTAATGCTCTATGAAGAAGTTTCTGTGCTTTATGAGGCAATTTCCATGCTTTATGAGGAAACATGTGAATTCAATAGCTTCTACAACACCAACTTGGTTTCCAGTGGAATTCATCATGCTTATCCATTGATATATCAATGCAAAATTGGTTTTGATGCAGTAGTGGAATGTCTATAGCTGTGAAATGCTTGTAGCAATTGAATGGGCATGAAAATTTGCCATATAAAGCTTTGATTCCGTGAGTATTTGGTTTGTATTTATGTGTGCTTTGAAGGAAGAATGACAAAGAGGGTCTACAACTGATTTTGTACTACTTAAAGCGATCATGCTTTGTGGAGCAGTTTCTGCGTAGGGTTGCTATCCCTAAAAAATAGGAGTTGTGTGAATCTGAAAGCTCTTGTTGTCAAAGTCTATGCCATGGTAGTTTCTGCATCAAATCTTCTTTAAAAGTGGTAAAATCTGAGCTTGAAATTTTGAACTGTTTAAGTGTTGAGTTGAAGTCTCAGTAAGGAGAAAGTGATCAGGAATTTTTGATCATGTGTTCAGTGGAGTCGTCTCGTGGGTTTTGTTGAGGGAAGATTCTAGGTCTTTATCCTGTGGTGTTGTCTTGGGGGTTGTTAGAGGCCAACTACCCAATTCACCTACCATAGATTGGTGCCCCCACTGAGGATCTCCCGTGTTGAAGATCTCTTGTTGATCTTATCAGTTGGGAACTGTAAGGTTTGGAAACCAACCTGTACACAAACTCAAGCATGGCGGCTTTTGGATATGAACCCTTCTTTGGTACTAAAAATGAGGATGCTAATCAGTTTATCAATAGATTGGAGTGGATGGCTTACCAAGATCGAAGAGACACTGATGCAAATAAGCTTTGAATGATCAGCATGCTGCTTGAAGGTTCTGCAAGATTATGGTGGAACTCACTGAATGAAGAGACAAGGGTGAATTGGAATGAAGTCAAAAATGAGTTCCTTACAAAGTTTGCAACTAAGCAAACTCCTGAAAGTTTATGGAAATCTTTGGAGAAGATGTTTCACAGGGAGAAAATGAGGAAGTGTCTAAATTTGCAGCGAGATTTGAAACAAAGTGGATAGAAGTTGCACAGAGTATGGAGAAACCTCCCATGATGTTCTTGAAAAAGGACAAGTTTATTTCATTGCTCAAACCTCAAATTAGAGAAAAATTTCTTATCAAAGACCTTGATACATATGAAGATGCAGTCAAAACAAAGGAAAATACAATTGAGGCCGGATCAATCAACAGGTATTGCTGTGCATACATTTTTACGGCCTCATCAAGCTGACAATGTTGCAGGAAATGTAGGATAGCAAGCTGTAAATCTTCATGGGACATTTGAAAGAGCAGAGAATAGGACTCAGCAAGGTCATAGGAAACCTGATGATGATGTGATTAATAAATTGCAAGAACAGTTGGAAAATCTGAATTTAAATATGAGCCTATTGCAGGCAAGGCAACCTCAAATATAAGCTAGATTTAGAGGACCAATGAATATATGCGAAAACTTTGAATGCTTTAATTGCAGGGAGAGAGGCCATATTGCTCATGATTGCCCTTATCCAAGAAGAACAGGAGGGGAGATGTATCCCATGCCACAAGGGAATGCTAGGCAAGATGCTAGACCTCAATAGGAACAAAGGCCACTTGAACTAGCTAGGCAACAGTTGGAAAGAAGACCTAATGAAGGCACATCCGGTATGAATCTGATTGAAACCAGTGTGTCTGATGATGGGGAAAATGCAGATGTTTTTGCTAATGAGAGAGTAAGTGAGAGGGATACTAAAACTAAAACTCAAAGGGCAGCAATAATTAAAAAGGGAAAACAAGTTGTCGATGATCCAGAAACTAGCAAGAAAGCTAGACAATAAAGGAAGATTCAAATGGGGAACTTTGCTTTGGGACTCAATCAAGTTCCTTACAACCAGCTTGAGGATTTAAAAGGTAAAAAGGCTGATGTTACATATGGCCAACTACTACAAATGAACTTATCTTTGAGGAGGCAATGGCATGGTTTGGTTAGCATCAGGAAAAGAAAAACCCAAACTGGGCATGTTGGAGTGGTATACCTATCAGATGTTAAAGACATTATACGTGTCATGGATGCATGGATACATGGAAGGAAAATTGATCAAGTTTATGTTGATGGTGGTGCGCAAGTTTATGTAATCACTGAAGAAGCAGTGTTGTAAATGCATCTTAAAATGACAGGGAAGTCACTCTTTAAGGTTAAAATGGCAAATAGCTCAAAAGTGAAATGCTTGGGAGTCATTGAGAACTTGGAGATCAACATTGAAGGCCAAAGAGCATGTTTGGATTTCCATGTTATGCCTGCAAAACTTGGGGCATATCCTCTCATTTTGGGACGACTGTGGTTGATTGTATGAGATCCAGACAAGACTGGTATAGAGGTCAATTGGAACTCTATCTAGATAAGCCTGTTCATAAGAGGGTGATCTTTGACATGAAAACATGGTCCATCATTCAAAGTGGACATGAAAGTGATGTTGGAGGTGATGAAAGTAGTGATTCAGAAAATTCCAGCCTTGATGAGGATGATAGAGAATGGGAAGCTAGCCTACTCTCTAGGGATGTTGATCTCTTTGGGTTGTCAATCCAGGGTTCAAAAAAAGAGGAAAAAGTGGTAAATATTGTTGTAGGAAGTGCCGACTTCTTGAAGGAGATATGTGATCAGCAACCTAAAATGAATGTTGGAATGCCTAAGCTTATGAAAATGTTGGGAAATGATTTGACTAATGATGAAAGAGATGAATATTCAGCCATTTTTCAGAAATACCCAAAACTGTTTGCTATAGAATACCACCAACTGAGGGGTACTAACAGCATTATGCACCATATCAAATTGAAAGAAGTGTGTAAACCAGTGGCTCAAAAACTTAGAAGGCTTGGTACAATTTAGAAAAATGTACTTAAAGCTGAAATTCAGAAGTTGCTTGATGTTGAATTTATCTATCCTGTTGATGATGTAGAATGGGTGTCTCCTGTTGTAATCAGACCAAAGAAGAATGGAAAGTGGAGAGTATGTGTTGATTTCAAGCCTCTTAATGCAGCTACTAAGAGGGACTACTGTCCTCTTCCATTTCAAGATGAGATCTTGGATCAAGTGGTTGGTCATGAATTTTATAGTGTGTGCGATGGATACTCTAGATATTTTTAAATCAGAATAGCAAAAGATGTTCATTACCCCATGGGGATGCTTCTGTTATGGAGTGATGCCTTTTGGTCTGATGAATGCATACGCTAGCGTTTCAAGATGGGTTAGTTGGGTATTTGCCCCTTTCATTGGGAAATCTTTGCAGGTATTTATGGATGACTTTTGTGTGTACAGCTCAAGGGCCTTACACTCTAAAAAGCTTGATGAAATTTTTTGCAGACTTGATGAGGATGGTGGTCAATTGAACCCTGATAAATGTAAGATAGCAAGAACTAGAGTGATACTCTTGGGTCATGAAGTGTCTGCTAATGGTATTTCAACTGAGCCTAGTAAATTGGAGGCTTTACTTCTTATGAACTCTCCAAAAACTGTAAAAGAACTTATGAGCTTTGTTCAAAAGTTGAGGTATCTATCAAGGTCATTCCATATGCTGGTTGAATATGTATATCCTTTACAGAAAGCAACTCAAAGGGATCCTTTAGTTTGGGCGCAAGCTGAAGAGGATGCATTCTTGTAGATTAAGCACTTTGCTAGTTCTTATGTCTCCAAACTGGGATGAACCTTTCTTCATTAGCATTCGTGTTGGAAAAAATGCAGTGGGAGCCGTTTTAATGCAAAAGGAAAAAGGGATGTCTTATATGAGACCGGTGTTTTATATAAGCAGATCCGTTGGAGTGACTAAAAAAGCTTGGATGGAAGAAGAATTGTTGGTATGGGGGCTAGTATATGCAGTTGAAAGATGGAAATCATACTTGATTCAAAAAACATTTGTAGTACTTAGTGATTCCCAGTTGCTTCCACGAGTTTTGCGATTTGCTGAAAATGCTCCAAGAGTTACTAAGTGGCTATTGGCTTTGCAAGAATTTGAATTTACATGTTTGAAGGAGGATACTGTAAGAGCTAGCTTGGCTGATATCTTGACTTATAAAGAACCTGTTGAAAGTGCAGCCGTTATAAGACGCAAATTGATTCTGCATCCGCAAATTCATGAGGAGATGAAGGATAAAGAAGCTACCTTATTTTTTGATGGCAGTTATAGAAGAGTGCTGAAAAAGGGAGGATTGGGTTTTGTCATTATGGATGCTGAAAATCAAGAAGTATTTTTTGGAAGTCAAGAGAGTAAAGAGATACAAAGTAACAATGAAGCTGAATATGCAAGTTTACATGTTGGTCTAAAACAGTATATTCAGCTGGGATATAGAAAGATAGTTGCAAAAGAAGATGCTATGTTGGTGGTTAGACATGTTCAAAATGCTTGGAAAGCCAATAAAGATCTTTTGAAGGACTAGTTGTTTAAGATAAAATGCCTCATGAGGCACTTGCAAAAATTTGAAATTTGGCATGTTGGTAGGGAAAACAACCGTAGAGCTCATGAATTGGCTGAAAATGCTCTTTCTCAGTATGTTGTTGCCATGAGGGTAGATAATCTTAGATATGAGGATAGGGAAAGCCTTCACCCGATTAAAGAGTTTCTAAAAACTAGGGAGTTAAAGTCATTGGCTGATAAATACAAAAGATATGCCATTATCAGAAAGGCCAAGGCATATGTGCTCATAAATGATCAGTTGTACATGAAGAGGATTGATAATGTACTGAGAAGGGTGCTAGATAGTTCTGAGATTCCTGCTTGTTTATATTCCTATCACGAGGAAGCATCTAGTGGTCATTTTGATTTTGAGCTTACCAAAAGGAAAATTCTACTAGCAAGACTTACTTGGCCTAGTCTAAGTGTTGATGTTGCTCATTGGAGTAAAAGTTGTCATGCTTGCCAGTCATATGCAAAAAACGTACTAATTCCAAAACATGCTAAAGCCATTGTTGCCTATGGACCGTTTGAGAAGTGGGGTTTATATTTTATTGGACCTTTTCTTGGTACAAAAACAGGAAAGCCTTACATCATTACTATAGTTTATTATATGACCAAATGGCCTGAAGCTAAGGCTACAAGGAATTGCAAGAAAGAGGATGTAACTCAATTCCTCATAGAGGATATATGCTATAGATTTGGGATACCACTAGAAATAGTGACAGATCAAGGTCCTGGCTTCAAAAATAAGCTATTGAGAGAGTTAACAAGGAAACTAGACTTGAAACACAGATTTGCTACTCCTTATTACCCTGAGTGCAATGGATTGGTGGAAGCATTCAATGGAACGTTACAGAAGATTCTCTTTAAGTTGGTGGAAAATCATCCTAAAGATTGGGACAATTATCTACATCAAGCTTTGTGGGCTTGTAGAACAATGCAAAAGACAAGTACAATATGCGCCCCTTTTCAGTTAGTATATGGTCAAGATGCTTTATTACCTATTAATGTCATGTTTCCTACGATGGAGTTTGTAAGAAAGCATCAATTAGATCAGACAAAATTGGGAATTGAGAGAGGACTGAACTTGCATACCCTATAGTTGGATAGGCAACAAGCAATGAATTGTTATGAAAAATAGATTGTGAAGAGAAAGGAATGGTTTAATACATAGCTGAAGAAGAATAATCTTACAGAGGGAATGCTGGTTATGAGATATGACAATAGCTTGGACTCTACTTTCCAAACCAAGTTTCGAGTTAGATGGGAAGGACCTTTCCTCATAAAGTAGAAGTTTGAAAATGGGACTTACTTGCTACAAGATTTAGATGGGACTGTTCACAACAGTAGAATCAATGGGTTCCGTCTAAAGAAATATATATGCAGGATCGTGCAACTCAAGGGGATGTAAGTAATGTACATACTGTACATAAAGTAGGTTGCTTCCAGTTTACTATTTGGGGCAGATTCAGTTTTTTGAAATCTAGTGTTGATTAGATAGTTGTAAATGATGGATAGCATATTAAAAGTGTGCTTTGACACCTACTAAAGGTCTCTGTCAAGCTTGGTGTTGATCCGAGCAAGAATGCAAGAGTTATGGTCTGTGGAAGGTTGATGTCTGAAGTGGATTGCATGCAGGAATTTAGGACTATAGACTGTGCAAAGCTGCTTCGGGATAGTAGACCAAGGAATTTGACTCTGAGTTGTTCTGAAGAGTTGTGGATTGGAAAGAGAGCTACAACTTTCCTTTTTGAAGCTTGGCGATCCAAGATCTGATTAGAAAGTTATGAGCTGTTCTATGCTATGATCTATGAAGCAGATTTTTAGAAAAAAGGTGTTTGTCTTTGTCAGATATTTTTGAAGCTTTTAATAAAGGTTTGTTCACACTTTGTGTTCCAAACCAAGGGGTGGCTAATCATGGTGAGTGAAAATGAGCAACCGGGGACATGATGCTTCATGAAGTCAAGTGGGGTAACACATGCAAATATCATTTTTTTTGCCTTTCTATGTAGCGGGAGTCGAGTTGATAAACGGAAATCCCAAGTGGTATCATGCATGTTCGACACGTGGTTGAGATATTTGAATTTTGAGACATGCGCTTCATGCAGGAAGAGGAAAAAATGTGTTCTCATTTCCGATTTTGAGTCCCCGAGTGGAATTTTACATGGCAAGGGGGCATGTTTGCCATTTAGCAATTGAGGGGAAGCAAGGGGCAACTTGAAAATTAAGGGGAAAAAAATGTGAGTAGCTCTTTTTGGGGAAAAAGAGAAGAGAAGTGTTCGACACAATATAACACAATAAGCGTGTGTGTGTGTGTGTGTGTGTGTGTGTGTGTGTGAGAGAGAGAGAGAGAGAGAGAGAGAGAGAGAGAGAGAGAGAGAGAGAGAGAGAGAGAGAGAGAGAGAGAGAGAGCGTGAGAGAGAGAGAGAGAGAGAGAGAGAGGGAGGGAGGGAGGGAGGGAGGGAGGGAGGGAGGGAGAGAGAGAGAGAGAGAGAGAGAGAGAGAGAGAGAGAGAGAGAGAGAGAGGAAGGGAGAAGAAGAATCTTGGAGGCTAAAGAAAGGAGAAATCTAAAGCTTGGAAGAAGAAGAACAAGCTGTCAGAAGAAAGAGACCGTGAAGTTGAAGTTATTGGAGTTGAGAAGCAGGATGGCAGAGTTGCTGAAGTCAATGGGCTGATGCGAGTTCTCAGTTCTCAGATGACGGTAATAAGAGTCTCCTTTTTGTCTTGGTTTCTTCTATTGCTTTGTGGGATAGAGAGTTTGCATATCAATTCTGGTGTATGGATATGAGTGAAAGACAGTAGAGGGCTGTGCTTCTTCATGATGAGAGTGATATTTGCTAGTCGTTGAGTGAGGCTCCTCCTTGTCAATAGAGAATAATGGAAGTGAAAGGTCTGTACATCTGGAATTGGGTATGTAACAAGGAATATGTATTATGGTCGAATGTTGAATGCACGAGCTCGAGTTATTGGAAAATCTGAAAGGATTTGTAGGCAATAAGATAATGGATCAGAGTTTGTAAAGTTCAAAGCTCTCGGGACTCTTCATCAATGCAAGATCATGCTTTTGGAACAGAGAAGTTGTGTTTGTTGTATAAAGCGTGCAAAAATTTATGATTGCAGACTATGCAGAGTTATTTTAGGGCATCAAATCAAGGAATTTGACACTAAGTTGTTCTGAAGAATTGTGGATTGAAAAGAGAGCTACAACTTTCCTTTTTGAAGCTCGGTGATCGGAGGTTTGGCTAGAAAGTTATGAGATGTTCTGTGTGTAATGCTCTATGAAGCAGTTTCTGTGCTTTACGATGCAATTTCCATGCTTTATGAGGAAACAGGTGAATTCAACAGCTTCTACAACACCAACTTGGTTTCCCATGGAAGTCATTATGCTTATCCATTGATATATCAATGCAAAACTTTGTTTTGATGCAATAATGGAATGTCTATAGCTGTGAAATGCTTGTAGCAGTTGAATGGGCATGAAAATTTGTTGTATAAAGCTTTGATTTCCTAAGTATTTGGTTTGTATTTATGTGTGCTTTGAAGAAGAATGACAGAGAGGGTCTACAACTGATTTTGTACGGCTTGAAGCGATCATGCTTTGTGGAGTAGTTTGCTGCGTGGGGTTGCCATTCCTAAAAAATAGGAGTTGTGTGAATCTGAAAGCTCTTGTTGTTAGAGTCTATGCCATGGTTGTTTCCACATCAGATCTTCTCTAAAAGTGGTAAAATCTAAGCTTGAAAGTTTGAACTATTTAAGTGTTGAGTTGAAGTCTCAGTAAGGAGAAAGTGATTGGGAATTTTTGATCATGTGTTTAGTGGAGTCATCTTGTGGGTTTTGCTAAAGGAAGATCCTCGGTCTTTATCCTGTGGTGTTGTCTTGGGGGTTGTTAGAGGCCAACTACCCAATTAACCTACCAACATGCCTTTATAAAGTCATTACAACTAGTGGTTTTGGAAGGTGCTTTTAGTATCTCCAATCACACCTAAATAGTTGTCCCTAGTTAAATGTAGCAGGTGAAAAGTGAGTTCCTATCTACACTTGTTATAGAGAGACTCTCCCTTTATTCATGCATAAAAAGTATAGAATATAACATAATTATTCCTAATATCTATGACCTATCTACAATCCCCTCATTACATATCATGTGTTTGGATTTAAACCCCCCCCCCCCCCCCCCCAAAATTTAAACTCATGATGTAGACAACTTTATGCATGACCATCTTTTGCAATAGCTCAGTTACCACATTACTTGCAAGGAACATGTGTGCCTTAGAGATGTAAATGGTTTAGTAGACTTGTGCTTCTAGATAAGATAATTTCAGCCAATGCTTATATATGTAAAGTTACAAGGTGTTTATAATTATGATTTGTGAGAATTAAAAAAGAGATTCCACACTTTCTCAAGTACTCCTTCATATATAGAAATATCAAAAGGAGCCTTCTTTCTCTCTTTTTATTAAAATTCATGGAAAGGGCTTTGTGGTAGGCCCTAATTTTGTCATACCATAGGAAATTTCAAAAGTCTGTTATGGGGGTTGGTTTAGTGAATCAACAAACTAAGTACCCGAACAAACTAACCACTTCTTGGTTGTTAGTAACTAACTCATGTATTTAAGCATGGATTGGCTAAAGAAGGGAGGGATGGAATGATGAGAGTTGAAGCTCTATTTGATGTATCTTTCTTTTTCCAGTAATTGATCTATTCCCTTTCGAAGACAATATAATGTGTGTTGTCAAGAGCTTGTTGGATAGGAATTTTATACATAGTTATTGGTGGAGACAACACGCATCACTCATCATGTTTGGTAATTTGAGAGATGAAATTATGATTTCTTATGAATTTTCCTTTGTACAACCTTCTAGCCTAGATTCCCTATTGCAATCTTACATTGTACCATTGCAAAAACTATCTACAACCAACCAACAAATTTCTACTAATCAAGCCATTCTATCATTGTTAGCCAATCAAGATACCTCCTCTTCTTCTTCTTCTTCTTCTTCTTCTTCTTCTTCTTCTTCTTCTTCTTCTTCTTCTTCTTCTTCTTCTTCTTCTTCTTCTTCTTCTTCTTCTTCTTCTTCTTCTTCTTCTTCTTCTTCTTCTTCTTCTTCGTCTTCATCTTATTATTATTATTCTTCTTCTTCTTCTTCTTCTTCTTCTTCTTCTTCAAACTAATATAGGAAGGTTCACCCAGAATATTTTTCTGTTCTACAATCTATAGACATATTATCTTGGTTAGATCCCTTTAAAAATGTTGTAGATTATCATCAATGCTGGCAAGAAGGAGAAATTTTCAATGAGGTACAATTTTTTTTGGAAGGAATTGCATCCACATGGTATATTCAACAACTTGATGAGGTAAAACATAATTGGAATTCTTTCAAGCTAGCTGTAGGATGATATTTTCTCATGACATCTAGCCAAAAGGGCTCTCCAACAGCTTAATGAGTGTGAACGAAAGGAGCATGAAACAATTTCTCAACTTGTTGTGCATTTGAAGAAAATTGTGATGAGATTTGATATAAAAATTATAGAGAACATGAAGTTATTTTTTAATGACCTAGACTAAGACATGATCTTTGTAGAGGGTTAAGTTCAAGGTCTTTGACTTTTGTAGATGATATTTAGCTCAAAGAATTGAAGGAAACCTTCTCAATGAAGGAAGAAGATATTTTCAACAAGAATAAAAAAAGATAGAGCCAACCCTGATGGTCATTAAACTCCAAAACACTCAAAGACTATTACTTGCTAAAGATACCCAGGGATAGACAAAGTGTTTCAATTGTAATGTTTGTGATCACATATCCAAGAATTGTTGGAAGTCACAAAGACCAAGAAATGTAATAAAGAAAGTACGTACAAGATGTTCAACTTGAAGAGATTTCGTTATCAAAAAAATCCTAGGTGAATGGATGCAAGAAGCAAACCATTTGTACATTCAAGCCTTAACATGAAGTTCTCAAAAGTGAATTGTAAGCACAATTAGTATGAAAATTTGTAATATTTCCGCACAAAATATTAATGATCCTAGACCCTGCACATCTTGTGCAAGATCAACTTAAAGCAATCTCCTGCAACAATAAAAATTTGGGCTAAGTGCTCCCTCCGCATGCACTAGCAAACTCCAGCCTGCGTTGTGCATAAGAGACCGTGGCTCAAAAGCCATAGTTCCATGCGGGAACACCCCTTCAAGGGGGGGAAAAGGGATAATAGATAAATTTTTGGCAAATTTTTTTATGAATAAACTCCCCTCCCCTTCAGCTGTTGCATGGCGGGGGAGAGGGAGTGTGAGAGGAGTGGGTGTGGAGTAGGAGAGCATGGGGGGGGAGGAGGCATGCAACTAGCCACGTGTGTGGCTATTCCCCCCCCTTAGTGCTATATGAACCCCCCCTCTCTCAAGCTTGAGGGGGAGGAAAGAGAGGGAGGATCATTCCATTGCTGTTGCCGCCACGCTGCCTTCACACCGCCAGGGCTGTCGCCCCATTGCTGCCTCCGTCCTCACCACTATCACCATCATAATTATCATCGTCGTCATCCTCACCTCCATCCCCATCATTTTCCCAATCATGAATTTCTCTCTCCACGTCATCTGTTGTGGACAGAGGCTTAGAAGCTTCTATTAGAAGCTTCCATTAAAGCTTCCATAAGCCTTGTTTACCTGTGCTTTCCCGAGTTTCTAAAACCGTGTCCTGCAAGGCTTGTGTCCTGTGCGGAGGAGGGGATATCGAACAGAAGTGACTTCCTAATGCATAAGAGAGACAAGAGGAAGTTTTCTGAGTTGAGATCTACGTCATCGATGGCTCCTAAGAAAAAGTCGTGAGGCACACATGCGGGAGCTTCCAATCCGAGTACGCGAGTAGACAATGCCCCGATTCTTAATGCCCAGGTTCCAATAACATTCCCGCATGAAAGGACGCATTAAGCATGTCTTTAAATTCACGTATGCAAGTTTGAATACATTGGAAAATTTATATACTCGCATCGAATTACCAAGTTAAGTTGCATGATGATTACTTGCATGGTCTTGGTAGTTGCATTCTCGAACGCATATTGCTTAAGTTAAAATGTGGATTGGTCTAAAGGAATCCTTGTTGCCTCACGAAAAGAACAACGCATATAACACATAATGCACTTAGGTAATAATTTCCTAGTTGTGACTCGTGTATGAGATAATCTTAGACGCTCATTGAATGATGGTCCAAATAGTCGCAATGCATGGAAAGGAAATTATGAACTTTGCAAATTGCATGTGAAGATGGTTACATATTAGGTCGGGTTAAGTGATAGAAGGAAGGGTTAAATCAAGGATGGACTCATGGCATTCGCTCATGCATGGAGTTTACTTATCAAAGTTTGAATGCATCTTCATAAAAAATATTAAAGCTATTTCATTGCATCAACATAGGGTTTATAAGAGTTAGCTCTGAACTGTCAATCATTATAGTTTAGGGCAAGGAAAAGTAACTATCATTGTAGATCTTACAACTGCATAGAAGGAAAAGGTCTATGGTCTTGAAATCGCATATTTGCATGAAATGATGCATCTCACCTATCTTCCAGTTACTCATATCTTTTAGGGGAAAGTACTTGCAAATCTAGAAGAAAGTATTTGCATCTTTAAAAGGAAAGATCATCTTAAATCATGGGTTGATCAAACTAAGTAATTCGGGTATAATTAAATAGCTTACATGAGAATCATAAAGGTACAATTAGATTGCTTATGACGATCTCCTCAAAGTGCTAGGTAGGGTTAAGTTATGTTAAAAATTCTGCCTAGTATCGCACTTAGGATGCCAACCTAATATTTACGATCCCAAAGGTCCTACCCACATTCACGGAATGTTAGGGTTAGCTAAACGCCCATGCAAGAATGATCTAGGGTTCTCACCCTAAGGTTCAATTGACCAAATACTAGACTTCCGTATGAATTTAGGAACCCTAGGGCCAAAGCATTATCGGCCTAGTAGGATTAGGGTTGGGTTGGGTCAAGAGGACTCCCAAACCCTACATCTTGACCAAAGGTATTCTTGACCAGGGAATACCGTGTGATGGGAGAAATAATCCCACAAGTTAGGTGCGACACTTATCTCGTGCAACAAGTTGCAACGTCGCATGGTTTGTGTCTAAATCACAAAATAGTATTGCCACTCCTTAGAACAAGGTTGGCGAGTTCTAAGTACAAGTCTAATTTTCTAGAGGATAAGTAGTCATCCTACTACACCACTCTTCCTTGGACTTATTTGCCAAGTTAGGGGAGATACGAATTTTCCAAGAAAGCAGTTAACCAACCAAGTTAGGGTGATGAGCTTACCCAGGATTTATTGTCTATATCTTAATGAAATCTAAGGTGGAAACAATTTGGGTCAAAAGGGTATAAACCCTAACCCAAGGATAAAGGGTAAACAAGCAACTTAGCTTACGAAACCCTTGGGATCTTGCCAAGTCGCAATTGATCCCGGATCGAATGCTGGATGTATTTGGAGAGAAGGATTCACACCTTAGCAGTTGGCCGTATAAACGACCATTGGAGTGCTTGTGTTCAACACTTAGGAGCACTGTTTGTTCTTCTTTGCTCAAGGAACTAATGCTAGAAAATAACTAATGCTTCAGGTTGAAAGCTTGGAGGGAGAGGCAGCATCAATTACCCCCGACTGTCTGCCTGACCCTATCCAAGGGGGTTGTTAGCCGCGCCGGGTACGTGGACCGAACATAAATAAAGATCAAATGTTGAAAAGGAACTTGCTTAACATTGTTTTTCTATGTTAGTGTCTAAGTTACGTGAAGGAACCAACGATTAATTAGTTAATTAAGGAAGCTGTTTTTTTCTTGTCAAACTAAATGTGGTAGGTAATTAGATAACTAAAGCAACCTGAGAAAAGTGCGGTGGATGTGACCCTGGGTCCGTCCTACGGAAGGGTGGTCCTGGTTGTCTGGGAACTTTTCTCAAGGAATTGACAGTGACGAAAATAATGACCTAGAATCTATAAAGCTAGAGTCCCGATTTATGCCGTTTTAGGGGAACGGAATGGGACTATGTCTTATGGGTAGAGAGGTCGAGCTTCACATCCCTCTCGTTTCCCATTCTCCTTGAACCAAGTGCAGTATAAATCCGCTTCGACCCTGACGTTTCTGCGTAAAGTAGTTCGTCTGGGGCTCGACGCTAGTTACCTTCTAGAAACTTGACCATTAGGAAAACCCTGATTGAGGTCGGTTCTAAGTGGGAATGGCCGGAATGCGTCCGCTTTGTGGTAGACTTGGGAAGACCTAGATCGCAAACCCCGTGACATTCCTTGGGAGTGTCGGGCGGCGCTTTCTAGACTCTCTTCCCGATGGGCTGCTAAGACGTGTCCTGCAAGTGGACAGGGGGACACGTTACAAAATTAATGGTTTGAATGTAGAAGTATTGTTGGATTCTTAATGTTCTTTTTCTTTTATCAGTTCTAATTTAGCAAGCACAATCAATCCTTATTGATAGCATGTTCAAGAAATTTCAATAACTTTTGGTGACAATAAACATGTTTATCATTCATGTGAAGTTTATAATTTTTGGCAATAAACATGTTTATAATACATTTGAAGTTCTCCATGTCCCCTTTGAAGTAAAAGTGGGATCTTTTCAACATCCCTATTGTATCATTCTGTGTCAAGTGTTTTCAATGACTTTGGGATATGACATTGGATATTCTAATAGGATTGAAACTTCGTTTCTTGCAGTTGGGTACTTGGGACCATTTTCAAAATTTACAGACTAATGAGTTAGCAAGGATGGCACTGCAAGAACAACAACAACAACAAATTATAGAGGATTTTCAACTATTTCTTTTTGCATTATTGTAGCTTTCTCTTCCTCATCACTGGCATTCCATCATGGGTGTGTGTGAACATCATCTTCCCATCTTTTAATTGCAAGTGTTGCAGGGTGACAGAGTTCTGCTACCTCTAGAATGACACTTGATATCTTCCACTCTGAACCCTTTTCAATCACAACTAATATAGTTTTATGCTTTGTGTTGACATCCTAATGATGAGCATGGACCTCATGCAACTCAAATATCACTATTGTAACAATATTGAGTCACTCTTATGTGCTTACGTCCAAGATAAGTATCATGACATGCATCCAATTTCCAATGATTTCTTTGTGAGCACCAATGAGTCCAAAAGCCATCATTGGTCCCTCTTAGACTGCTGACTTCCTTGAATCCTCCATGGCTCCAATCCCTACTCCAGATCCAACAAGGTATATTGGGCACCCTCTTGTTTCATGGCTCTTCCACAGTCATGTCAAACATCATGTTGCAGTGCACGTTGCACTTTTACATTATCACGAACAAATAACACAATAAGAAATTGCATCAAGTTGACTTGTTTTTTTATTGAAGTAATTGACCCTTCTTCCTCCATAAGGGCCCCCAGTCACACTAGGGCATGCACGGCCAAGCAAGGGAAAGCGGGGCATAAGCAAAAATTAGCTTCCCTTTCTAAATTTGGGGTCACACTAGGGTGTGCAGAGGCAAGGGGACCCACAACGCTTTTAAATATTAAAAAGTCTCAAACAAAAAAAAAAGTTACCTACTCTACTCTATGTATCGAGATTATCTTCTCCCAGCATACTCCCTCTTCTTCAGGCTCTCCTTCACACCCTTTTCTCTGTGATAGTCGCATGGTCTACTACAACCTCTCTCTCTCTTTTTGCATTGTGCCAAATTATAGCAATTAACAAGGCTTGTGCAATCAGCATTTCCACACCACCTATACCAATGGATCAACGTAGAAAAAAAGGCCAAGAAAAACTTGCTACACCTTGATGCAGCAACCTACACTAAGAAATCAAAATCTTGTGTCTGTAAAGGCTGCCCCATTGACCTACATTGTTCTACCATATACTTGCACATCGCTGCAAGAGAAAACAAACCAAACATCAAATAATCTTAGTGTCTAGCATCATGGAGTAGGTTCCATATAGAAGGTACTAATTGTTCTCGTAAATATAGCACATCTAAGAAAAAAATTTCCACAACTAGTGAAGATGGCTTAGTAGGTTTGTGATGCACCTTCAATCATCATTGATTCTATGTAGTCCACCTCACAACACTCGCTAAAGGAAGTTCAACATACCTATAATCACAAAACTCCAATCAGGCTACCCCAAAGATCTGCAACAAGTCCAGTTACATGTGCTTCTACTTCAACCCTCACCCAGATGCTAGGATTTAAATTTTTGCCTTATTCTTTATTGCAATTTATGCACTCTACTACAATCATAGCAATTAACAAGGCATGTGTCATTAGCATTACCACACCACTTGTACGAGTGGAGCAATAGAAAAAAAAGGCAAGGCAAAACCTACTTCTTGACATAGCAACTTGCACTAAAAAATCCCATCATGCATTCACGATGATTGCCCCTTATATTTTCATTGTTTCACCCCATACATGCACTCACTCTGCAAGGAGAGAAAAAACAAACATCAAATCATTTGAGTGTCTAGCATGGAGTAGGTTTCATATAAAAGGTATTATGGGCATGTGATGTACCTTTAATTGTCAATTCTATGTGGTCCACCTCACCGTGCTCGTTGAAGGAAGCTCAACATACTTGTAATCATAAAACTCCATCTAGGCTACCCCAAAGATCTGCAACAAGTTTAGTTACCTACACATCTACTTTTAATCCCCCCACTAAGATGAGATTGTGTGGCTATTTATTTTGGTCCCATTTCTCATAGATGATGGGGTTTAAGTTACTACATTGTTCTTTACTACAATCATTGGAGCCCCAAGAGAGACACCAAGGAAAAAGGGATTCTACTGCAAGAAAATCTATCTTGTAACATCAACAAGCTTTTATTTCATTCTTTTGATGACCAAAACAAAGAAAACAACAATTCTTCACGCAGCATCATAGTATATATCTCCCACGGATTTGATAGGATCAACCATAATCTTCAACAACTTCATAGAATCCATCAATAGAATAAGGAACACAAAATAATACACCACTTTTGAATGGAAATTAATCACATAGTATTCATCTTCAATGTCTTCATAGTTTTCTCTCTCAATCTCTCATATACAAATACACTGTTTTGATAGAATTGGCTATCTTTGTCTCTCTCTCTCTCTCTCTCTCTCTCTCTCTCTCTCTCTCTCTCTCTCTAGTACATCATCTCCTCACTAAAATAATCAATAATGACTCTCAATAATCCTTGTTAGGTCATGGATGCACCTCCCAAGATGTATGTCTGATGTGAAGAGGCACCAGAGCCACTACAGTGTCTCTTCATAGCTCACTACTGTCACTATCACTTCAGTCTTCAACAGCTGCTTCTTCCATTTGTTTTAGCTCTTTTGAACTTAGATTCATCCTTTGTAAAAGTTTAAAAACTTTTCCAAAGTCACACATACATTCTACAGAACACTTACAGAAGATCTATAGAATAGAACAGAACAGGAACAGAGCAGATATAGAACAGAGACAGAATAGATACAGAGGCTCTACAGAGGGTTACAGAAGGTCATTAGAGACAATAGATTCTCATAAATCATACTAAAACCATTCCAAAGTATCAAAAAATATTCAATAAACTTCCAAAATATTTCAACCTCCATCAATCATAAATCCATGCTTCATACAGAAGAAAATCAGAACAAAACAGAAGCTATACAAAAGGTATCAGAACCAATCAGAACCTCAACAGAACCTATCAGAACATCACAGAGCCTCGTATTTCTACTAAAAATCATCATAGACTTCCAAAAAATAATCAATATCATCCAAAACACTCTCAAACACTTCCATTAACAATCATACATTACTCTAAATTCATCCAAAAATCAATCATTCAGACCTCAAAAACAATAAAAATCAATAAAAAATTCAGTCTTTTTCCACTCTCAACATATACACCAAGGAAAAGGGGATTCTACTGCAAGAAAATATATATTGTAACATCAACAAGCTTTTATTTCATTCTTTTGATTACTAAAATAAAGAAAACAGCAAATCTTCACGCAGCATCATAGTAAATATCTCCTACGAATTTGATAGAATCAACCATAATTTTCAACATCTTCATAGAATCCATCAATAGAACAAGGAACATAAAAGAATACACCATTTTTGAATGGAAATCAATCACATAGTATTCATCTTCAATGTCTTCATAGTTTTCTCTCTCAATCTTTCATATATAGATACACTGTTTTGATAGAATTGGCTATCTCTGGCTCTCTCTCTCTCTCTCTCTCTCTCTCTCTCTCTCTGTCTCTCTCTCTCTCTCTCTCTCTCTCTCTCTCTCTCTCTCTCTCTGTCTCTCTCTGTCTCTCTCAATAATACATCATCTCCTCACTACAATACTCAATAATGACTCTCAATAATCCTTCTTAGGTCATGGATGCACCTCCCAAGAGGTATGTCTGATGTGAAGAGGCACCAAAGCCACTACAGTGTCTCTTCATAGCTCACTACTATCATTGTCACTTCAGTCTTCTCTTCAGTCTTCAATAGTTGCTTCTTCCATTTTTTAAAGCTATTTTGAACTTAGATTCATCCTTTCCAAAAGTTAGAAAACTTTTCCAGAGTCACACATACATTCTATAGAACACTTACAGAAGATCTATAGAATAGAACAAAACAGGAACAGAGCACATACAGAACAGAGACAGAACAGATATAGAGGCTCTACAGAAGGTTTACAAAGGGTTACAGAAGGTCATCAGAGAACAATAGATCCTCATAAATCATACTAAAACCATTCCAAACTATCAAAAACTATTCAGTAAACTTTCAAAACATTTCAACCTCCAACAATCATCAATCCATGCTTCATACAGAAGAAAATCAGAACAACAAAAGAATACACCACTTTTGTTCAATGGAAATCAATCACATAGTATTCATCTTCAATGTCTTCATAGTTTTCTCTCTCAATCTCTCATATAAAAATACACTCTTTTGATAGAATTGGCTATCTCTGGCTCTCTCTCTCTCTCTCTCTCTCTCTCTCTAGTACATCATCTCCTCACTACAATACTCAATAATGACTCTCAATAATCCTTCTTAGGTCGTGGATGCACCTCCCAAGAGGTATGTCTGATGTGAAGAGGCACCAGAGCCACTACAGTGTCTCTTCATAGATCACTACTGTCACTATCACTTCATTCTTCTCTTCAGTCTTCAGTAGCTGCTTCTTCCATTTATTTTAGCTCTTTCGAACTTAGATTCATCATTTCCACAAGCTAGAAAGCTTTTTCAGAGTCACATATACATTCTACAGAACACTTACAGAAGATCTATAGAACAGAACAGAACAGGAATAGAGTAGATACAGAACATAGACAGAACAGATACAGAGGCTCTACAGAAGGTTTACAGAGGATTACAAAAGGTTATCAGAGAACAATAGATCCTCATAAGTCATACTAAACCATTCCAAACTATCAAAAACTATTCAATAAACTTCCAAAATATTTCAACCTCCATCAATCATCAATCCATGCTTCATACATAAGAAAATCAGAACAAAATAGAAGCTATACAGAAGGTATCAGAACCAATCAGAACCTCAACACAACCTACAGAACATCACAGAGCCTTGTATTTTTACCAAAAATCATCATAGACTTCCAAAACATAATCAACATCATCCAAAAACTCTCAAATACTTCCATTAACAATCATACATCACTCTAAATCCATCCAAAAATCAATCATTCAGACCTTTTTTTAAAAAAAATCAATCAAAAATTCAGTCCTTTTCCACTCTCAACATATCCCCACACTTAGAAAGGAAGCGTCCTCACGACCTAAGGAAAAGAAGAATATAAGTTTAGTAAAAAGCTCAATTTGATCTTCTTTAGTATCTTCAATAATCACCCCAAACCACGACCCCAACTTATCACATGTATCTCTAGAAAATAATACTACTAAAGGAAAACTTCATTATTCATTAACACATCTGATAAACAATAAAAAGTCATGACAAATTTATAAAGGATATAAGAAGTTCTTCAACTTTCCATCGTAGGCTTGCCATCCGCCATCACCATCAATAGTTGAAAAGAGAGCTCTCGAACAAATCATTCAACTAGCATGAACTCATCACATATAAATGATTAAAACACATACACAAATATAATCATCTGAATGGCACCTCCAAAAAATGTCTCATTAAGAAGCACAAAAGATACATCCAGGGGTATCAATGAAGATGATCCCTCTTGAAGGCTTGATGATTTTGAAAGCGATCTAGGGATAAAGACTCATCTACAAAGGATTTTGGAGGATTCTGAAAGAACTGAAGGCAGTACATCCGTTCTAGCAAAACAAGGTATCTGCTAGGTAGACAAAGGGCATGAAAATATAGGACATCCAACTATTGGGAATCAATGTTCACATTGACATTCATACAAAGATTTGGAATGGCCTTTTGATCGTTATAGGAATGCCTATGCATATATGCTAAGTACCAAGCAAAATGGGCTGTCAATCTCACTGAAGGATCTAGAGATTGTGAATATTGTTGAGAAAAATGGATGTAATTTTGGTATGCTTGACTAGCAGTTGTCCAGTCCCTTGGAATTAAGGGCCAATTAATCTGTGGTCCCGTGACAGAATCAGTTGAACTCCATCCTCTTCTTCTCAAAATCTATTGATCAAATCCTTCATACCCACTAACCAACTGAGGGGGTTGAGAAATAGAAGTGGCAGGAGATGGAAGTGAAATAAGTAAAAGAGGATGAAGAGATGGGTATGAAAATCATAAAATGAGGAATAAGCTAAAGAAGGAGTGGCTGAAAATTTAAGTGAATCAGTTAGGAAATGTGTCAATTGATAAGCAAGAAAAGTAGAAGGTATATGGATAGATGGAGAAGGACATGGAGGAGATGGGAAAAAGACTCGATCTTCAATGAAATAACAATAGGTAAAGATTGGAATTTGAGGAAAACCCTGAGGTTGAAAAAGGAGAGGTAAGATAGCTGCTGAGTTGGATTCATTGATAGTACAATAAGCTAGGAACAGAGGGACCTAAAACAGATCATCGATGGTAGGAATCAAAGAAAGATGAATAAAATTATTGGTTCTTGGAAAGATAAGCTGGGAGATCCACCCTCAGTTGGTTAGTGCTCTGTACATAAGTAGAAGCTGTATTCTGGCATTGGTTCAGGACTACAGAATCAATCATTGAATTCCATGAAGTGTCAGGACAAGTAGCCACTTTAGAAGAATAGCACTAGAACATGTCATCTATCCTCAACTCCAAATAGTTGACATATAAGGCAACTTGTAAGACCACAACCCCCACATACCAAGCCAGATCTACATCATCTAAAATTAACAAATCACCTTGTAGATACATGTAAGACAGCAACATGGTATCCATCATCACAGAATCCTCAAAGACCATATGGACAATGTCCGTCAGCAAATTAGAAGACCAAGCCCCACTCCAACCATCCTCTAGAAGAAGGAGATCCATCATTGAGAGCATAATATAGAAGGCCAACTTCTGCAACTAATAGTGGACAAAAAAGGAATGGTCCGAAGGAACATACTCCTGAAATTCCTCAAATGTAGATCATAATAAATCCATCCTGGACTACAATCTTTCCACTTTATCTTGAAACAACGGACATAATGTGGCATGTCTCTGGAGAACTACCAAGTCTTGCTGAGATATAGAAGGAATCATAGGAATACTGGGACTTGGAGGAATGGACCATCACTGCACTAGTTGGTCCTGCAATTGCTTATTCTGGGAAGCTTGGGATTCCAATGTATTATGAGTAGTCAGCAAAGCTGACAGTTTCGCATCAAAAAAGAGTCTTAAACTCTTAAGCTTCTTTGGACATTTTCTCTTTTGCTTTCGAAACTCTAGTGACCTCTGACTGAGCCTCTACTAACTGAGTTTTCAAAGAAGATATTTTTTCTCTTTGAGTCTCAATCATTTGTGTCTGCTGCTCCATATGCTTAAACAGATTAGCAAGTGTGTCTTTGGCAGAGGCTAACTCTGTGGTTGCCTTATGCAACTGGTCTTTGGATTGCATTAATTCTTCATAGAAAGAAACATATAATTGTTGAACACAAGTTGTCACTGAGAGTTTAATAGAACTATGGATGCCGTTACAAAGGAAAGGAATGGCATCCCTTGACACTAAACTATTCAGCGAAGGAACTGATATTTCCAAAGAACCCTCTCGATGTGCCCTGAATAAGTTATTGCATGTGAGGTAGGCAGGAAGGTCACTTCTAGAGGTAGCAAGAACTGACATTGAAGGAATGATTGGTGGAACTTTATCTGCCACACGCTTCAAGCACTTCTGTTGAATGACCAATGGAGGAGGGGAATCAAGATCCTCTATGTCAATGGGTTCTGAATCCTCTAAAGGTGGAGGGGGAGGTACTGGATCATATGGAGAAGGGGGTAGCACACCCTTCTTAAGGCCTAAATATGTCAAGAAAGCATATAAATATGAACCATAAGTTACATTGGTAACATTCCCTCTGGTCATTTTGACAAAATATTGGTCCATCTTTGTTGGAAGGCTTGGGGGGTTCACTATATATATATTCTCTATATAACGTGTGTTCATGGCCTATTTATAAATATCCTAATTTGTGAAATTTTCTTGAATAAAACACAACCCTTTTCTATTCAACCTATAAGTAACCCCTTTATACAACACCCTTCTATATGTAAAAAATGTATAAAAATGGTATTTTAAAAATCCCTTATTTTGAACTCACATTATATATACATATATTCATGAGTGACCCCCTCGAGTAAGAAGGTAAGTACTCCAGTCAATCACAACTCCTTTTAACACCATCCTGGAAGTTGTGAAGAGCTCCTTGGACAAATAGTGGGATGGTTTTTTGGCAGGCATGAACCTGTCTTAGAGAAATTGGGAGACTAGCTTCCAGAGAGGATCAGTGATCATTGAGAAAGACACTCCTGAAGTGTTAATCACCTTCTTGACATCGAGGACCTCTTTAGTCTATTCTGTAATAGCTTGAGAATCTCGTCATTTGAGAATAAGTATCTGGTTGTAACAAAGGGTTCTCCTTTTTAGGAAAGAGACAAAGCCTTCCCTAACCCTCTTGGTGTCAAAACCATGGAAGTACCACGAACCAAGCCCAATTTCTTACTGTATGACACAAGAAACTCATCACATAGGGCTGGATCATCTGGAATCAAAGGGAGTGAAGCAGCCACAAAAGTTTCAAGGCTAGCTGTCGGGATAGGCTCAAAAGTCAATAGGGAAGAATAATCCCTACTGATCAATGGGATATATTGAACAGGAGGAGGAGCTTGAGGCGCCATTCAGATGGAATATTGGAGCCCCAAGAGGAACACCAAGGAAAAGGGAATTCCCTTGCAAGAAAATCTATCTTGTAACATCAACAAGCTTTTATTTCCTTCTTTTGATCATCAAAACAAAGGAAATAGTAAATCTTCATGCAGCATCATAGTAGATATCACGCACGGATTTGATAGAATCAACCATAATCTTCAACATCTTCATAAAATCCATCAATATAACAAAGAACACAAAAAAATATACCATCTTTAAATGGAAATCGATTACATAGTATTCATCTTCAATGTCTTCATAGTTCTCTCTCTCAATCTCTCATATACAGTTACACTGTTTTGAAAGAATTGGCTATCTCTGGCTCTCTCTCTCTCTCTCTCTATCAATAATACATCATATCCTCACTACAATACTCTCATAATAACTCTCAATAATCCTTCTTAGTTCGTGGATGCACCTCCCAAGAGGTATGTCTAATATGAAGAGTCACCAGAGCCACTACAGTGTCTTTTCATAGCTCACTACTGTCACTGTCACTCAGTCTTCTCTTCAGTCTTCAGCAGCTGCTTCTTCCACTTGTTTTAGCTCTTTTGAACTTAGATTCATCCTTTCCAAAAGTTAAAAAACTTTTCCAAAGTCACACATACTTTCTACAGAATACTTACAAAAGGTCTATAGAACAGTTATAGTACAGTACTAGAGCAGCTACAGTATAGTTGCAGTATAGAGACAGAACAGAGACAGAGGCTCTATAGAAGGTCTACAGAGGGTTACAGAAGGTCATCAGAACCTCATAACTCATACTCAAACCATTGCATACTATCAAAAACTAATCAATAAGCTTCAAAAAAGATCTCAATCTTCATCAATCATCAATCCATGCTTCATACAGAAGACAATCAGAACAAAACAAAAGCTATACAGAAGGTATACAGAACCAATTAGAAGCTTAATACCCTTTTGACATAGGATAGCACCTAGCCCTTCAACTGATGCATCTGTGTGCACATGGAATTCCTTCGTCCAGTCGGGAGGCTGCAAAATAGGCTCTTGGATGAGGCACTGTTTTAGGGTATTAAAGGCTTCTTCACAGTCATGAGTCCAAAGGAAATCAGATTCTTTCCTTAGGATCTTGTGTAGAGGGGTTTCCTTGGTTGAAAAATGTGCAATAAATCTTCTATAGTAGCCCACATGGCCCAGAAATCCTCTCAATTGCTTGAGGTTTGTCGGTGCTATTAAAGCGGAAACCTTTTCAATCTTTGCAGGGTCTGTTGCAATCCCTTATGCAGAGACAATATGGCCCATGAGAACTCTTGATGAGACACCAAAGACACATTTGTCGGGGTTGAGAGAAATCCCATACTCTCGGCATCTGTCAAAACATTGCTCTAGGTGTCCCCAGTGCTCACGGATCAAGCTATAGACACAAAAGTCATCAAGATACACCTCAATGAAATCATGCAGATGATTTTGGAAGGCAGCCATCATTACTCATTGGAAGGTGGCAGGAGCATTATAGAGCCCAAATGGCATCACTCTATAGGCATAGGTCCCCTATTCTGTGGTGAAGGTTGTTTTAGATTGGTCCTCTTCTGCGATTTGGACTTGTTTATATCTGTTGAATCCATCCAAGAGGGAATACAGCTCATGGCCTGCCATTGTGTCCAACAGTTGGTCTGTAAAAGGTATAGGGAAATGATCCTTCTTCATCTTCAAATTGAGCTTTCGAAAGTCCATACATATTCGAAGTTTCCCGTTCTTCTTGGGTCCTACCACAATGGGCATAACCCATTCCCTATTAACCACAGGATAAATGAACTCTGCTTCAAGAAGTTTCAATAGTTCAGCTTTCACTAGAGTAGAGTAATTAGAATTCATACGCCTTTGTCTTTGCCTTACAGGTTTGGCATCAGGCTCTAGGTCAATATGATGTTGGCATACCGTGGGATCAATCCCCTTTAGGTCTTTGTACAACCAAGAAAACACATGTAAATTCTCCTTTAGTAGATCTCACAAGACCACTAGTTCTTCTTCTGGAAGATTGAGACCCACTTTCAGGTGTCGTTCAGTACCATCAGTATCCAAGAACATTACTTATCTTTCACCTTCCACTTCGTGGATGAATGTTCCACGGATTGCTTCTGGATAGAGGTTTGACTCTTTTAAGAGAGTAGTATCCTCATTTGACGTTCTGCTAGAACGAGTGTCCTCCTTCTGAACAGATCTGTTGAGGTTGCTGGAAGGGTATCAAAGCTTTGTTTGCTTTTGTGTGAGTGGTAATTTCTTCTCGACTTAGGTATTCATCTTCAGAGGATGCGTCCAGGAATATCACATAGCACGAACCTTCTAGGGGCCATGGCTCTGATGGCTTTAGCTTCTGTTGGCAAGGGGCATCATCATCATCTTTTCTCTGGACTGAACAGTTAGGGCGACAGGAGCCACTGGTGAACTTAATTTTTATGCTTTTAATCCATTTCTTATACAGATTCTGAATACTTTGTGGTCCATTGATCACCCCAAATGGAACCATGGTCATTCCATCCAGCACCCGGAGATCTTCAGCCTCTGAGGTCTCTGTAGGAACATCAACAAGATCATCCGCTATCAAAGGAAATTATTCATCTACACTTTCATAACCTGATTTATTTTCTTCCTCATTATTTTCATTCTCTTCCTTTGGAGGCTCTGTCTCTGCTTCTGTAGAGGCTCTGTAGGAGAAGAACATATCTTCCACCTTTGCATCTGCTTTTGCTTCTGTCATTTCCTCTGACTCTGCTTCTACCTCTGACTCTAGCTCTGGCTCTCTGTCTGTTACTCTCTCTGTATCTGCTGCTCTGTATCTGTTCTGTCTCTGCTATGTAATTGTATTGTCTCTGTACTGTCTCTGCTCTGTATTTGCTCTGTAACTGTTCTGCCTCTGCTATGTTTCTGCGACTATCATGTAATAGGGAGAACAATACATCCATGCTTTTATTTCACTATTAGAGGTGATTTCAGAAGCTAATTCTAGTTGAGGCAAGAGGTATTCTCCCATGGATAAGGATTTTACTTTCCTTGACAGTTGGCTTACAGTGCCCACTGTTAGGGACTGTGCCTCTGTTTTCTAAGGAAAGATCTACTTAACAGCCTCTTCATCTCCTGATGTACCATGTGTTACCTCATTGGAGGAGTCAGTTATGACTTTGATAGATGTGGATCCATTGCCTTTTTGCGATCCATACAGCTTTAACACCGCTTTGTTGGGTCCTCTGCCTAGGGTTAGGATTCCTTTGAACCAGTTTGTCCTGGCTCTTGCTTCAAAAAGCCAAGGTCTTCCCAATAGCAAAGGGTATGAGATTCCATAAGAATTTGGTTTGGCCACCAAATATGTCAGCCAATAGTCTCTTCCTGCAAGGGTTTTTTTAACGTATGGGAGGATGCCCAACGGTTTGACTTTTCTTTGG